>NC_091821.1:471006862-471315076 GCF_038994185.2 Dermacentor albipictus
CTGTTTTCATGGCGAAACGGAGTTACTAGCCTAAAGGCGGAACAGGTTGTGTCCTAGGTATGTGGCATTGCATATGCAGCTGTCTTCAGCGGACCCATTTGACGCGAACGTGTTTTACTGGCTACATTTCGCAGATTACATGTAGATCTTTCATAAAATCAATGTAACCTCACTTTAAATGCGTTGCCGAGACTGGGTGTGTGCCACAATTCATTGAAAGTACATACCAGGAATCAGTGTGACTGAAAAGGAGACAGTTTTCGTGTGCTTTTCTTCAACAAAACGGGCGCCGCCAGACTTGCATGACTCAATAGACGAAAGCAGGCTAGTGCCAGATTCAATGTACATCTTTAACCTGAATGTCGGTCTGTGATAGGAATTTGGACTATTTGAATGTCGCGGCCGAATGCGCGTGATTGCTGTGCGGCGGCGACGGACGAAGAAGAAGAGAAGGACCGGTGTCTGGGCGGAGACGGCAGCCATGCGATCTGCCTGAGCTGCCTGGGCTCGCCTTCCGAACGAGCCGAGCAGTCATCTACCCAAGGCCGGTGTTCCTGGGTGTGCTGGCAGAACAGGCCGGGCGTCTTGGTCTTCAACCGGCCTGCTCCACTGCTGGGCGAGCATCCGACACCGGCATGTTCCGGTGCAGCTAAGCCTTCCGAACGGTCTACCCTGTGGCGGGCCGACGTCCCGACCCTGCTGTCGCGCGAGTGGCTCGTCGTGTGCCGGGCACCCGCCCCGGCCTCCAGCACCTGCGCCGCTCGGCGCTCGAGATTCATCTCTGCGCCTCTTCGTGCCGTGAGTGTGTGAGACCGACGCGCTATCGGACGCCTTCCAACATTGACGCTGAGCGCGACGATACTTACGCGACAGACATTTATGAAAGGAACTCCGTGTGTTATCGTGTACGTTATCCTAGTCCCGTCCCCGTGTCATTAAAGCCTCTCTGTGTTCATTGTGCCATCCCTGTGTGCTTGAGGCCTGGGCCCACATCCTCCTATCACAAATTTTGGCGAGCCTGCCAGGATATTCAAACGCACAGGAGGAGCGATGGAGATCGAGAGGTTGTACGCCATAGGGAAAGAGCTAGGAATGACAGGAGCGGAGTTAAAGCGTTGGATTGATACAGAAATCGTGAGGGAACGCGACCAGCGCGCCCAACATCGGGAAGACGCGAAAGCGCAGGCGCTAGAGGCCGAAGCGCAGGCAGAACAAGAGTGTCTACGACTAGAAGCGGAAGAACGAGTGCTAAAGCTCAAGATCGAGCTCCAGGAAAAGACTACTGGCGTACAAAGCGCACAGAGAAACAGCACTACGGAACAGTCGGTTACCAGGGCGGCTCCTGAGCTATTCAGTCCTCATAAGATGATTCCGCCCTTTAACGAAGCCCGGGATGATTTAGACGCTTACTTGCAACGTTTTGAGCGAGTGGCAACAAGTCAGGAATGGCCCCGCGCAAAATGGGCGCTCTCCCTCAGCCTCTGCCTGACAGGAGAAGCGTTGACGGTCATAGGACGGCTTGATTCTAATGCAGCCCTAGACTACGACCAGCTGAAGGCTACTCTCCTTCAGCGCTTTCGGTGCACTGCTGAGGGATACCGAGAAAAGTTTCGAAACGCAAGGCCCGAAGACAATGAGACTGGCCTACAATATGCAGGTAGAATATCGGGCTACTTTGACCACTGGCTTGAAATGTCCCATATTGAGAGGACCTTCGACTCCCTCAGGGACACCATGATTGCTGAACAGTTCTTGAGAAGATGTTCTGCGTCACTGCGAGTGTTCCTGAAAGAAAGGAACTGTAAGACCCTCGCTATGTTGTCAAAGAATGCCGATTGTTTTATAGAGGCCCAAAACTTAACCAATCTAGGTAGAGAAAAGTTATCCAAGGAGGTCGTGTTAGACTCTGCTCGCAAGAATGAACCTCCAACAGCTATGCCACGTGCAACTAATCGGTGCTTCATTTGTGATAAAGCGGGACATCGAGCTTCGGAGTGCTGGTCCCGGACTAAAGAGAACTCTACAGGTCGCGGATGGTCCGGCAGAAAGGGACAAGGAGGTGAAACCTCAAGAAGGGAAAATCAAGGAGAAGCTTCGCGTATTCTGGCTCCGTCGCAAGCCGGAAAGCCGACAGAAGAGGATGGGGGATACGTCGTGCTTCAAGGTGGCGAAACGGTCCCAATAGTCAACATGACGTTATTGCGACAAGGTCCCAGATGTGACAGTGGAAATCTGCCAGTGAGAAGAGGCTTTCTCGAATCACAACCGGTGTCTGTCTTACGAGACACTGGCTGTAATACCGTGGTCGTGCGACTCTCTTTGGTACCTGAGGACAAAATGACAGGAACAAAAAGTCCAGTGTTCTTGCTAGACCGTACAATCCACTTCTTACCGGAAGCCATAGTATACTTAGACAGTCCGTTCTTTACCGGCGTCGCACGAGTTAAATGTATGCAAGATCCCCTGTATGATGTGGTACTGGGAAACATTGAAGGTGCCCGTGCACCTGATGACCCGACCAATTCATGGTCTCCGCTGAAACATAACAGCGACAAGATGAGTTACCCAGCCAACAGGATGTCATCCACCGCTCAAGCAGAGCTACCAGACGTAAAGGGCCAAACGTTGACCGCAGCAGCTAAAAACGCAGCCGGATCCTCGAGACATAAAGAAGACTACGAATCTGGTACCGAGCTCGTTGCTGTGACAAAGGAAACGAAGATACAGTCCCTGCCTACTCTGCCTGTCCCGCAACCCGCAGTCGTTGGAATAGAGCAAGAGAAATTAAAAGCTTTACAGAGGGACGATGGGTCTCTGAGGAGATGTTTCGAAAAGGTCGGCAAGAGGATGACCGCGGATGGCCGCGTAAGCGAATATTACTTAAAGGATGACATTTTATACAGGAAGCACACAGTGCCAGGTGGAAAAATACTAGATCAGCTAGTGGTGCCAAAAGACCTCAGGGAGATGGTGATGAAGTTGGCTCATGAAGGGATCCTCGCCGGTCACCTGGGTGTGACGAGAACGGTGGATCGAATTGTTGCTGAATTTTACTGGCCAAGGGTCCAGTCGGAGACGAAACGGTTTGTTAAATCGTGCGACGTCTGTCAACGAAAGGTGCCGCGCCATTTAGTCGGACGCGCCCCACTGAGTACAGATGACGAGAGAGGTCTAGAGCTTGGAGAGACAACACCGCTTTACCCATCACTCGTCGGAACGCAGACATCAAAGGACATCGCCATTTCCAACCAACTGACTATGGATCAGCGACTCGAAGCTGAAGTCGAGAAGTCTCGGAGCAGTTCTTTTGCAAGAACACGACGGGCGTTTGCATCCCGTGTCCTACGCTAGCCGGAAGCTTTTGCAACGCGAAGCTGCCTACTCCACGATTGAAAGGGAGTACCTCGCCATAGTGTGGGCTGTACATAAATTTCATGTGTACCTTTACGGTAAACTGTTCATCGTGCGGTCCTACCACCAACAAGTGCCATACCTCAATTCGGCGACGCACGTGAACCGGCGCGTGCTACGTTGGAGTTTACTCCTCATGGATTATGACTTTCATGTGGAGTATATTCGTGGATGTGATAACGTTGGTGCAGACTATCTAAGTAGAATAGCTACGGACACGGACTAATCTGTCATGAGAGTAATAATTTGAACTGTGTCACTTGTGATACTCCGTAGTGCTACCCGCCTCGACTTCTTGAACTTGGGGGGAAATGTGATAGGAGTTTGGACTATTTGAATGTCGCGGCCGAATGCGCGTGATTGCTGTGCGGCGGCGACGGACGAAGAAGAGAAGGACCGGTGTCTGGGCGGAGACGGCAGCCATGCGATCTGCCTGAGCTGCCTGGGCTGGCCTTCCGAACGAGCCGAGCAGTCATCTACCCAAGGCCGGTGTTCCTGGGTGTGCTGGCAGAACAGGCCGGGCTGTCCTTGGTCTTCAACCGGCCTGCTCCACTGCTGGGCGAGCATCCGACACCGGCATGTTCCGGTGCAGCTAAGCCTTCCGAACGGTCTACCCTGTGGCGGGCCGACGTCCCGACCCTGCTGTCCCGCGAGTGGCTCGTCGTGTGCCGAGCACCCGCCCCGGCCTCCAGCACCTGCGCCGCTCGGCGCTCGAGATTCATCTCTGCGCCTCTTCGTGCCGTGAGTGTGTGAGACCGACGCGCTATCGGACGCCTTCCAACATTGACGCTGAGCGCGACGATACTTACGCGACAGACATTTATGAAAGGAACTCTGTGTGTTATCGTGTACGTTATCCTAGTCCCGTCCCCGTGTCATTAAAGCCTCTCTGTGTTCATTGTGCCATCCCTGTGTGCTTGAGGCCTGGGCCCACATCCTCCTATCACACGGTCACATCATAGGTGCCACTGCCATGTGCTTTTCTTCAAACAACCTAGCTCACTTAAACTTGCATAAGTGAGTATACAAGACTAGGTGTGTACCAAGCTGCAATGAACTTGCGTGACGAGCGTTTGCGTCACTGGATATGGGCGACGAGGTTGTGCCCCTCTTTGATAAAGCTTGTTGACCCCAACATGTACCGCTACGTATGAGCCGCACTTCAATGTTGTGAAACTGGAAGATCGGGAAAGTAGTCAGTTATACAAAAAAGAAAGGCGTTCGTGCAACCTCGGTGATTTGACCATTCCGTCTGATCTCGCTGGTACGTAAGATAATTCTGAGCCACATGGGCCGATCGCTGCGGCAAAATATAGGCGTTTTTTCAACAAGCTCGAGAAAAGAATTTTTTAGGAACAGACGCGGTAAAGTAACGATGGTTTTATAGCCAATAGAGGAGGTAGGTTACGTCCCGCGGACGCCGTAGTGGAGGTCTACGGAGAATTTTGCCCATCTGGGAATCTTTAACGTGCGCTACGATGCACACGGGCGTCTTCGCAGTTTGCCTCCATTCAAGCTGCAATCTCCGGAGCCGGGGATTAGCCCGCAATTTCGAGCCGAGTATACTAGCGCCTTAGGTACTCGGCTACCCCGAAGGGTGACAGAGTAATGTTATACAGGCTTATGAATGTGATGAGTCCAGGTAGGTGTGCAGCGATCCTCCTGCACTGTGGGTCGAAAGTGTATTTGGCCCAGGTTGTCGAGCTAGTAGCTGAATATCTAGGCGTCGTAACGAAAGCGGCGGTTTGACATCATTAGGGCAGTTCGTGGACTTTCTCTGCTTTCTCGCCTACACGAACCGTTGGGTCGTCCACTATCCCCTCACTATATCAATATTGAGGGGCTGTTTTCATGGCGAAACGGAGTTACTAGCCTATAGGCGGAACAGGTTGTGTCCTAGGTATGTGGCATTGCATATGCAGCTGTCTTCAGCTGACCCATTTGACGCGAACGTGTTTTACTGGCTACATTTCGCTGATTACATGTAGATCTTTCATAAAATCAATGTAACCTCACTTTAAATGCGTTGCCGAGACTGGGTGTGTGCCACAATTCAATGAAAGTACATACCAGGAATCAGTGTGACTGAAAAGGAGACAGTTTTCGTGTGCTTTTCTTCAACAAAACGGGCGCCGCCAGACTTGCATGACTCAATAGACGAAAGCAGGTTAGTGCCAGATTCAATGTACATCTTTAACCTGAATGTCGGTCACATCATAGGTGCCACTGCCATGTGCTTTTCTTCAAACAACCTAGCTCACTTAAACTTGCATAAGTGAGTATACAAGACTAGGTGTGTACCAAGCTGCAATGAACTTGCGTGACTAGCGTTTGCGTCACTGGATATGGGCGACGAGGTTGTGCCTCTTTTTGATAAAGCTTGTTGACCCCAACATGTACCGCTACGTATGAGCCGCACTTCAATGTTGTGAAACTGGAAGATCAGGAAAGTAGTCAGTTATACAAAAAAGAAAGGCGTTCGTGCAACCTCGGTGATTTGACCATTCCGTCTGATCTCGCTGGTACGTAAGATAATTCTGAGCCACATGGGCCGATCGCTGCGGCAAAATATAGGCGTTTTTTCAACAAGCTCGAGAAAAGAATTTTTTAGGAACAGACGCGGTAAAGTAACGATGGTTTTATAGCCAATAGAGGAGGGAGGTTACGTCCCGCGGACGCCGTAGTGGAGGTCTACGGAGAATTTTGCCCATCTGGGGATCTTTAACGTGCGCTACGATGCACACGGGCGTCTTCGCAGTTTGCCTCCATTCAAGCTGCAATCTCCGGAGCCGGCGATTAGCCCGCAATTTCGAGCCGAGTATACTAGAGCCTTAGGTACTCGGCTACCCCGAAGGGTGACAGAGTAATGTTATACAGGCTTATGAATGTGATGAGTCCAGGTAGGTGTGCAGCGATCCCCCTGCACTGTGGGTCGAAAGTGTATGTGGCCCAGGTTGTCGAGCTAGTAGCTGAATATCTAGGCGTCGTAACGAAAGCGGCGGTTTGACATCATTAGGGCAGTTCGTGGACTTTCTCTGCTTTCTCGCCTACACGAACCGTTGGGTCGTCCACTATCCCCTCACTATATCAATAATGAGGGGCTGTTTTCATGGCGAAACGGAGTTACTAGACTATAGGCGGAACAGGTTGTGTCCTAGGTATGTGACATTGCATATGCAGCTGTCTTCAGCTGACCCATTTGACGCGAACGTGTTTTACTGGCTACATTTCGCTGATTACATGTAGGTCTTTCATAAAATCAATGTAACCTCACTTTAAATGCGTTGCCGAGACTGTGTGTTCCACAATTCAATGAAAGTACATACCAGGAATCAGTGTGACTGAAAAGGAGACAGTTTTCGTGTGCTTTTCTTCAACAAAACGGGCGCCGCCAGACTTGCATGACTCAATAGACGAAAGCAGGCTAGTGCCAGATTCAATGTACACCTTTAACCTGAATGTCGGTCACATCATAGGTGCCACTGCCATGTGCTTTTCTTCAAACAACCTAGCTCACTTAAACTTGCATAAGTGAGTATACAAGACTAGGTGTGTACCAAGCTGCAATGAACTTGCGTGACTAGCGTTTGCGTCACTGGATATGGGCGACGAGGTTGTGCCTCTTTTTGATAAAGCTTGTTGACCCCAACATGTACCGCTACGTATGAGCCGCACTTCAATGTTGTGAAACTGGAAGATCAGGAAAGTAGTCAGTTATACAAAAAAGAAAGGCGTTCGTGCAACCTCGGTGATTTGACCATTCCGTCTGATCTCGCTGGTACGTAAGATAATTCTGAGCCACATGGGCCGATCGCTGCGGCAAAATATAGGCGTTTTTTCAACAAGCTCGAGAAAAGAATTTTTTAGGAACAGACGCGCTAAAGTAACGATGGTTTTATAGCCAATAGAGGAGGGAGGTTACGTCCCGCGGACGCCGTAGTGGAGGTCTACGGATAATTTTGCCCATCTGGGGATCTTTAACGTGCGCTACGATGCACACGGGCGTCTTCGCAGTTTGCCTCCATTCAAGCTGCAATCTCCGGAGCCGGCGATTAGCCCGCAATTTCGAGCCGAGTATACTAGAGCCTTAGGTACTCGGGTACCCCGAAGGGTGACAGAGTAATGTTATACAGGCTTATGAATGTGATGAGTCCAGGTAGGTGTGCAGCGATCCCCCTGCACTGTGGGTCGAAAGTGTATGTGGCCCAGGTTGTCGAGCTAGTAGCTGAATATCTAGGCGTCGTAACGAAAGCGGCGGTTTGACATCATTAGGGCAGTTCGTGGACTTTCTCTGCTTTCTCGCCTACACGAACCGTTGGGTCGTCCACTATCCCCTCACTATAACAATAATGAGGGGCTGTTTTCATGGCGAAACGGAGTTACTAGACTATAGGCGGAACAGGTTGTGTCCTAGGTATGTGACATTGCATATGCAGCTGTCTTCAGCTGACCCATTTGACGCGAACGTGTTTTACTGGCTACATTTCGCTGATTACATGTAGGTCTTTCATAAAATCAATGTAACCTCACTTTAAATGCGTTGCCGAGACTGTGTGTTCCACAATTCAATGAAAGTACATACCAGGAATCAGTGTGACTGAAAAGGAGACAGTTTTCGTGTGCTTTTCTTCAACAAAACGGGCGCCGCCAGACTTGCATGACTCAATAGACGAAAGCAGGCTAGTGCCAGATTCAATGTACACCTTTAACCTGAATGTCGGTCACATCATAGGTGCCACTGCCATGTGCTATTCTTCAAACAACCTAGCTCACTTAAACTTGCATAAGTGAGTATACAAGACTAGGTGTGTACCAAGCTGCAATGAACTTGCGTGACGAGCGTTTGCGTCACTGGATATGGGCGACGAGGTTGTGCCCCTCTTTGATAAAGCTTGTTGACCCCAACATGTACCGCTACGTATGAGCCGCACTTCAATGTTGTGAAACTGGAAGATCAGGAAAGTAGTCAGTTATACAAAAAAGAAAGGCGTTCGTGCAACCTCGGTGATTTGACCATTCCGTCTGATCTCGCTGGTACGTAAGATAATTGTGAGCCACATGGGCCGATCGCTGCGGCAAAATATAGGCGTTTTTTCAACAAGCTCGAGAAAAGAATTTTTTAGGAACAGACGCGGTAAAGTAACGATGGTTTTATAGCCAATAGAGGAGGGAGGTTACGTCCCGCGGACGCCGTAGTGGAGGTCTACGGAGAATTTTGCCCATCTGGGGATCTTTAACGTGCGCTACGATGCACACAGGCGTCTTCGCAGTTTGCCTCCATTCAAGCTGCAATCTCCGGAGCCGGGGATTAGCCCGCAATTTCGAGTCGAGTATACTAGCGCCTTACGTACTCGGCTACCCCGAAGGGTGACAGAGTAATGTTATACAGGCTTATGAATGTGATGAGTCCAGGTAGGTGTGCAGCGATCCTCCTGCACTGTGGGTCGAAAGTGTATGTGGCCCAGGTTGTCGAGCTAGTAGCTGAATATCTAGGCGTCGTAACGAAAGCGGCGGTTTGACATCATTAGGGCAGTTCGTGGACTTTCTCTGCTTTCTCGCCTACGCGAACCGTTGGGTCGTCCACTATCCCCTCACTATATCAATAATGAGGGGCTGTTTTCATGGCGAAACGGAGTTACTAGCCTATAGGCGGAACAGGTTGTGTCCTAGATATGTGGCATTGCATATGCAGCTGTCTTCAGCTGACCCATTTGACGCGAACGTGTTTTACTGGCTACATTTCGCTGATTACATGTAGATCTTTCATAAAATCAATGTAACCTCACTTTAAATGCGTTGCCGAGACTGGGTGTGTGCCACAATTCAATGAAAGTACATACCAGGAATCAGTGTGACTGAAAAGGAGACAGTTTTCGTGTGCTTTTCTTCAACAAAACGGGCGCCGCCAGACTTGCATGACTCAATAGACGAAAGCAGGCTAGTGCCAGATTCAATGTACATCTTTAACCTGAATGTCGGTCACATCATAGGTGCCACTGCCATGTGCTTTTCTTCAAACAACCTAGCTCACTTAAACTTGCATAAGTGAGTATACAAGACTAGGTGTGTATCAAGCTGCAATGAACTTGCGTGACGAGCGTTTGCGTCGCTGGATATGGGCGAAGAGGTTGTGCCCCTCTTTGATAAAGCTTGTTGACTCCAACATGTACCGCTACGTATGAGCCGCACTTCAATGTTGTGAAACTGGAAGATCACGAAAGTAGTCAGTTATACAAAAAAGAAAGGCGTTCGTGCAACCTCGATGATTTGACCATTCCGTCTGCTCTCACTGGTACGTTAGATAATGCTTAGCCACATGGGCCGATCGCTGCGGCAAAATATAGGCGTTTTTTTAACAAGCTCGAGAAAATAATTTTTTAGGAACAGACGCGGTAAAGTAACGATAGTTTTATAGCCAATAGAGGAGGGAGGTTAAGTCCCGCGGACGCCGTAGTGGAGGTCTACGGAGAAATTTGCCCATCTGGGGATCTTTAACGTGCGCTACGATGCACACAGGCGTCTTCGCAGTTTGCCTCCATTCAAGCTGCAATCTCCGGAGCCGGGGATTAGCCCGCAATTTCGAGCCGAGTATACTAGCGCCTTACGTACTCGGCTACCCCGAAGGGTGACAGAGTGATGTTATACAGGCTTACGAATGTGATGAGTCCAGGTAGGTGTGCAGCGATCCTCCTGCACTATGGGTCGAAAGTGTATTTGGCCCAGGTTGTCGAGCTAGTAGCTGAATATCTAGGCGTCGTAACGAAAGCGGCGGTTTGACATCATTAGGGCAGTTCGTGGACTTTCTCTGCTTTCTCGCCTACACGAACCGTTGGGTCGTCCACTATCCCCTCACTATATCAATAATGAGGGGCTGTTTTCATGGCGAAATGGAGCTACTAGCCTATAGGCGGAACAGGTTGTGTCCTAGGTATGTGGCATTGCATATGCAGCTGTCTTCAGCTGACCCATTTGACGCGAACGTGTTTTACTGGCTACATTTCGCTGATTACATGTAGATCTTTCATAAAATCAATGTAACCTCACTTTAAATGCGTTGCCGAGACTGGGTGTGTGCCACAATTCAATGAAAGTACATACCAGGAATCAGTGTGACTGAAAAAGAGACAGTTTTCGTGTGCTTTTCTTCAACCAAACGGGCGCCGCCAGACTTGCATGACTCAATAGACGAAAGCAGGCTAGTGCCAGATTGAATGTACATCTTTAACCTGAATGTCGGTCGCATTATAGGTGCCACTGCCATGTGCTTTTCTTCGAACAACCTAGCTCACTTAAACTTGCATAAGTGAGTATACAAGACTAGGTGTGTACCAAGCTGCAATGAACTTGCGTGAGGAGCGTTTGCGTCACTGGATATGGGCGACGAGGTTGTGCCCCTCTTTGATAAAGCTTGTTGACCCCAACATGTACCGCTACGTATGAGCCGCACTTCAATGTTGTGAAACTGGAAGATCAGGAAAGTAGTCAGTTATACAAAAAAGAAAGGCGTTCGTGCAACCTCGGTGATTTGACCATTCCGTCTGCTCTCGCTGGTACGTAAGATAATGCTTAGCCACATGGGCCGATCGCTGCGGCAAAATATAGGCGTTTTTTTAACAAGCTCGAGAAAAGAATTTTTTAGGAACAGACGCGGTAAAGTAACGATGGTTTTATAGCCAATAGAGGAGGGAGGTTAAGTCCCGCGGACGCCGTAGTGGAGGTCTACGGAGAATTTTGCCCATCTGGGGATCTTTAACGTGCGCTACGATGCACACGGGCGTCTTCGCAGTTTGCCTCCATTCAAGCTGCAATCTCCGGAGCCGGGGATTAGCCCGCAATTTCGAGCCGAGTATACTAGCGCCTTACGTACTCGGCTACCCCGAAGGGTGACAGAGTAATGTTATACAGGCTTATGAATGTGATGAGTCCAGGTAGGTGTGCAGCGATCCCCCTGCACTGTGGGTCGAAAGTGTATGTGGCCCAGGTTGTCGAGCTAGTAGCTGAATATCTAGGCGTCGTAACGAAAGCGGCGGTTTGACATCATTAGGGCAATTCGTGGACTTTCTCTGCTTTCTCGCCTACACGAACCGTTGGGTCGTCCACTATCCCCTCACTATATCAATAATGAGGGGCTGTTTTCATGGCGAAACGGAGTTACTAGCCTATAGGCGGAACAGGTTGTGTCCTAGGTATGTGACATTGCATATGCAGCTGTCTTCAGCTGACCCATTTGACGCGAACGTGTTTTACTGGCTACATTTCGCTGATTACATGTAGGTCTTTCATAAAATCAATGTAACCTCACTTTAAATGCGTTGCCGAGACTGGGTGTGTGCCACAATTCAATGAAAGTACATACCAGGAATCAGTGTGACTGAAAAGGAGACAGTTTTCGTGTGCTTTTCTTCAACAAAAGGGGCGCCGCCAGACTTGCATGACTCAATAGACGAAAGCAGGCTAGTGCCAGATTCAATGTACACCTTTAACCTGAATGTCAGTCACATCATAGGTGCCACTGCCATGTGCTTTTCTTCAAACAACCTAGCTCACTTAAACTTGCATAAGTGAGTATACAAGACTAGGTGTGTACCAAGCTGCAATGAACTTGCGTGACGAGCGTTTGCGTCACTGGATATGGGCGACGAGGTTGTGCCCCTCTTTGATAAAGCTTGTTGACCCCAACATGTACCGCTACGTATGAGCCGCACTTCAATGTTGTGAAACTGGAAGATCAGGAAAGTAGTCAGTTATACAAAAAAGAAAGGCGTTCGTGCAACCTCGGTGATTTGACCATTCCGTCTGATCTCGCTGGTACGTAAGATAATTGTGAGCCATATGGGCCGATCGCTGCGGCAAAATATAGGCGTTTTTTCAACAAGCTCGAGAAAAGAATTTTTTAGGAACAGACGCGGTAAAGTAACGATAGTTTTATAGCCAATAGAGGAGGGAGGTTAAGTCCCGCGGACGCCGTAGTGGAGGTCTACGGAGAAATTTGCCCATCTGGGGATCTTTAACGTGCGCTACGATGCACACAGGCGTCTTCGCAGTTTGCCTCCATTCAAGCTGCAATCTCCGGAGCCGGGGATTAGCCCGCAATTTCGAGCCGAGTATACTAGCGCCTTACGTACTCGGCTACCCCGAAGGGTGACAGAGTGATGTTATACAGGCTTATGAATGTGATGAGTCCAGGTAGGTGTGCAGCGATCCTCCTGCACTATGGGTCGAAAGTGTATTTGGCCCAGGTTGTCGAGCTAGTAGCTGAATATCTAGGCGTCGTAACGAAAGCGGCGGTTTGACATCATTAGGGCAGTTCGTGGACTTTCTCTGCTTTCTCGCCTACACGAACCGTTGGGTCGTCCACTATCCCCTCACTATATCAATAATGAGGGGCTGTTTTCATGGCGAAATGGAGCTACTAGCCTATAGGCGGAACAGGTTGTGTCCTAGGTATGTGGCATTGCATATGCAGCTGTCTTCAGCTGACCCATTTGACGCGAACGTGTTTTACTGCCTACATTTCGCTGATTACACGTAGTTCTTTCATAAAATCAATGTAACCTCACTTTAAATGCGTTGCCCAGACGGGGTGTGTGCCACAATTCAATGAAAGTACATACCAGGAATCAGTGTGACTGAAAAAGAGACAGTTTTCGTGTGCTTTTCTTCAACAAAACGGGCGCCGCCAGACTTGCATGACTCAATAGACGAAAGCAGGCTAGTGCCAGATTCAATGTACATCTTTAACCTGAATGTCGGTCGCATCATAGGTGCCACTGCCATGTGCTTTTCTTCGAACAACCTAGCTCACTTAAACTTGCATAAGTGAGTATACAAGACTAGGTGTGTACCAAGCTGCAATGAACTTGCGTGAGGAGCGTTTGCGTCACTGGATATGGGCGACGAGGTTGTGCCCCTCTTTGATAAAGCTTGTTGACCCCAACATGTACCGCTACGTATGAGCCGCACTTCAATGTTGTGAAACTGGAAGATCAGGAAAGTAGTCAGTTATACAAAAAAGAAAGGCGTTCGTGCAACCTCGGTGATTTGACCATTCCGTCTGCTCTCGCTGGTACGTAAGATAATGCTTAGCCACATGGGCCGATCGCTGCGGCAAAATATAGGCGTTTTTTTAACAAGCTCGAGAAAAGAATTTTTTAGGAACAGACGCGGTAAAGTAACGATGGTTTTATAGCCAATAGAGGAGGGAGGTTAAGTCCCGCGGACGCCGTAGTGGAGGTCTACGGAGAATTTTGCCCATCTGGGGATCTTTAACGTGCGCTACGATGCACACGGGCGTCTTCGCAGTTTGCCTCCATTCAAGCTGCAATCTCCGGAGCCGGGGATTAGCCCGCAATTTCGAGCCGAGTATACTAGCGCCTTACGTACTCGGCTACCCCGAAGGGTGACAGAGTGATGTTATACAGGCTTATGAATGTGATGAGTCCAGGTAGGTGTGCAGCGATCCTCCTGCACTGTGGGTCGAAAGTGTATTTGGCCCAGGTTGTCGAGCTAGTAGCTGAATATCTAGGCGTCGTAACGAAAGCGGCGGTTTGACATCATTAGGGCAGCTCGTGGACTTTCTCTGCTTTCTCGCCTACGCGAACCGTTGGGTCGTCCACTATCCCCTCACTATATCAATAATGAGGGGCTGTTTTCATGGCGAAATGGAGTTACTAGCCTATAGGCGGAACAGGTTGTGTCCTAGGTATGTGGCATTGCATATGCAGCTGTCTTCAGCTGACCCATTTGACGCGAACGTGTTTTACTGGCTACATTTCGCTGATTACATGTAGATCTTTCATAAAATCAATGTAACCTCACTTTAAATGCGTTGCCGAGACTGGGTGTGTGCCACAATTCAATGAAAGTACATACCAGGAATCAGTGTGACTGAAAAAGAGACAGTTTTCGTGTGCTTTTCTTCAACAAAACGGGCGCCGCCAGACTTGCATGACTCAATAGACGAAAGCAGGCTAGTGCCAGATTCAATGTACATCTTTAACCTGAATGTCGGTCTGTGATAGGAATTTGGACTATTTGAATGTCGCGGCCGAATGCGCGTGATTGCTGTGCGGCGGCGACGGACGAAGAAGAAGAGAAGGACCGGTGTCTGGGCGGAGACGGCAGCCATGCGATCTGCCTGAGCTGCCTGGGCTGGCCTTCCGAACGAGCCGAGCAGTCATCTACCCAAGGCCGGTGTTCCTGGGTGTGCTGGCAGAACAGGCCGGGCTGTCCTTGGTCTTCAACCGGCCTGCTCCACTGCTGGGCGAGCATCCGACACCGGCATGTTCCGGTGAGCTAAGCCTTCCGAACGGTCTACCCTGTGGCGGGCCGACGTCCCGACCCTGCTGTCCCGCGAGGGGCTCGTCGTGTGCCGGGCACCCGCCCCGGCCTCCAGCACCTGCGCCGCTCGGCGCTCGAGATTCATCTCTGCGCCTCTTCGTGCCGTGAGTGTGTGAGACCGACGCGCTATCGGACGCCTTCCAACATTGACGCTGAGCGCGACGATACTTACGCGACAGACATTTATGAAAGGAACTCCGTGTGTTATCGTGTACGTTATCCTAGTCCAGTCCCCGTGTCATTAAAGCCTCTCTGTGTTCATTGTGCCATCCCTGTGTGCTTGAGGCCTGGGCCCACATCCTCCTATCACAAATTTTGGCGAGCCTGCTAGGATATTCAAACGCACAGGAGGAGCGATGGAGATCGAGAGGTTGTACGCCATAGGGAAAGAGCTAGGAATGACAGGAGCGGAGTTAAAGCGTTGGATTGATACAGAAATCGTGAGGGAACGCGACCAGCGCGCCCAACATCGGGAAGACGCGAAAGCGCAGGCGCTAGAGGCCGAAGCGCATGCAGAACAAGAGTGTCTACGACTAGAAGCGGAAGAACGAGTGCTAAAGCTCAAGATCGAGCTCCAGGAAAAGACTACTGGCGTACAAAGCGCACAGAGAAACAGCACTACGGAACAGTCGGTTACCAGGGCGGCTCCTGAGCTATTTAGTCCTCATAAGATGATCCCGCCCTTTAACGAAGCCCGGGATGATTTAGACGCTTACTTGCAACGTTTTGAGCGAGTGGCAACAAGTCAGGAATGGCCCCGCGCAAAATGGGCGCTCTCCCTCAGCCTCTGCCTGACAGGAGAAGCGTTGACGGTCATAGGACGGCTTGATTCTAATGCAGCCCTAGACTACGACCAGCTGAAGGCTACTCTCCTTCAGCGCTTTCGGTGCACTGCTGAGGGATACCGAGAAAAGTTTCGAAACGCAAGGCCCGAAGACAATGAGACTGGCCTACAATATGCAGGTAGAATATCGGGCTACTTTGACCACTGGCTTGAAATGTCCCATATTGAGAGGACCTTCGACTTCCTCAGGGACACCATGATTGCTGAACAGTTCTTGAGAAGATGTTCTGCGTCACTGCGAGTGTTCCTGAAAGAAAGGAACTGTAAGACCCTCGCTATGTTGTCAAAGAATGCCGATTGTTTTATAGAGGCCCAAAACTTAACCAATCTAGGTAGAGAAAAGTTATCCAAGGAGGTCGTGTTAGACTCTGCTCGCAAGAATGAACCTCCAACAGCTATGCCACGTGCAACTAATCGGTGCTTCATTTGTGATAAAGCGGGACATCGAGCTTCGGAGTGCTGGTCCCGGACTAAAGAGAACTCTACAGGTCGCGGATGGTCCGGCAGAAAGGGACAAGGAGGTGAAACCTCAAGAAGGGAAAATCAAGGAGAAGCTTCGCGTATTCTGGCTCCGTCGCAAGCCGGAAAGCCGACAGAAGAGGATGGGGGATACGTCGTGCTTCAAGGTGGCGAAACGGTCCGAATAGTCAACATGACGTTATTGCGACAAGGTCCCAGATGTGACAGTGGAAATCTGCCAGTGAGAAGAGGCTTTCTCGAATCACAACCGGTGTCTGTCTTACGAGACACTGGCTGTAATACCGTGGTCGTGCGACTCTCTTTGGTACCTGAGGACAAAATGACAGGAACAAAAAGTCCAGTGTTCTTGCTAGACCGTACAATCCACTTCTTACCGGAAGCCATAGTATACTTAGACAGTCCGTTCTTTACCGGCGTCGCACGAGTTAAATGTATGCAAGATCCCCTGTATGATGTGGTACTGGGAAACATTGAAGGTGCCCGTGCACCTGATGACCCGACCAATTCATGGTCTCCGCTGAAACATAACAGCGACAAGATGAGTTACCCAGCCAACAGGATGTCATCCACCGCTCAAGCAGAGCTACCAGACGTAAAGGGCCAAACGTTGACCGCAGCAGCTAAAAACGCAGCCGGATCCTCGAGACATAAAGAAGACTACGAATCTGGTACCGAGCTCGTTGCTGTGACAAAGGAAACGAAGATACAGTCCCTGCCTACTCTGCCTGTCCCGCAACCCGCAGTCGTTGGAATAGAGCAAGAGAAATTAAAAGCTTTACAGAGGGACGATGGGTCTCTGAGGAGATGTTTCGAAAAGGTCGGCAAGAGGATGACCGCGGATGGCCGCGTAAGCGAATATTACTTAAAGGATGACATTTTATACAGGAAGCACACAGTGCCAGGTGGAAAAATACTAGATCAGCTAGTGGTGCCAAAAGACCTCAGGGAGATGGTGATGAAGTTGGCTCATGAAGGGATCCTCGCCGGTCACCTGGGTGTGACGAGAACGGTGGATCGAATTGTTGCTGAATTTTACTGGCCAAGGGTCCAGTCGGAGACGAAACGGTTTGTTAAATCGTGCGACGTCTGTCAACGAAAGGTGCCGCGCCATTTAGTCGGACGCGCCCCACTGAGTACAGATGACGAGAGAGGTCTAGAGCTTGGAGAGACAACACCGCTTTACCCATCACTCGTCGGAACGCAGACATCAAAGGACATCGCCATTTCCAACCAACTGACTATGGATCAGCGACTCGAAGCTGAAGTCGAGAAGTCTCGGAGCAGTTCTTTTGCAAGAACACGACGGGCGTTTGCATCCCGTGTCCTACGCTAGCCGGAAGCTTTTGCAACGCGAAGCTGCCTACTCCACGAGTGAAAGGGAGTACCTCGCCATAGTGTGGGCTGTACATAAATTTCATGTGTACCTTTACGGTAAACTGTTCATCGTGCGGTCCTAACACCAACAAGTGCCATACCTCAATTCGGCGACGCACGTGAACCGGCGCGTGCTACGTTGGAGTTTACTCCTCATGGATTATGACTTTCATGTGGAGTATATTCGTGGATGTGATAACGTTGGTGCAGACTATCTAAGTAGAATAGCTACGGACACGGACTAATCTGTCATGAGAGTAATAATTTGAACTGTGTCACTTGTGATACTCCGTAGTGCTACCCGCCTCGACTTCTTGAACTTGGGGGGAAATGTGATAGGAGTTTGGACTATTTGAATGTCGCGGCCGAATGCGCGTGATTGCTGTGCGGCGGCGACGGACGAAGAAGAAGAGAAGGACCGGTGTCTGGGCGGAGACGGCAGCCATGCGATCTGCCTGAGCTGCCTGGGCTGGCCTTCCGAACGAGCCGAGCAGTCATCTACCCAAGGCCGGTGTTCCTGGGTGTGCTGGCAGAACAGGCCGGGCTGTCCTTGGTCTTCAACCGGCCTGCTCCACTGCTGGGCGAGCATCCGACACCGGCATGTTCCGGTGCAGCTAAGCCTTCCGAACGGTCTACCCTGTGGCGGGCCGACGTCCCGACCCTGCTTTCCCGCGAGTGGCTCGTCGTGTGCCGGGCACCCGCCCCGGCCTCCAGCACCTGCGCCGCTCGGCGCTCGAGATTCATCTCTGCGCCTCTTCGTGCCGTGAGTGTGTGAGACCGACGCGCTATCTGACGCCTTCCAACATTGACGCTGAGCGCGACGATACTTACGCGACAGACATTTATGAAAGGAACTCTGTGTGTTATCGTGTACGTTATCCTAGTCCCGTCCCCGTGTCATTAAAGCCTCTCTGTGTTCATTGTGCCATCCCTGTGTGCTTGAGGCCTGGGCCCACATCCTCCTATCACACGGTCACATCATAGGTGCCACTGCCATGTGCTTTTCTTCAAACAACCTAGCTCACTTAAACTTGCATAAGTGAGTATACAAGACTAGGTGTGTACCAAGCTGCAATGAACTTGCGTGACGAGCGTTTGCGTCTCTGGATATGGGCGACGAGGTTGTGCCCCTCTTTGATAAAGCTTGTTGACCCCAACATGTACCGCTACGTATGAGCCGCACTTCAATGTTGTGAAACTGGAAGATCGGGAAAGTAGTCAGTTATACAAAAAAGAAAGGCGTTCGTGCAACCTCGGTGATTTGACCATTCCGTCTGATCTCGCTGGTACGTAAGATAATTCTGAGCCACATGGGCCGATCGCTGCGGCAAAATATAGGCGTTTTTTCAACAAGCTCGAGAAAAGAATTTTTTAGGAACAGACGCGGTAAAGTAACGATGGTTTTATAGCCAATAGAGGAGGGAGGTTACGTCCCGCGGACGCCGTAGTGGAGGTCTACGGAGAATTTTGCCCATCTGGGGATCTTTAACGTGCGCTACGATGCACACGGGCGTCTTCGCAGTTTGCCTCCATTCAAGCTGCAATCTCCGGAGCCGGGGATTAGCCCGCAATTTCGAGCCGAGTATACTAGCGCCTTAGGTACTCGGCTACCCCGAAGGGTGACAAAGTAATGTTATACAGGCTTATGAATGTGATGAGTCCAGGTAGGTGTGCAGCGATCCTCCTGCACTGTGGGTCGAAAGTGTATTTGGCCCAGGTTGTCGAGCTAGTAGCTGAATATCTAGGCGTCGTAACGAAAGCGGCGGTTTGACATCATTAGGGCAGTTCGTGGACTTTCTCTGCTTTCTCGCCTACACGAACCGTTGGGTCGTCCACTATCCCCTCACTATATCAATATTGAGGGGCTGTTTTCATGGTGAAACGGAATTACTAGCCTATAGGCGGAACAGGTTGTGTCCTAGGTATGTGGCATTGCATATGCAGCTGTCTTCAGCTGACCCATTTGACGCGAACGTGTTTTACTGGCTACATTTCGCTGATTACATGTAGATCTTTCATAAAATCAATGTAACCTCACTTTAAATGCGTTGCCGAGACTGGGTGTGTGCCACAATTCAATGAAAGTACATACCAGGAATCAGTGTGACTGAAAAGGAGACAGTTTTCGTGTGCTTTTCTTCAACAAAACGGGCGCCGCCAGACTTGCATGACTCAATAGACGAAAGCAGGTTAGTGCCAGATTCAATGTACATCTTTAACCTGAATGTCGGTCACATCATAGGTGCCACTGCCATGTGCTTTTCTTCAAACAACCTAGCTCACTTAAACTTGCATAAGTGAGTATACAAGACTCGGTGTGTACCAAGCTGCAATGAACTTGCGTGACTAGCGTTTGCGTCACTGGATATGGGCGACGAGGTTGTGCCTCTCTTTGATAAAGCTTGTTGACCCCAACATGTACCGCTACGTATGAGCCGCACTTCAATGTTGTGAAACTGGAAGATCAGGAAAGTAGTCAGTTATACAAAAAAGAAAGGCGTTCGTGCAACCTCGGTGATTTGACCATTCCGTCTGATCTCGCTGGTACGTAAGATAATTCTGAGCCACATGGGCCGATCGCTGCGGCAAAATATAGGCGTTTTTTCAACAAGCTCGAGAAAAGAATTTTTTAGGAACAGACGCGGTAAAGTAACGATGGTTTTATAGCCAATAGAGGAGGGAGGTTACGTCCCGCGGACGCCGTAGTGGAGGTCTACGGAGAATTTTGCCCATCTGGGGATCTTTAACGTGCGCTACGATGCACACGGGCGTCTTCGCAGTTTGCCTCCATTCAAGCTGCAATCTCCGGAGCCGGCGATTAGCCCGCAATTTCGAGCCGAGTATACTGGAGCCTTAGGTACTCGGCTACCCCGAAGGGTGACAGAGTAATGTTATACAGGCTTATGAATGTGATGAGTCCAGGTAGGTGTGCAGCGATCCCCCTGCACTGTGGGTCGAAAGTGTATGTGGCCCAGGTTGTCGAGCTAGTAGCTGAATATCTAGGCGTCGTAACGAAAGCGGCGGTTTGACATCATTAGGGCAGTTCGTGGACTTTCTCTGCTTTCTCGCCTACACGAACCGTTGGGTCGTCCACTATCCCCTCACTATATCAATAATGAGGGGCTGTTTTCATGGCGAAACGGAGTTACTAGCCTATAGGCGGAACAGGTTGTGTCCTAGGTATGTGACATTGCATATGCAGCTGTCTTCAGCTGACCCATTTGACGCGAACGTGTTTTACTGGCTACATTTCGCTGATTACATGTAGGTCTTTCATAAAATCAATGTAACCTCACTTTAAATGCGTTGCCGAGACTGTGTGTTCCACAATTCAATGAAAGTACATACCAGGAATCAGTGTGACTGAAAAGGAGACAGTTTTCTTGTGCTTTTCTTCAACAAAACGGGCGCCGCCAGACTTGCATGACTCAATAGACGAAAGCAGGCTAGTGCCAGATTCAATGTACACCTTTAACCTGAATGTCGGTCACATCATAGGTGCCACTGCCATGTGCTTTTCTTCAAACAACCTAGCTCACTTAAACTTGCATAAGTGAGTATACAAGACTAGGTGTGTACCAAGCTGCAATGAACTTGCGTGACGAGCGTTTGCGTCACTGGATATGGGCGACGAGGTTGTGCCCCTCTTTGATAAAGCTTGTTGACCCCAACATGTACCGCTACGTATGAGCCGCACTTCAATGTTGTGAAACTGGAAGATCAGGAAAGTAGTCAGTTATACAAAAAAGAAAGGCGTTCGTGCAACCTCGGTGATTTGACCATTCCGTCTGATCTCGCTGGTACGTAACATAATTGTGAGCCACATGGGCCGATCGCTGCGGCAAAATATAGGCGTTTTTTCAACAAGCTCGAGAAAAGAATTTTTTAGGAACAGACGCGGTAAAGTAACGATGGTTTTATAGCCAATAGAGGAGGGAGGTTACGTCCCGCGGACGCCGTAGTGGAGGTCTACGGAGAATTTTGCCCATCTGGGGATCTTTAACGTGCGCTACGATGCACACGGGCGTCTTCGCAGTTTGCCTCCATTCAAGCTGCAATCTCCGGAGCCGGGGATTAGCCCGCAATTTCGAGCCGAGTATACTAGTGCCTTAGGTACTCGGCTAGCCCGAAGGGTGACAGAGTAATGTTATACAGGCTTATGAATGTGATGAGTCCAGGTAGGTGTGCAGCGATCCTCCTGCACTGTGGGTCGAAAGTGTATGTGGCCCAGGTTGTCGAGCTAGTAGCTGAATATCTAGGCGTCGTAACGAAAGCGGCGGTTTGACATCATTAGGGCAGTTCGTGGACTTTCTCTGCTTTCTCGCCTGCGCGAACCGTTGGGTCGTCCACTATCCCCTCACTATATCAATAATAAGGGGCTGTTTTCATGGCCAAACGGAGTTACTAGCCTATAGGCGGAACAGGTTGTGTCCTAGGTATGTGGCATTGCATATGCAGCTGTCTTCAGCTGACCCATTTGACGCGAACGTGTTTTACTGGCTACATTTCGCTGATTACATGTAGATCTTTCATAAAATCAATGTAACCTCACTTTAAATGCGTTGGCGAGACTGGGTGTGTGCCACAATTCAATGAAAGTACATACCAGGAATCAGTGTGACTGAAAAGGAGACAGTTTTCGTGTGCTTTTCTTCAACAAAACGGGCGCCGCCAGACTTGCATGACTCAATAGACGAAAGCAGGCTAGTGCCAGATTCAATGTACATCTTTAACCTGAATGTCGGTCGCATCATAGGTGCCACTGCCATGTGCTTTTCTTCGAACAACCTAGCTCACTTAAACTTGCATAAGTGAGTATACAAGACTAGGTGTGTACCAAGCTGCAATGAACTTGCGTGAGGAGCGTTTGCATCACTGATATGGGCGACGAGGTTGTGCCCCTCTTTGATAAAGCTTGTTGACCCCAACATGTACCGCTACGTATGAGCCGCACTTCAATGTTGTGAAACTGGAAGATCAGGAAAGTAGTCAGTTATACAAAAAAGAAAGGCGTTCGTGCAACCTCGGTGATTTGACCATTCCGTCTGCTCTCGCTGGTACGTAAGATAATGCTTAGGCACATGGGCCGATCGCTGCGGCAAAATATAGGCGTTTTTTTAACAAGCTCGAGAAAAGAATTTTTTAGGAACAGACGCGGTAAAGTAACGATGGTTTTATAGCCAATAGAGGAGGGAGGTTAAGTCCCGCGGACGCCGTAGTGGAGGTCTACGGAGAATTTTGCCCATCTGGGGATCTTTAACGTGCGCTACGATGCACACGGGCGTCTTCGCAGTTTGCCTCCATTCAAGCTGCAATCTCCGGAGCCGGGGATTAACCCGCAATTTCGAGCCGAGTATACTAGCGCCTTACGTACTCGGCTACCCCGAAGGGTGACAGAGTGATGTTATACAGGCTTATGAATGTGATGAGTCCAGGTAGGTGTGCAGCGATCCTCCTGCACTGTGTATCGAAAGTGTATTTGGCCCAGGTTGTCGAGCTAGTAGCTGAATATCTAGGCGTCGTAACGAAAGCGGCGGTTTCACATCATTAGGGCAGTTCGTGGACTTTCTCTGCTTTCTCGCCTACGCGAACCGTTGGGTCGTCCACTATCCCCTCACTATATCAATAATGAGGGGCTGTTTTCATGGCGAAATGGAGTTACTAGCCTATAGGCGGAACAGGTTGTGTCCTAGGTATGTGGCATTGCATATGCAGCTGTCTTCAGCTGACCCATTTGACGCGAACGTGTTTTACTGGCTACATTTCGCTGATTACATGTAGATCTTTCATAAAATCAATGTAACCTCACTTTAAATGCGTTGCCGAGACTGGGTGTGTGCCCCAATTCAATGAAAGTACATACCAGGAATCAGTGTGACTGAAAAAGAGACAGTTTTCGTGTGCTTTTCTTCAACAAAACGGGCGCCGCCAGACTTGCATGACTCAATAGACGAAAGCAGGCTAGTGCCAGATTCAATGTACATCTTTAACCTGAATGTCGGTCGCATCATAGGTGCCACTGCCATGTGCTTTTCTTCGAACAACCTAGCTCACTTAAACTTGCATAAGTGAGTATACAAGACTAGGTGTGTACCAAGCTGCAATGAACTTGCGTGAGGAGCGTTTGCGTCACTGGATATGGGCGACGAGGTTGTGCCCCTCTTTGATAAAGCTTGTTGACCCCAACATGTACCGCTACGTATGAGCCGCACTTCAATGTTGTGAAACTGGAAGATCAGGAAAGTAGTCAGTTATACAAAAACGAAAGGCGTTCGTGCAACCTCGGTGATTTGACCATTCCGTCTGATCTCGCTGGTACGTAAGATAATTCTGAGCCACATGGGCCGATCGCTGCGGCAAAATATAGGCGTTTTTTCAACAAGCTCGAGAAAAGAATTTTTTAGGAACAGACGCGGTAAAGTAACGATGGTTTTATAGCCAATAGAGGAGGGAGGTTACGTCCCGCGGACGCCGTAGTGGAGGTCTACGGAGAATTTTGCCCATCTGGGGATCTTTAACGTGCGCTACGATGCACACGGGCGTCTTCGCAGTTTTCCTCCATTCAAGCTGCAATCTCCGGAGCCGGGGATTAGCCCGCAATTTCGAGCCGAGTATACTAGCGCCTTAGGTACTCGGCTACCCCGAAGGGTGACAGAGTAATGTTATACAGGCTTATGAATGTGATGAGTCCAGGTAGGTGTGCAGCGATCCTCCTGCACTGTGGGTCGAAAGTGTATTTGGCCCAGGTTGTCGAGCTAGTAGCTGAATATCTAGGCGTCGTAACGAAACCGGCGGTTTGACATCATTAGGGCAGTTCGTGGACTTTCTCTGCTTTCTCGCCTACACGAACCGTTGGGTCGTCCACTATCCCCTCACTATATCAATATTGAGGTGCTGTTTTCATGGCGAAACGGAGTTACTAGCCTATAGGCGGAACACGTTGTGTCCTAGGTATGTGGCATTGCATATGCAGCTGTCTTCAGCTGACCCATTTGACGCGAACGTGTTTTACTGGCTACATTTCGCTGATTACATGTAGATCTTTCATAAAATCAATGTAACCTCACTTTAAATGCGTTGCCGAGACTGGGTGTGTGCCACAATTCAATGAAAGTACATAACAGGAATCAGTGTGACTGAAAAAGAGACAGTTTTCGTGTGCTTTTCTTCAACAAAACGGGCGCCGCCAGACTTGCATAAGACAATAGACGAAAGCAGGCTAGTGCCAGATTCAATGTACATCTTTAACCTGAATGTCGTTCGCATCATAGGTGCCACTGCCATGTGCTTTTCTTCGAACAACCTAGCTCACTTAAACTTGGAAAAGTGAGTATACAAGACTAGGTGTGTACCAAGCTGCAATGAACTTGCGTGACGAGCGTTTGCGACACTGGATATGGGCGACGAGGTTGTGCCCCTCTTTGATAAAGCTTGTGGACCCCAACATGTACCGCTACGTATGAGCCGCACTTCAATGTTGTGAAACTGGAAGGTCAGGAAAGTAGTCAGTTCTACAAAAAAGAAAGGCGTTCGTGCAACCTCGGTGATTTGACCATTCCGTCTGATCTCACTGGTACGTAAGATAATTCTGAGCCACATGGGCCGATCGCTGCGGCAAAATATAGGCGTTTTTTTAACAAGCTCGAGAAAAGAATTTTTTAGGAACAGACGCGGTAAAGTAACGATGGTTTTATAGCCAATAGAGGAGGGAGGTTACGTCCCGCGGACGCCGTAGTGGAGGTCTACGGAGAATTTCGCCCATCTGGGGATCTTTAACGTGCGCTACGATGCACACGGGCGTCTTCGCAGTTTGCCTCCATTCAAGCTGCAATCTCCGGAGCCGGGGATTAGCCTTTAATTTCGAGCCGGGTATACTAGCGCCTTAGGTACTCGGCTACCCCGAAGGGTGACAGAGTAATGTTATACAGGCTTATGAATGTAATGAGTCCAGGTAGGTGTGCAGCGATCCTCCTGCACTGTGGGTCGAAAGTGTATTTGGCCCAGGTTGTCGAGCTAGTAGCTGAATATCTAGGCGTCGTAACGAAAGCGGCGGTTTGACATCATTAGGGCAGTTCGTGGACTTTTTCTGCTTTCTCGCCTACACGAACCGTTGGGTCGTCCACTATCCCCTCACTATATCAATAATGAGGGGCTGTTTTCATGGCGAAACGGAGTTACTAGCCTATAGGCGGAACAGGTTGTGTCCTAGGTATGTGGCATTGCATATGCAGCTGTCTTCAGCTGACCCATTTGACGCGAACGTGTTTTACTGGCTACATTTCGCTGATTACATGTAGATCTTTCATAAAATCAATGTAACCTCACTTTAAATGCGTTGCCGAGACTGGATGTGTGCCACAATTCAATGAAAGTACATACCAGGAATCAGTGTGACTGAAAAGGAGACAGCTTTCGTGTGCTTTTTTTCAACAAAACGGGCGCCGCCAGACTTGCATGACTCAATAGACGAAAGCAGGCTAGTGCCAGATTCAATGTACATCGTTAACCTGAAAGTCGGTCGCATCATAGGTGCCACTGCCATGTGCTTTTCTTCGAACAACCTAGCTCACTTAAACTAGGAAAAGTGAGTATACAAGACTAGGTGTGTACCAAGCTGCAATGAACTTGCGTGACGAGCGTTTGCGTCACTGGATATGGGCGACGAGGTTGTGCCCCTCTTTGATAAAGCTTGTGGACCCCAACATGTACCGCTACGTATGAGCCGCACTTCAATGTTGTGAAACTGGAAGATCAGGAAAGTAGTCAGTTATACAAAAAAGAAAGGCGGTCGTGCAACCTCGGTGATTTGACCATTCCGTCTGATCTCGCTGGTACGTAAGATAATTCTGAGCCACATGGGCCGATCGCTGCGGCAAAATATAGGCGTTTTTTCAACAAGCTCGAGAAAAGAATTTTTTAGGAACAGACGCGGTAAAGTAACGATGGTTTTATAGCCAATAGAGGAGGGAGGTTACGTCCCGCGGACGCCGTAGTGGAGGTCTACGGAGAATTTTGCCCATCTGGGGATCTTTAACGTGCGCTACGATGCACACGGGCGTCTTCGCAGTTTGCCTCCATTCAAGCTGCAATCTCCGGAGCCGGGGATTAGCCCGCAATTTCGAGCCGAGTATACTAGTGCCTTAGGTACTCGGCTACCCCGAAGGGTGACAGAGTAATGTTATACAGGCTTATGAATGTGATGAGTCCAGGTAGGTGTGCAGCGATCCTCCTGCACTGTGGGTCGAAAGTGTATGTGGCCCAGGTTGTCGAGCTAGTAGCTGAATATTGTCACGTGGTAGTGACGGCGAAGAAAGAAGCAGTACGGTGGAATACAAAACTAGCTTTTATTGGGCGAACCTGTGCCCACAAAATAGGCTACACTTATAGCACAACGAAAGCGGCGAACACAGTCGGCGATCGTCGAAAATCTGATCAGCGGTTCAAGCACGTCGGCTTTTATACACAATCGTCGAATGTTCCAGACTAATCGTTGGGACCCGCGTGCCTTCCATAAAGTTCTACATCATTCGCGTCAGGCGAATAAATCAGATAACACAAGGTTCGGCAACAACAGACTGCGGATAGAAGCATCGATAACTTTCCAGAAACTTCGGATACATGCAAGCGCGTCCCGCGCTGCGCGATAAGATTTGTTAGGCGGTGAAACCTGGTCGCCCGATAAATATAAATACACGTGTCAATACCCCCCTCTTAAAAAGCATCGTCCCGATGCTACAAAGAGAGCGAAACACAAAGGGACACTTATTAAACATAAGTAACAAAACAACGAAAAGAAATGAAGTCCAAAGGTCAGGTACGCGAAGTCCCAAAGTTCGTCAACGCTGGTGGTACGGCTCTAGCCGCACAACGTGGACAATTTCAGGTCGTGAGCGGCGCCGCTGTGACAGCGAAATGCCGTCTGGCACGACCTCGTAGTCCAGTGCACCAATACGTCGGATGATCTCGTACGGTCCAAAATAGCGACGCAAAAGCTTCTCGCTCAGTCCTCGTCGGCGTATACCAGGAATCAGTGTGACCATACCCAAACACGGTCGCCGGGCTGGTATTCGACGAAGCGTCGTCGGAGATTGTAGTGTCGGCTGTCGGTCCTCTGCTGGTTCTTGATTCGCAGGCGGGCGAGCTGTCGGGTTTCTTCGGCGCGCTGGAGATAGGTAGCGACGTCAAGATTCTCTTCGTCCGTTACGTGCGGCAGCATGGCGTCGAGCGTCGTCGTCGGGTTCCTACCGTAAACCAACTTGAACGGCGTGATCTGTGTTGTTTCTTGCACCGCCGTGTTATAAGCGAATGTTACGTACGGCAGGACGGCATCCCAGGTCTTGTGTTCGACGTCGACGTACATCGCTAGCATGTCGGCGAGTGTCTTATTCAGCCGCTCCGTAAGACCATTCGTCTGCGGGTGGTAAGCCGTTGTCCTCCTGTGCCTTGTCTGACTGTATTTCAGAATGGCTTGGGTGAGCTCTGCTGTAAAGGCCGTTCCTCGGTCGGTGATGAGGACTTCTGGGGCGCCATGTCGCAGCAGGATGTTTTCGACAAAGAATTTCGCCACTTCGGCTGCGCTACCTTTCGGCAGTGCTTTTGTTTCAGCGAAGCGGGTGAGGTAGTCCGTCGCCACGACGATCCACTTATTTCCGGTTATTGACGTCGGAAAGGGTCCCAGCAAGTCCAACCCGATCTGCTGGAATGGTCGGCAAGGAGGCTCGATTGGCTGTAGTAATCCGGCTGGCCTTGTCGGCGGTGTCTTGCGTCGCTGACAGTCTCGGCATGTTCTGACATAACGGGCGACGTCGGCGGTCAGGCGCGGCCAATAATACTTTTCTTGTATCCTCGATAGTGTCCGGGAAAATCCGAGGTGTCCAGCGGTCAGATCGTCATGTAGGGCATGCAATACTTCTGGACGAAGTCCTGACGGGACAACAAGAAGGTAATTGGCGCGGACTGGCGAGAAGTTCTTCTTCACGAGTAGACTGTCTTGAAGCGTGAAGGAAGATAATCCGCGCTTAAATGCCCTGGGGACAACGTCGGTGTGCCCTTCCAAATAATCGACGAGGCCTTTAAGTTCCGGGTCCGCTCGTTGTTGTTCGGCGAAGTCTTCCGCGCTTATTATTCCAAGGAAGGCGTCGTCATCCTCGTCATCTTGCGGCGGCGGGTCAATGGGGGCGCGGGATAGGCAATCGGCGTCTGAGTGTTTTCGTCCGGACTTGTATGTTACGGTGATGTCGTATTCTTGTAGTCTGAGGCTCCACCGTGCCAGCCGTCCTGAGGGATCCTTTAAATTCGCTAGCCAACACAAGGCGTGATGGTCGCTGACGACTTTGAATGGCCTGCCATATAGGTAAGGGCGAAATTTCGCTGTAGCCCAAACGATGGCGAGGCATTCCTTTTCGGTTGTAGAATAATTGCCTTCCGCTTTTGACAACGACCGGCTAGCGTAAGCTATCACGTGTTCATGTCCATCTTTTCTCTGGACCAGGACGGCGCCGAGGCCTAGGCTACTGGCGTCAGTGTGGATTTCGGTATCGGCGTGATCGTCGAAGTGCGCAAGTACGGGCGGCGACTGCATGCGTCGTTTGAGTTCTTGAAATGCCTCGGCCTGCGGCGTTTCCCACTTGAACTCGACGTCGCATTTAGTTAGCTGCGTCAGCGGCTCAGCGATGCGTGAAAAGTTCTTGACAAATCGCCTGTAGTAGGCACACATGCCAAGAAATCTACGCACTGCCTTCTTGTCGATGGGCTGTGGGAACTTTGCTATGGCAGCTGTCTTCTGCGGGTCGAGGCGGACTCCAGATTTGCTGATGACGTGGCCTAAAAATAGAAGCTCCTCGTAAGCGAAGCGGCACTTTCCCGGCTTCAGAGTAAGTCCTGATGACCTGATGGCCTCTAGTACTGTTGCCAGCCGCCTAAGGTGAACGTCGAAATTTCCGGCGAAGACGACGACGTCATCCAAGTATACGAGACAGGTCTGCCACTTCAATCCTGCTAAAACCGTGTCCATCACACGCTGGAACGTTGCAGGCGCCGAGCACAGTCCGAATGGCATAACCTTGAACTCGTAGAGGCCGTCTGGGGTGATGAAGGCGGTATTTTCGCGATCTCTTTCGTCGACTTCTATTTGCCAATAGCCAGACTTTAGGTCCATGGACGAGAAGTATTTAGCGTTGCAGAGCCGATCCAATGCGTCGTCTATCCGTGGGAGGGGGTATACGTCCTTCTTCGTGATCTTGTTCAGACGACGATAATCGACGCAGAAACGTAGGGTTCCGTCCTTTTTCTTTACCAGAACAACAGGGGGTGCCCACGGGCTTTTCGACAGCTGGATGATGTCGTCGCGCAGCATTTCGTCGACTTGTTCTCTTATAGCTTCACGTTCTCGCGCCGAAACTCGGTAAGGGCTCTGACGGAGTGGGCGAGCGCATTCCTCGGTGATTATGCGATGCTTGGCGACTGGTGTTTGTCGAATCCTCGATGACGTCGAAAAGCTGCCTTTGTATCGTCGGAGCAGACTTCTGAGCTGCTGTTGCTTAATCATAGGGAGATTTGGATTAATGTCGTAGTCTGGTTCGGGAACCATGGTCGTCGGGGTAGATGCGGCGGAATCCGAGAGGACAAACGCATTACTTGTTTCCAGAATTTCCTCGATGTACGCGATCGTCGTGCCTTTGTTGACGTGCTTGAACTCCTGGCTGAAGTTTGTCAGCAACACTTCAGTTTTCCCTCCATGCAGTCGAGCGATCCCTCTTGCGACGCAAATTTCATGGTCTAGCAGTAGACGTTGGTCGCCTTCAATGACGCCTTCTACGTCAGCGGGTGTTTCGGTGCTGACCGAAATAACGATGCTGCAGCGAGGCGGGACGCTCACTTGATCTTCGAGTACACTCAAGGCGTGGCGACTACGAGGGCTCTCCGGCGGCATTGCTCTATCTTCCGACAGCGTTACTGACTTCGACTTCAGGTTGATGATTGCGCCGTGTTGGTCCAGGAAGTCCATACCGAGAATGACGTCTCGTGAACACTGTTGGAGGATAACGAAGGTGGCAGGGTAAGTCCGGTCATGAATGGTTATTCTTGCCGTGCAGATCCCAGTCGGCGTGATGAGGTGTCCTCCAGCGGTGCGAATCTGAGGGCCTTCCCATGCGGTCTTAACTTTCTTCAACTGGGCGGCGATGTGTCCACTTATTACGGAGTAATCGGCCCCTGTGTCGACTAAGGCAGTGACTGCGTGGCCGTCGAGAAGCACGTCGAGGTCGGTTGTTCTTTGTCTGGCATTGCAGTTAGGTCTTGGCGTTGGATCACGGCTGCGTCGTGTTGAACTGAGGTTGGAACGTCGCGTCGTCAAGTCGTCTTTCGTCGGTGTAGTTTTGGCTTCCAGACTTCGTCGGGACGGCGGCGTGTCGTTATGTCGTCGAGATGGTCTCTTCGTCGTCTTCGTCGGCGGCGGAGGATCTTCGTCAGTTCGACGAACAGCAACCGCACCTCCATCGGTTGCTGCTTTTAGTTTTCCGGGTATGGGCTCGCAGAGCGGCCCCGGGCTGGGCCAGTGTATGGACGGCGCTGCGGCGACAGGTAGCGGCCTGGTGACGGCGAACGGGACGGTCGTTGAGAGTTCCACTGAGTGGCGGCTAGGTAATCGGCAATGTCACGTGGGCGCTCCCCAAGCTGTGGACGCGGCGCGTTGACGGCGAACCCTCTCAGTCCCATGTCGCGGTATGGGCATCGGCGGTACACATGGCCGGCTTCTCCGCAGTGATAGCAGAGCGGGCGGTGGTCGGGGGCTCGCCAAATGTCCGTCTTCCTCGTATAGGTGCGCTGGGCGACGGGTGGGCGCGCTGGCGGCGGCGGCGGTGGACGACGGAATTGCGGTGTTGCAGGACCTTGGCGCGGTCGCGCAGGGGGGCCTTGACGGCGGGCGACGGCGGCGGCGTAGGTCATTGCTTCCGGCTGCGGTGGTTCTGGTTGCACCTCAGGAACTCCAAGGGATCGGTGCACCTCTTCCTTCACGATGTCGGCGATAGAGGCCACTTCAGGCTGCGACGAAGGCAGGACCTTGCGCAGTTCTTCGCGCACAATGGCCCTGATGGTCTCTTGAAGGTCGTCCGAACCTAGTCCTTGGATGGCATACTGCGGCGTGTGCCCCTGGCGGTTATATTGCCGGGTGCGCATCTCCAGAGTTTTCTCAATCGTCGATGCCTCTGTAGAAAACTCAGCCACAGTCTTCGGTGGGTTACGAATAAGTCCGGCGAAAAGGTCTTGCTTGACGCCGCGCATCAGGAAGCGAACTTTTTTCTCCTCCGACATTTCCGGGTCGGCGTGCCGGAAAAGACGGGCCATCTCCTCCGTGAAGATTGCGATCGTCTCGTTTGGCAGCTGCACTCTGGTTTCTAGTAGAGCTTGGGCTCGCTCTTTTCGCACGACGCTTGTAAATGTGTGCAAGAAGCCGCTTCGGAAAAGGTCCCACGTCGTTAAGGTGGCTTCCCGATTCTCGAACCACGTCCTGGCGGCGTCTTCCAATGCGAAATAGACATGCCGCAGCTTGTCGTCGCTGTCCCAACTGTTAAACTTAGCGACCCTCTCATACGTTTCGAGCCAGGTTTCCGGGTCCTCGAATGTTGATCCGCGGAACGTCGGAGGTTCCCTGGGCTGCTGCAGCACGATGGGGGACGCTGGGGCTGCCATTGGGGTTGCCTTGTCCACAATCTTCTTGGTCTTCTCAGGTAGAAGTCCGTGCTCCGGGGGCAGCTGTTGAAGACGGCGGCTTGCTCGATGTTCCGGGACGACGCTGGTGTTGTCTGTGCGGTCCGGGCTTGTATTACGGCTTGTCGGGGGCGTCCGGTACATGGACGTAAAGCACCTCCACCAGATGTCACGTGGTAGTGACGGCGAAGAAAGAAGCAGTACGGTGGAATACAAAACCAGCTTTTATTGGGCGAACCTGTGCCCACAAAATAATAATAATATTTGGGGTTTTACGTGCCAAAACCACTTTCTGATTATGAGGCACGCCGTAGTGGAGGACTCCGGAAATTTTGACCACCTGGGGTTCTTTAACGTGCACCTAAATCTAAGTACACGGGTGTTTTCGCATTTCGCCCCCATCGAAATGCGGCCGCCGTGACCGGGATTCGATCCCGCGACCTCGTGCTCAGCAGCCCAACACCATAGCCACTGAGCAACCACGGCGGGTGTGCCCACAAAACAGGCTACACTTATAGCACAACGAAAGCGGCGAACACAGTCGGCGATCGTCGAAAATCTGATCAGCGGTTCAAGCACGTCGGCTTTTATACACAATCGTCGAATGTTCCAGACTAATCGTTGGGACCCGCGTGCCTTCCATAAAGTTCTACATCATTCGCGTCAGGCGAATAAATCAGATAACACAAGGTTCGGCAACAACAGACTGCGGATAGAAGCATCGATAACTTTCCAGAAACTTCGGATACATGCAAGCGCGTCCCGCGCTGCGCGATAAGATTTGTTAGGCGGTGAAACCTGGTCGCCCGATAAATATAAATACACGTGTCAATATCTAGGCGTCGTAACGAAAGCGGCGGTTTGACATCATTAGGGCAGTTCGTGGACTTTCTCTGCTTTCTCGCCTACGCGAACCGTTGGGTCGTCCAATATCCCCTCACTATATCAATAATGAGGGGCTGTTTTCATGGCGAAACGGAGTTACTAGCCTATAGGCGGAACAGGTTGTGTCCTAGGTATGTGGCATTGCATATGCAGCTGTCTTCAGCTGACCCATTTGACGCGAACGTGTTTTACTGGCTACATTTCGCTGATTACATGTAGATCTTTCATAAAATCAATGTAACCTCACTTTAAATGCGTTGCCGAGACTGGGTGTGTGCCACAATTCAATGAAAGTACATACCAGGAATCAGTGTTACTGAAAAGGAGACAGTTTTCGTGTGCTTTTCTTCAACAAAACGGGCGCCGCCAGACTTGCATGACTCAATAGACGAAAGCAGGCTAGTGCCAGATTCAGTGTACATCTTTACCCTGAATGTCCGTCGCATCATAGGTGCCACTGCCATGTGCTTTTCTTCGAACAACCTAGCTCACTTAAACTAGGAAAAGTGAGTATACAAGACTAGGTGTGTACCAAGCTGCAATGAACTTGCGTGACGAGCGTTTGCGTCACTGGATATGGGCGACGAGGTTGTGCCCCTCTTTGATAAAGCTTGTGGACCCCAACATGTACCGCTACGTATGAGCCGCACTTCAATGTTGTGAAACTGGAAGGTCAGGAAAGTAGTCAGTTATACAAAAAAGAAAGGCGTTCGTGCAACCTCGGTGATTTGACCATTCCGTCTGATCTCACTGGTACGTCAGATAATTCTGAGCCACATGGGCCGATCGCTGCGGCAAAATATAGGCGTTTTTTAACAAGCTCGAGAAAATAATTTTTTAGGAACAGACGCGGTAAAGTAACGATGGTTTTATAGCCAATAGAGGAGGGAGGTTACGTCCCGCGCACGCCGTAATGGAGGTCTACGGAGAATTTTGCCCATCTGGGGATCTTTAACGTGCGCTACGATGCACACGGGCGTCTTCGCAGTTTGCCTCCTTTCAAGCTGCAATCTCCGGAGCCGGGGATTAGCCCGCAATTTCGAGCGGAGTATACTAGCGCCTTAGGTACTCGGCTACCCCGAAGGGTGACAGAGTAATGTTATACAGGCTTATGAATGTGATGAGTCCAGGTAGGTGTGCAGCGATCCTCCTGCACTGTGGGTCGAAAGTGTATGTGGCCCAGGTTGTCGAGCTAGTAGCTGAATATCTAGGCGTCGTAACGAAAGCGGCGGTTTGACATCATTAGGGCAGTTCGTGGACTTTCTCTGCTTTCTCGCCTACACGAACCGTTGGGTCGTCCACTATCCCCTCACTATATCAATAATGAGGGGCTGTTTTCATGGCGAAACGGAGTTACTAGCCTATAGGCGGAACAGGTTGTGTCCTAGGTATGTGGCATTGCATATGCAGCTGTCTTCAGCCGACCCATTTGACGCGAACGTGTTTTACTGGCTGCATTTCGCTGATTACATGTAGATCTTTCATAAAATCAATGTAACCTCACTTTAAATGCGTTGCCGAGACTGGGTGTGTGCCACAATTCAATGAAAGTACATACCAGGAATCAGTGTGACTGAAAAAGAGACAGTTTTCGTGTGCTTTTCTTCAACAAAACGGGCGCCGCCAGACTTGCATGACTCAATAGACGAAAGCAGGCTAGTGCCAGATTCAATGTACATCTTTAACCTGAATGTCGGTCGCATCATAGGTGCCACTGCCATGTGCTTTTCTTCGAACAACCTAGCTCACTTAAACTTGCATAAGTGAGTATACAAGACTAGGTGTGTACCAAGCTGCAATGAACTTCCGTGACGAGCGTTTGCGTCACTGGATATGGGCGACGAGGTTGTGCCCCTCTTTGATAAAGCTTGTTGTCCCCAACATGTACCGCTACGTATGAGCCGCACTTCAATGTTGTGAAACTGGAAGATCAGGAAAGTAGTCAGTTATACAAAAAAGAAAGGCGTTCGTGCAACCTCGGTGATTTGACCATTCCGTCTGATCTCGCTGGTACGTAAGATAATTCTGAGCCACATGGGCCGATCGCTGCGGCAAAATATAGGCGTTTTTTCAACAAGCTCGAGAAAAGAATTTTTTAGGAACAGACGCGGTAAAGTAACGATGGTTTTATAGCCAATAGAGGAGGGAGGTTACGTCCCGCGTACGCCGTAGTGGAGGTGTACGGAGAATTTTGCCCAATTGGGGATATTTAACGTGCGCTACGATGCACACGGGCGTCTTCGCAGTTTGCCTCCATTCAAGCTGCAATCTCCGGAGCCGGGGATTAGCCCGCAATTTCGAGCCGAGTATGCTGGCGCCTTAGCTACTCGGCTACCACGAAGGGTGACAGAGTAATGTTATACAAGCTTATGAATGTCATGAGTCCAGGTAGGTGTGCAGCGATCCTCCTGCACTGTGGGTTGAAAGTGTATTTGGCTCAGGTTGTCGAGCTAGTAGCTGAATATCTAGGCGTCGTCACGAAAGCGGCGGTTTGACATCATTAGGGCAGTTCGTGGACTTTCTCTGCTTTCTCGCCTACACGAACCGTTGGGTCGTCCACTATCCCCTCACTATATCAATAATGAGGGGCTGTTTTCATGGCGAAACGGAGTTACTAGCCTATAGGCGCAACAGGTTGTGTCCTAGGTATGTGGCATTGCATATGCAGCTGTCTTCAGCTGACCCATTTGACGCGAACGTGTTTTACTCGCTATATTTCGCTGATTAAATGTAGATCTTTCACAAAATCAATGTAGCCTCACTTTAAATGCGTTGCCGAGACTGGGTGTGTGCCACAATTCAGAGAAAGTGCATACCAGGAATCAATTTAACTGAAAAGGAGACAGTTTTCGTGTGCTTTTCTTCAACAAACCGAGCTCCGCCAGACTTGCATGACTCAATAGATGAATGCAGGCTAGTGCCAGATTCAATGCACATCTTTAACCTGAATGTCGGTCACATCATAGGTGCCACTGCCATGTGCTTTTCTTCAAACAACCTAGCTCACTTAAACTTGCATAAGTGAGTAACAAGACTAGGTGTGTACCAAGCTGCAATGAACTTGCGTGACGAGCGTTTGCGTCACTGGATATGGGTGACGAGGTTGTGCCCCTCTTTGATAAAGCTTGTTGACCCCAACATGTACCGCTACGTATGAGCCGCACTTCGATGTTGTGAAACTGGAAGATCAGGAACGTAGTCAGTTATACAAAAAAGAAAGGCGTTCGTGCAACCTTGATGATTTTACCATTCCGTCTGCTCTCACTGGTAGGTAAGATAATTCTTAGCCACATGGGCCGATCGCTGTGGCAAAATATAGGCGTTTTTCTAACAAGCTCGAGAAAAGAATTTTTTAGGATCAGACGCGATAAAGTAACGATAGTTTTATAGCCAATAGGGGAGGGAGGTTACGTCCCGCGGACGCCGTAGTGGAGGTCTACGGAGAATTTTGCCCAATTGGGGATATTTAACGTGCGCTACGATGCACACGGGCGTCTTCGCAGTTTGCCTCCATTCAAGCTGCAATCTCCGGAGCCGGGGATTAGCCCGCAATTTCGAGCCGAGTATGCTGGCGCCTTAGCTACTCGGCTACCACGAAGGGTGACAGAGTAATGTTATACAGGCTTATGAATGTGATGAGCCCAGGTAGGTGTGCAGCGATCCTCCTGCACTGTGGGTTGAAAGTGTATTTGGCTCAGGTTGTCGAGCTAGTAGCTGAATATCTAGGCGTCGTCACGAAAGCGGCGGTTTGACATCATTAGGGCAGTTCGTGGACTTTCTCTGCTTTCTCGCCTACACGAACCGTTGGGTCGTCCACTATCCCCTCACTATATCAATAATGAGCTGCTGTTTTCATGGCGGAACGGCGTTACTAGCCTATAGGCGGAACAGGTTGTGTCCTAGGTATGTGGTGGCATTGCATATGCAGCTGTCTTCAGCTGACCCATTTGACGCGAACGTGTTTTACTCGCTATATTTCGCTGATTACATGTAGATCTTTCATAAAATCAATGTAACCTCACTTTAAATGCGTTGCCGAGACTGGGTGTGTGCCACAATTCAATGAAAGTACATACCAGGAATCAGTGTGACTGAAAAGGAGACAGTTTTCGTGTGCTTTTCTTCAACAAAACGGGCGCCGCCAGACTTGCATGACTCAATAGACGAAAGCAGGCTAGTGCCAGATTCAATGTACATCTTTAATCTGAATGTCGGTCGCATCATAGGTGCCACTGCCATGTGCTTTTCTTCGAACAACCTAGCTCACTTAAACTTGGATAAGTGAGTATACAAGACTAGGTGTGTACCAAGCTGCAATGAACTTGCGTGACGAGCGTTTGCGTCACTGGATATGGGCGACGAAGTTGTGCCCCTCTTTGATAAAGCTTGTGGACCCCAACATGTACCGCTACGTATGAGCCGCACTTCAATGTTGTGAAACTGGAAGATCAGGAAAGTAGTCAGTTATAGAAAAAAGAAAGGCGTTCGTGCAAGCTCGGTGATTTGACCATTCCGTCTGATCTGAGTGGTACGTAAGATAATTCTGAGCCACATGGGCCGATCGCTGCGGCAAAATATAGGCGTTTTTTTAACAAGCTCGAGAAAAGAATTTTTTAGGAACAGACGCGGTAAATTAACGATAGTTTTATAGCCAATAGAGGAGGGAGGTTACGTCCCGCGGACGCCGTAGTGGGGGTCTACGGAGGATTTTGCCCATCTGGGGATCTTTAACGTGCGCTACGATGCACACGGGCGTCTTCGCAGTTTGCCTCCATTCAAGCTGCAATCTCCGGAGCCGGGGAATAGCCCGCAATTTCGAGCCGAGTATACTAGCGCCTTAGGTACTCGGCTACCCCGAAGGGTGACAGAGTAATGTTATACAGGCTTATGAATGTGATGAGCCCAGGTAGGTGTGCAGCGATCCTCCTGCACTGTGGGTCGAAAATGTATTTGGCCCATGTTGTCGAGCTAGTAGCTGAACATCTAGGCGTCGTCACGAAAGCGGCGGTTTGACATCATTAGGGCAGTTCGTGGACTTTCTCTGCTTTCTCGCCTACACGAACCGTTGGGTCGTCCACTATCCCCTCACTATATCAATAATGAGGGGCTGTTTTCATGGCGAAACGGAGTTACTAGCCTATAGGCGGAACAGGTTGTGTCCTAGGTATGTGGCATTGCATATGCAGCTGTCTTCAGCTGACCCATTTGACGCGAACGTGTTTTACTGGCTACATTTCGCTGATTACATGTAGATATTTCATAAAATCAAGGTAACCTCACTTTAAATGCGTTGCCGAGACTGAATGTGTGCCACAATTAAATGAAAGTACATACCAGGAATCAGTGTGACTGAAAAGGAGACAGTTTTCCTGTGCTTTTCTTCAACAAAACGGGCGCCGCCAGACTTGCATGACTCAATAGACGAAAGCAGCCTAGTGCCAGATTCAATGTACATCTTTAACCTGATTGTCGGTCACATCATAGGTGCCACTGCCACGTGCTTTTCTTCAAACAAGCTAGCTCACTTAAACTTGCATAAGTGAGTATACAAGACTAGGTGTGTACCAAGCTGCAATGAACTTGCGTGACGAGCGTTTGCGTCACTGGATATGGGCGACGAGGTTGTGCCCCTCTTTGATAAAGCTTGTTGACCCCAACATGCACCGCTACGTATGAGCCGCACTTCAATGTTGTGAAACTGGAAGATCAGGAAAGTAGTCAGTTATACAAAAAAGAAAGGCGTTCGTGCAAGCTCGGTGATTTGACCATTCCGTCTGATCTGAGTGGTACGTAAGATAATTCTGAGCCACATGGGCCGATCGCTGCGGCAAAATATAGGCGTTTTTTTAACAAGCTCGAGAAAATAATTTTTTAGGAACAGACGCGGTAAAGTAACGATAGTTTTATAGCCAATAGAGGAGGGAGGTTACGTCCCGCGGACGCCGTAGTGGAGGTCTATGGAGGATTTTGCCCATCTGGGGATCTTTAACGTGCGCTACGATGCACACGGGCGTCTTCGCAGTTTGCCTCCATTCAAGCTGCAATCTCCGGAGCCGGGGATTAGCCCGCAATTTCGAGCCGAGTATACTAGCGCCTTAGGTACTCGGCTACCCCGAAGGGTGACAGAGTAATGTTATACAGGCTTATGAATGTGATGAGTCCAGGTAGGTGTGCAGCGATCCTCCTGCACTGTGGGTCGAAAATGTATTTGGCCCATGTTGTCGAGCTAGTAGCTGAACATCTAGGCGTCGTCACGAAAGCGGCGGTTTGACATCATTAGGGCAGTTCGTGGACTTTCTCTGCTTTCTCGCCTACACGAACCGTTGGGTCGTCCACTATCCCCTCACTATATCAATAATGAGGGGCTGTTTTCATGGCGAAACGGAGTTACTAGCCTATAGGCGGAACAGGTTGTGTCCTAGGTATGTGGCATTGCATATGCAGCTGTCTTCAGCTGACCCATTTGACGCGAACGTGTTTTACTGGCTACATTTCGCTGATTACATGTAGATCTTTCATAAAATCAAGGTAACCTCACTTTAAATGCGTTGCCGAGACTGAATGTGTGCCACAATTAAATGAAAGTACATACCAGGAATCAGTGTGACTGAAAAGGAGACAGTTTTCCTGTGCTTTTCTTCAACAAAACGGGCGCCGCCAGACTTGCATGACTCAATAGACGAAAGCAGCCTAGTGCCAGATTCAATGTATATCTTTAACCTGATTGTCGGTCACATCATAGGTGCCACTGCCACGTGCTTTTCTTCAAACAACCTAGCTCACTTAAACTTGCATAAGTGAGTATACAAGACTAGGTGTGTACCAAGCTGCAATGAACTTGCGTGACGAGCGTTTGCGTCACTGGATATGGGCGACGAGGTTGTGCCCCTCTTTGATAAAGCTTGTTGACCCCAACATGCACCGCTACGTATGAGCCGCACTTCAATGTTGTGAAACTGGAAGATCAGGAAAGTAGTCAGTTATACAAAAAAGAAAGGCGTTCGTGCAAGCTCGGTGATTTGACCATTCCGTCTGATCTGAGTGGTATGTAAGATAATTCTGAGCCACATGGGCCGATCGCTGCGGCAAAATATAGGCGTTTTTTTAACAAGCTCGAGAAAAGAATTTTTTAGGAACAGACGCGGTAAAGTAACAATAGTTTTATAGCCAATAGAGGAGGGAGGTTACGTCCCGCGGACGCCGTAGTGGAGGTCTACGGAGGATTTTGCCCATCTGCGGGTCTTTAACGTGCGCTACGATGCACACGGGCGTCTTCGCAGTTTGCCTCCATTCAAGCTGCAATCTCCGGAGCCGGGGATTAGCCCGCAATTTCGAGCCGAGTATACTAGCGCCTTAGGTACTCGGCTACCCCGAAGGGTGACAGAGTAATGTTATACAGGCTTATGAATGTGATGAGTCCAGGTAGGTGTGCAGCGATCCTCCTGCACTGTGGGTCGAAAATGTATTTGGCCCATGTTGTCGAGCTAGTAGCTGAACATCTAGGCGTCGTCACGAAAGCGGCGGTTTGACATCATTAGGGCAGTTCGTGGACTTTCTCTGCTTTCTGGCCTACACGAACCGTTGGGTCGTCCACTATCCCCTCACTATATCAATAATGAGGGGCTGTTTTCATGGCGAAACGGAGTTACTAGCCTATAGGCGGAACAGGTTGTGTCCTAGGTATGTGGCATTGCATATGCAGCTGTCTTCAGCTGACCCATTTGACGCGAACGTGTTTTACTGGCTACATTTCGCTGATGACATGTAGATCTTTCATAAAATCAAGGTAACCTCACTTTAAATGCGTTGCCGAGACTGGGTGTGTGCCACAATTCAATGAAAGTACATACCAGGAATCAGTGTGACTGAAAAGGAGACAGTTTTCCTGTGCTTTTCTTCAACAAAACGGGCGCCGCCAGACTTGCATGACTCAATAGACGAAAGCAGCCTAGTGCCAGATTCAATGTACATCTTTAACCTGATTGTCGGTCACATCATAGGTGCCACTGCCACGTGCTTTTCTTCAAACAACCTAGCTCACTTAAACTTGCATAAGTGAGTATACAAGACTAGGTGTGTACCAAGCTGCAATGAACTTGCGTGACGAGCGTTTGCGTCACTGGATATGGGCGACGAGGTTGTGCCCCTCTTTGATAAAGCTTGTTGACCCCAACATGCACCGCTACATATGAGCCCCACTTCAATGTTGTGAAACTGGAAGATCAGGAAAGTAGTCAGTTATACAAAAAAGAAAGGCGTTCGTGCAACCTCGATGATTTGACCATTCCGTCTGCTCTCACTGGTACGTAAGTTAATTCTTAGCCACATGGGCTGATCGCTGTGGCAAAATATAGGCGTTTTTTTAACAAGCTCGAGAAAAGAATTCTTTAGGAACAGACGCGGTAAAGTAACGATAGTTTTATAGCCAATAGGGGAGGGAGGTTACGTCCCGCGGACACCGTAGTGGAGGTCTACGGAGAAAATTTGCCCATCTGGGGATCTTTAACGTGCGCTACGATGCACACGGGCGTCTTCGCAGTTTGCCTCCATTCAAGCTGCAATCTCCGCAGCCAGGGATTAGCCCGCAATTTCGAGTCGAGTATACTAGTGCCTTAGGTACTCGGCTACCCCGAAGGGTGACAGAGTAATGTTATACAGGCTTATGAATGTGATGAGTCCAGGTAGGTGTGCAGCGATCCTCCTGCACTGTGGGTCGAAAATGTATTTCGCCCATGTTGTCGAGCTAGTAGCTGAACATCTAGGCGTCGTCACGAAAGCGGCGGTTTGACATCATTAGGGCAGTTCGTGGACTTTCTCTGCTTTCTCGCCTACACGAACCGTTGGGTCGTCCACTATCCCCTCACTATATCAATAATGAGGGGCTGTTTTCATGGCGAAAGGGAGTTACTAGCCTATAGGCGGAACAGGTTGTGTCCTAGGTATGTGGCATTGCATATGCAGCTGTCTTCAGCTGACCCATTTGACGCGAACGTGTTTTACTGGCTACATTTCGCTGATTACATGTAGATCTTTCATAAAATCAAGGTAACCTCACTTTAAATGCGTTGCCGAGACTGAATGTGTGCCACAGTTAAATGAAAGTATATACCAGGAATCAGTGTAACTGAAAAGGAGACAGTTTTCGTGTGCTTTTCTTCAACAAAACGGGCTCCGCCAGACTTGCATGACTCAATAGATGAAAGCAGGCTAGTGCCAGATTCAATGTACATCTTTAACGTGAATGTCGTTCACATCATAGGTGCCACTGACATGTGCTTTTCTTCAAAAAACCTAGCTCACTTAAACTTGCATAAGTGAGTATACAAGACTAGGTGTGTACCAAGCTGCAATGAACTTGCGTAACGAGCGTTTGCGTCACTGGATATGGGCGACGAGGTTGTGCCCCTCTTTGATAAAGCTTGTGGACCCCAACATGTACCGCTACGTATGAGCCGCACTTCAATGTTGTGAAACTGGAAGATCAGGAAAGTAGTCAGATAATACAAAAAAGAAAGGCGTTCGTGCAACCTCGGTGATTTGACCATTCCGTCTGATCTCACTGGTACGTAAGATAATTCTGAGCCACATGGGCCGATCGCTGCGGCAAAATATAGGCGTTTTTTTAACAAGCTCGAGAAAAGAATTTTTTAGGAACAGACGCGGTAAAGTAACGATAGTTTTATAGCCAATAGAGGAGGGAGGTTACGTCCCGCGGACGCCGTAGTGGAGGTCTACGGAGAATTTTGCCCATCTGGGGATCTTTAACGTGCGCTACGATGCACACGGGCGTCTTCGCAGTTTGCCTCCATTCAAGCTGCAATCTCCGGAGCCGGGGATTAGCCCGCAATTTCGAGTCGAGTATACTAGCGCCTTAGGTACTCGGCTACCCCGAAGGGTGACAGAGTAATGTTATACAGGCTTATGAATTTGATGAGTCCAGGTAGGGGTGGAGCGATCCTCCTGCACTGTGGGTCGAAAGTGTATTTGGCCCGGGTTGTCGAGCTAGTAGCTGAACATCTAGGCGTCGTAACGAAAGCGGCGGTTTGACATCATTAGGGCAGTTCGTGGACTTTCTCTGCTTTCTCGCCTACACGAACCGTTGGGTCGTCCACTATCCCCTCACTATATTGCTACGGGGTATGTTCCCACTGACGAAGAGCTGAGCAGGAAGAAGACGACGACAACGATTAGATGCTAGCGCGGGCTGTTGCCCCTTGGCCTAGCGCAGCGTATTTTCCTTGTAAATATATTTGTACATAGCTTTCCGTCTGCGTCACCCTACGTAACATATCTGGTTGAGGTGGACGTTCCCTGTACCTCGTCACGGAGCCTCGCAGTGGACGGTACGTCGAGCCTTCCGTCATGGCTCCCGGCGACGACAACCCGACTCCGCCGGCTCCGACACCTGCTGCCCCTTCGACGACCTACATCACTCTCCCCGCTACCCGTGATCCTGGCGTCTTCTCGGGCCACGATGGGGAAGACGTCGATGACTGGATCAGCCTCTATGAACACGTCAGCCGCAATAACCGGTGGGACCCTACTATCATGCTCGCCAACGTAGTCTTTTACCTCGGTGGCACACCTCGAGTTTGGTTTCGGACGCACGAAGAGGAGCTCACCAGTTGGGATTCGTTCAAGCAAAAGCTCCGAGACTTGTTCGGCAACCCCTACGGTCACAAACTTGCCGCACAGAAGGCGCTTTCCGGCCGTGTGCAGACGTCAACAGAGCCCTATGTCACGTACATTCAGGACGTCCTGGCTCTGTGCCGCAAAGTTGATGCACACATGCCTGAGTCAGACAAGGTATCCCACATCCTCAAAGGCATTGCCGATGACGCCTTCAACTTGCTCGTATTCAACAACGTCGCGACGGTGGATGCTGCTATCAAAGAGTGCCGCCGCCTGGAACTCGCTAAAAGCAGACGTATCGATCAGCAGTTTGCCCGTCTGCCCAACACCCCAGCGACTTCTTCCTGTGCCGACGCTCCTCGTCCCAACAACACCGGCGATATTACCAAGATCGTTCGGCGTGAGCTTGAGGCCGCCTATCCGGCTGCCTTCGACTCCAGCCCCACCAACGCACCGGCAGTCACGGTTTCCCTGATCCAGGCAGTTGTCCGCCAGGAGTTCGAAAACATGGGCCTTCACACCATCTGCTCGGCCCATCACCCTGATACCCATCCGGCTTCTTCGATTCCGCCCCGTCCCGCATCTTCTTACCCACCACGTTTCCGCAACCCAGCTGAATGGCGCACTGCTGACGACAAGCCCATTTGTTTTCACTGCCGTCGCATCGGGCACATTTCTCGGCACTGTCGAAGTCGCTGGACTTCCCCGACCCGGTCTGCTTATACTGCCTATTCTCGCCCCTCGGGTGGCCCTTCTCGTCCTTATGCCGCACGCTCCGATAATGCCGCCACTGACACTCCTGCGCCGAACCGCCCCTATTCTTGTTCACCTTCGCCCCAAGGACGACAATCTCGCTCTCCCCAGCCCCGTCGCTCCTTTTCGCCGACTCCCTTCGGACGCCGCTCCCAGCCGGAAAACTGAATGATGCAGCGCCTCGAGGTGACGCTGCATTGTTCCCTACGCCGCCAAATCCTCCACTGACGTTGCCCACTCATCTGAACCTTCTTGACGTGCAAGTCGACGGTGTTCCTGTATCTGCTCTTATAGACACTGGGGCGCATTTGTCGGTAATGAGCGCGGACTTTCGTACCCGCCTGAAAAAAATAATCACGCCCGCCACGACGCTTGTTGTCCGTGTCGCCGATGGTGGAACAGCCCCCGTAATTGGTATGTGTGCCGCCCGCGTCTCCTTCGCCGATCGCTCAACAGTCGTGCTATTCACAGTCATCGCCCACTGTCCCCACGACATCATCCTCGGCTTAGACTTCCTCTCCGCACATTCTGCTCTCATTGATTGTTCCGCCAGTACTCTCCGCCTTGACCTGCCTGTTCTGGATCCCGCTGAACCACACCCCAGTCGCCTCAGTTCCGTCGACTTTGTTCGCTTGCCACCTACGGCACTGACTTACGTTGACCTAGTGTCATCCCCACCAGTGCCCGACGGTCACTATATCGCGGCTCCTATACAAGACGTCCTCCTTACACACGGGATCACGGTACCTCATACCGTTTTATCTATTACGGCTAATTGCGTCTGCCTGCCAGTGGTCAATTTTGGCTTGACGACACAAGTGCTGCCACGCGGGATGTCTCTGGCCCAGCTTTGCTCATTCGAAGATCACTCAATAGCATCTATTGAGGTAGACAGCAATTCAGCCGATCCTCCTCTACCATCTCAGTCGACAACTTGCACCATCGCCGACTTACAGAAAATGATTGCGCCCGACATGCCGTCCGAGCACGCTCGTGAGCTCTACCGCGTTCTGCTTTCCTACAACGATATTTTTGACTTTAACGATCGTCCTTTGGCCCAAACTACAACTGTTAAACATCGCATTAATACCGGCGATGCCCCTCCTATTCATCGCCGCCCGTATCGAGTGTCACCGGTTGAGCGTCAAGTTATTCACACTGAAGTTCGCAAAATGCTTGCCAATAACATCATAGAACCTTCATGTAGTCCATGGGCGTCACCGGTTGTACTGGTAAAAAAGAAGGATGGTTCATGGCGCTTTTGCGTGGATTATCGGCACCTTAACAGGGTTACCAAAAAGGACGTGTATCCCCTACCTCGGATCGATGACGCCCTTGACTGCCTCCATGGTGCTCGCTACTTCTCTTCTATTGACCTCCGCTCCGGCTACTGGCAGATTGCTGTGGACGATCTCGACCGCGAGAAGACTGCTTTTGTAACTCCGGACGGTCTTTATCAATTCAAAGTAATGCCGTTTGGTCTATGTAACGCTCCTGCCACTTTTGAACGCATGATGGACTCCCTTCTTCACGGTTTCAAATGGTCCACATGCCTGTGCTACTTGGACGACGTCATAGTATTCTCCCCAACGTTCGCTACGCACCTCGAGCGCCTCTCGGCAGTCCTGGACGTTTTTCGTCGCGCCGGTCTGCAACTGAACGCATCGAAGTGCCAATTCGGCCGTCGCCAGATTACCGTCCTTGGGCATCTCGTTGACGCGAACGGAGTGCAACCGGACCCAGGCAAGATCCATGCTGTTACGCACTTTCCTGTTCCGAAGTGTGTCAAGGATGTGCGCAGCTTCATCGGCCTTTGTTCCTACTTCCGCCGTTTCGTGAAAAATTTCGCGGCCGTAGCACGACCACTAACCGAGCTTTTGAAAAAAGACGCCCCTTTCCAGTGGGGCGTTAGCGAGGCCTCTGCATTCTCGCATCTAATCGACGTTCTCACAACGCCTCCCGTTCTGGCCCATTTCGATCCGTCTGCGCCTACCGAAGTTCGTACTGATGCCAGCGGTCACGGAATTGGCGCAGTACTGGCACAACGCCAGCGCGGCAACGACCGTGTTATCGCTTACGCCAGCAGGCTCCTCTCACCCGCGGAGCGCAACTATTCCATCACTGAGCGTGAGTGTCTGGCCCTAGTTTGGGCGGTTGCGAAGTTCCGCCCATACTTATATGGCCGACCCTTTTCCGTTATCACAGACCATCACGCGCTTTGTTGGTTATGCTCATTGAAAGACCCTTCAGGAAGACTTGGTCGCTGGGCCCTACGCCTCCAAGAATATTCGTTCTCTGTCACCTACAAATCTGGCCGACTACACAAGGACGCTGACTGCCTGTCTCGCTACCCGGTAGACGAGCCTGACGACGCCGACAGTAGTACTGCCGACGGCATTTTCTCTGTGTCTGCCTTCGTTAACATCGCCGATGAGCAGTACCGAGACCTATCGCTGCGAGTACTCATCGAGCGTCTACGCTCTACACCTACCGACGCATCCGTTCGCCGATATGTCCTCCAGGGCGGCATTCTGTACCGAAGGAACTTCCTCCCTGACGGATCTGATCTTCTTGTTGTCGTGCCAAAACATCTACGACAGACTGTGCTCTTTGAGATGCATGACGCACCTACTGCAGGACATCTTGGCGTAACCCGCACGTACGACCGCGTCCGCCGCCGCTTCTATTGGCCTGGTCTCGCTCGCTCTGTCCGACACTATGTTGCTGCCTGTGATACCTGCCAGCGTCGGAAAACACCTCAGGTGCTACCTGCCGGTCATCTCCAGCCGATCACTGTCCCTGTGGAACCGTTCTTTCGTGTTGGATTAGACCTCCTCGGTCCCTTTCCCACGTCATCCTCTGGGAACAAATGGGTAGCCGTCGCAACTGACTACGCCACCCGATACGCTATCACGCGGGCTATCCCTACCAGTTGCGCCACTGACGTCGCGGACTTTCTCTTGCGTGACATTATCTTACTTCATGGCGCCCCGCGACAGCTGCTCACTCACCGTGGTCGTAACTTCCTCTCGAAAGTTATCGCCGACATTGTACGTTCCTGCTCCACTCAACACAAGCTGACTACCTCATACCATCCTCAAACCAATGGCCTGACAGAGCGGTTAAACCGTACTCTCACCGATATGCTGTCAAAGTACGTTTCCAAGGACCACCGCGACTGGGACATTGCTCTTCCTTACGTCACATTCGCTTATAATTCTTCCCGGCACGACACCGCCGGATTTTCTCCCTTTTATCTGCTCTACGGTCGCGAACCGACCTTGCCCCTTGACACGGCACTTCCTCCTACTTCGATCTCAACAAGCGAGTATGCGCGCGACGCCATCGCTCTCGCCGACCATGCACGCCAGCTTGCCCGTGCTCGACTGACGGACTCGCAAGCCACTCAGCAGCGTCAGTACAACGCCCGCCACCGTGACGTACAGTTTTCGCCTGGTGCGCTCGTGCTCTTGTGGTCGCCCTCTCGTCATGTCGGACTTTCACAAAAGCTCCTTTCGCGATACACAGGACGCTACCGCGTGCTGCGCCAGGTGACGCCTGTGACTTATGAAATTGCTCCTGTGAGCTCAACCTCGTCATCTACTCTGGCGTCTAGTGATGTCGTGCAAGTCAGTAGGCTCAAGAGCCACTACACTGCTTCAGAGTCCAGCCTTTAGTCGCTCCGGGACGGCGCTTTTGCCGCCGGGGGTAGTGCTACGGGGTATGTTCCCACTGACGAAGAGCTGAGCAGGAAGAAGACGACGACAACGATTAGATGCTAGCGCGGGCTGTTGCCTCTTGGCCTAGCGCAGCGTATTTTCCTTGTAAATATATTTGTACATAGCTTTCCGTCTGCGTCACCCTACGTAACAATATCAATAATGAGGGGCTGTTTTCATGGCGAAACGGAGTTACTAGCCTATAGGCGGAACAGGTTGTGTCCTAGGTATGTGGCATTGCATATACAGCTGTCTTCAGCTGACCCATTTGACGCGAACGTGTTTTACTGGCTACATTTCGCTGATTACATGTAGATCTTTCATAAAATCAATGTAACCTCACTTTAAATGCGTTGCCGAGACTGGGTGTGTGCCACAATTCAATGAAAGTACATACCAGGAATCAGTGTAACTGAAAAGGAGACAGTTTTCCTGTGCTTTTCTTCAACAAAACGGGCGCCGCCAGACTTGCATGACTCAATAGACGAAAGCAGCCTAGTGCCAGATTCAATGTACATCTTTAACCTCATTGTCGGTCACATCATAGGTGCCACTGCCACGTGCTTTTCTTCAAACAACCTAGCTCACTTAAACTTGCATAAGTGAGTATACAAGACTAGGTGTGTACCAAGCTGCAATGAACTTGCGTGACGAGCGTTTGCGTCAATGGATATGGGCGACGAGGTTGTGCCCCTCTTTGATAAAGCTTGTTGACCCCAACATGCACCGCTACGTATGAGCCCCACTTCAATGTTGTGAAACTGGAAGGTCAGGAAAGTAGTCAGTTATACAAAAAAGAAAGGCGTTCGTGCAAACTCGATGATTTGACCATTCCGTCTGCTCTCACTGGTACGTAAGATAATTCTTAGCCACATGGGCCGATCGCTGTGGCAAAATATAGGCGTTTTTTTAACAAGCTCGAGAAAAGAATTCTTTAGGAACAGACGCGGTAAAGTAACGATAGTTTTATAGCCAATAGGGGAGGGATGTTACGTCCCGCGGACGCCGTAGTGGAGGTCTACGGAGAATTTTGCCCATCTGGGGATCTTTAACGTGCGCTACGATGCACACGGGCGTCTTCGCAGTTTGCCTCCATTCAAGCTGCAATCTCCGGAGCCGGGGATTAGCCCGCAATTTCGAGCCGAGTATACTAGCGCCTTAGGTACTCGGCTACCCCGAAGGGTGACAGAGTAATGTTATACAGGCTTATGAATGTGATGAGTCCAGGTAGGTGTGCAGCGATCCTCCTGCACTGTGGGTCGAAAGTGTATGTGGCCCAGGTTGTCGAGCTAGTAGCTGAATATCTAGGCGTCGTAACGAAAGCGGCGGTTTGACATCATTAGGGCAGTTCGTGGACGTTCTCTGCTTTCTCGCCTACACGAACCGTTGGGTCGTCCACTATCCCCTCACTATATCAATAATGAGGGGCTGTTTTCATGGCGAAACGGAGTTACTAGCCTATAGGCGGAACAGGTTGTGTCCTAGGTATGTGGCATTGCATATGCAGCTGTCTTCAGCTGGCCCATTTGACGCGAACGTGTTTTACTGGCTACATTTCGCTGATTACATGTAGATCTTTCATAAAATCAATGTAACCTCACTTTAAATGCGTTGCCGAGACTGGGTGTGTGCCACAATTCAATGAAAGTACATACCAGGAATCAGTGTGACTGAAAAAGAGACAGTTTTCGTGTGCTTTTCTTCAACAAAACGGGCGCCGCCAGACTTGCATGACTCAATAGACGAAAGCAGGCTAGTGCCAGATTCAATGTACATCTTTACCCTGAATGTCGATCGCATCATAGGTGCCACTGCCATGTGCTTTTCTTCGAATAACCTAGCTCACTTAAACTAGGAAAAGTGAGTATACAAGACTAGGTGTGTACCAAGCTGCAATGAACTTGCGTGACGAGCGTTTGCGTCACTGGATATGGGCGACGAGGTTGTGCCCCTCTTTGATAAAGCTTGTGGACCCCAACATGTACCGCTACGTATGAGCCGCACTTCAATGTTGTGAAACTGGAAGATCAGGAAAGTAGTCAGTTATACAAAAAAGAAAGGCGTTCGTGCAACCTCGGTGATTTGACCATTCCGTCTGATCTCACTGGTACGTAAGATAATTCTGAGCCACATGGGCCGATCGCTGCGGCAAGATATAGGCGTTTTTTTCACAAGCTCGAGAAAAGAATTTTTTAGGAACAGACGCGGTAAAATAACGATGGTTTTATAGCCAATAGAGGAGGGAGGTTACGTCCCGCGGACGCCGTAGTGGAGGTCTACGGAGAATTTTGCCCATCTGGGGATCTTTAACGTGCGCTACGATGCACACGGGCGTCTTCGCAGTTTGCCTCCATTCAAGCTGCAATCTCCGGAGTCGGGGATTAGCCCGCAATTTCGAGCCGAGTATACTAGTGCCTTAGGTACTCGGCTACCCCGAAGGGTGACAGAGTAATGTTATACAGGATTATGAATGTGATGAGTCCAGGTAGGTGTGCAGCGATCCTCCTGCACTGTGGGGCGAAAGTGTATGTGGCCCAGGTTGTCGAGCTAGTAGCTGAATATCTAGGCGTCGTAACGGAAGCGGCGGTTTGAAATCATTAGGGCAGTTCGTGGACTTTCTCTGCTTTCTCGCCTACTCGAACCGTTGGGTCGTCCACTATCCCCTCACTATATCAATAATGAGGGGCTGTTTTCATGGCGAAACGGAGTTACTAGCCTATAGGCGGAACAGGTTGTGTCCTAGGTATGTGGCATTGCATATGCATTTGTCTTCAGCTGACCCATTTGACGCGAACGTGTTTTACTGGTTACATTTCGCTGATTACATGTAGATCTTTCACAAAATCAATGTAACCTCACTTTAAATGCGTTGCCGAGACTGGGTGTGTGCCACAATTCAATGAAAGTACATACCAGGAATCAGTGTGACTGAAAAGGAGACAGTTTCGTGTGCTTTTCTTCAACAAAACGGGCGCCGCCAGACTTGCATGACTCAATAGACGAAAGCAGGCTAGTGCCAGATTCAATGTACATCTTTAACCTGAATGTCGGTCGCATCATAGGTGCCACTGCCATGTGCTTTTCTTCGAACAACCTAGCTCACTTAAACTTGGAAAAGTGAGTATACAAGACTAGGTGTGTACCAAGCTGCAATGAACTTGCGTGACGAGCGTTTGCGTCACTGGATATGGGCGACGAGGTTGTGCCCCTCTTTGATAAAGCTTGTGGACCCCAACATGTACCGCTACGTATGAGCCGCACTTCAATGTTGTTAAACTGGAAGATCAGGAAAGTAGTCAGTTATACAAAAAGAAAGGCGTTCGTGCAACCTCGGTGATTTGACCATTCCGTCTGATCTCACTGGTACGTAAGATAATTCTGAGCCACATGGGCCATCGCTGCGGCAAAATATAGGCGTTTTTTTAAGAAGCTCAAGAAAAGAATTTTTTAGGAACAGACGCGGTAAAGTAACGATGGTTTTATAGCCAATAGAGGAGGGAGGTTACGTCCCGCGGACGCCGTAGTGGAGGTCTACGGAGAATTTAGCCCATCTGGGGATCTTTAACGTGCGCTACGATGCACACGGGCGTCTTCGCAGTTTGCCTCCATTCAAGCTGCAATCTCCGGAGCCGGGGATTAGCCCGCAATTTCGAGCCGAGTATACTAGTGCCTTAGGTACTCGGCTACCCCGAAGGGTGACAGAGTAATGTTATACAGGCTTATGAATGTGATGAGTCCAGGTAGGTGTGCAGCGATCCTCCTGCACTGTGGGTCGAAAGTGTATGTGGCCCAGGTTGTCGAGCTAGTAGCTGAATATCTAGGCGTCATAACGAAAGCGGCGGTTTGACATCATTAGGGCAGTTCGTGGACTTTCTCTGCTTTCTCGCCTACTCGAACCGTTGGGTCGTCCACTATCCCCTCACTATATCAATAATGAGGGGCTGTTTTCATGGCGAAACGGAGTTACTAGCCTATAGGCGGAACAGGTTGTGTCCTAGGTATGTGGCATTGCATATGCAGCTGTCTTCAGCTGACCCATTTGACGCGAACGTGTTTTACTGGTTACATTTCGCTGATTACATGTAGATCTTTCATAAAATCAATGTAACCTCACTTTAAATGCGTTGCCGAGACTCGGTGTGTGCCACAATTCAATGAAAGTACATACCAAGAATTAGTGTGACTGAAAAGGAGACAGTTTTCGTGTGCTTTTCTTCAACAAAATGGGCGCCGCCAGACTTGCATGACTCAATAGACGAAAGCAGGCTAGTGCCAGATTCAATGTACATCTTTAACCTGAATGTCGGTCACATCATAGGTGCCACTGCCATGTGCTTTTTTTCAAACAACCTAGCTCACTTAAACTTGCATAAGTGAGTATACAAGACTAGGTGTGTACCAAGCTGCAATGAACTTGCGTGACGAGCGTTTGCGTCACTGGATATGGGCGACGAGGTTGTGCCCCTCTTTGATAAAGCTTGTTGACCCCAACATGTACCGCTACGTATGAGCCGCACTTCAATGTTGTGAAACTGGAAGATCAGGAAAGTAGTCAGTTATACAAAAAAGAAAGGCGTTCGTGCAACCTCGGTGATTTGACCATTCCGTCTGATCTCGCTGGTACGTAAGATAATTCTGAGCCACATGGGCCGATCGCTGCGGCAAAATATAGGCGTTTTTTCAACAAGCTCGAGAAAAGAATTTTTTAGGAACAGACGCGGTAAAGTAACGATGGTTTTATAGCCAATAGAGGAGGGAGGTTACGTCCCGCGGACGCCGTAGTGGAGGTCTACGGAGAATTTTGCCCATCTGGGGATCTTTAACGTGCGCTACGATGCACACGGGCGTCTTCGCAGTTTGCCTCCATTCAACAAGCTCCAATCTCCGGAGCCGGGGATTAGCCCGCAATTTCGAGCCGAGTATACTAGCGCCTTAGGTACTCGGCTACCCCGAAGGGTGACAGAGTAATGTTATACAGGCTTATGAATGTGATGAGTCCAGGTAGGTGTGCAGCGATCCTCCTGCACTTTGGGTCGAAAGTGTATGTGGCCCAGGTTGTCGAGCTAGTAGCTGAATATCTAGGCGTCGTAATGAAAGCGGCGGTTGGACATCATTAGGGCAGTTCGTGGACTTTCTCTGCTTTCTCGCCTACACGAACCGTTGGGTCGTCCACTATCCCATCACTATATCAATAATGAGGGGCTGTTTTCATGGCGAAACGGAGTTACTAGCCTATAGGCGGAACAGGTTGTGTCCTAGGTATGTGGCATTGCATATGCAGCTGTCTTCAGCTGACCCATTTGACGCGAACGTGTTTTAGTGGCTACATTTCGCTGATTACATGTAGATCTTTCATAAAATCAATGTAACCTCACTTTAAATGCGTTGCCAAGACTGGGTGTGTGCCACAATTCAATGAAAGTACATACCAGGAATCAGTGTGACTGAAAAGGAGACAGTTTTCGTGTGCTTTTCTTCAACAAAACGGGCGCCGCCAGACTTGCATGACTCAATAGACGAAAGCAGGCTAGTGCCAGATTCAATGTACATCTTTAACCTGAATGTCGGTCACATCATAGGTGCCACTGCCATGTGCTTTTCTTCAAACAACCTAGCTCACTTAAACTTGCATAAGTGAGTATACAAGACTAGGTGTGTACCAAGCTGCAATGAACTTGCGTGACGAGCGTTTGCGTCACTGGATATGGGCGACGAGGTTGTGCCCCTCTTTGATAAAGCTTGTTGACCCCAACATGTACCGCTACGTATGAGCCACACTTCAATGTTGTGAAACTGGAAGATCAGGAAAGTAGTCAGTTATACAAAAAAGAAAGGCGTTCGTGCAACCTCGGTGATTTGACCATTCCGTCTGATCTCGCTGGTACGTAAGATAATTCTGAGCCACATGGGCCGATCGCTGCGGCAAAATATAGGCGTTTTTTCAACAAGCTCGAGAAAAGAATTTTTTAGGAACAGACGCGGTAAAGTAACGATGGTTTTATAGCCAATAGAGGAGGGAGGTTACGTCCCGCGGACGCCGTAGTGGAGGTCTACGGAGAATTTTGCCCATCTGGGGATCTTTAACGTGCGCTACGATGCACACGGGCGTCTTCGCAGTTTGCCTCCATTCAAGCTCCAATCTCCGGAGCCGGGGATTAGCCCGCAATTTCGAGCCGAGCATACTAGCGCCTTAGGTACTCGGCTACCCCGAAGGGTGACAGAGTAATGTTATACAGGCTTATGAATGTGATGAGTCCAGGTAGGTGTGCAGCGATCCTCCTGCACTGTGGGTCGAAAGTGTATTTGGCCCAGGTTGTCGAGCTAGTAGCTGAATATCTAGGCGTCGTAACGAAAGCGGTGGTTTGACATCATTAGGGCAGTTCGTGGACTTTCTCTGCTTTCTCGCCTACACGAACCGTTGGGTCGTCCACTATCCCCTCACTATATCAATATTGAGGGGCTGTTTTCATGGCGAAACGGAGTTACTAGCCTATAGGCGGAACAGGTTGTGTCCTAGGTATGTGGCATTGCATATGCAGCTGTCTTCAGCTGACCCATTTGACGCGAACGTGTTTTACTGGCTACATTTCGCTGATTACATGTAGTTCTTTCATAAAATCAATGTAACCTCACTTTAAATGCGTTGCCGAGACTGGGTGTGTGCCACAATTCAATGAAAGTACATACCAGGAATCAGTGTGACTGAAAAAGAGACAGTTTTCGTGTGCTTTTCTTCAACAAAACGGGCGCCGCCAGACTTGCATGACTCAATAGACGAAAGCAGGCTAGTGCCAGATTAAATGTACATCTTTAACCTGAATGTCGGTCGCATCATAGGTGCCACTGCCATGTGCTTTTCTTCGAACAACCTAGCTCACTTAAACTAGGAAAAGTGAGTATACAAGACTAGGTGTGTACCAAGCTGCAATGAACTTGCGTGACGAGCGTTTGCGTCACTGGATATGGGCGACGAGGTTGTGCCCCTCTTTGATAAAGCTTGTGGACCCCAACATGTACCGCTACGTATGAGCCGCACTTCAATGTTGTGAAACTGGAAGATCAGGAAAGTAGTCAGTTATACAAAAAAGAAAGGCGTTCGTGCAAGCTCGGTGATTTGACCATTCCGTCTGATCTCACTGGTACGTAAGATAATTCTGAGCCACATGGGCCGATCGCTGCGGCAAAATATAGGCGTTTTTTCAACAAGCTCGAGAAAAGAATTTTTTAGGAACAGACGCGGTAAAGTAACGATGGTTTTATAGCCAATAGAGGAGGGAGGTTACGTCCCACGGACGCCGTAGTGGAGGTCTACGGAGAATTTTGCCCATCTGGGGATCTTTAACGTGCGCTACGATGCACACGGGCGTCTTCGCAGTTTGCCTCCATTCAAGCTGCAATCTCCGGAGCCGGGGATTAGCCCGCAATTTCGAGCCGAGTATACTAGTGCCTTAGGTACTCGGCTACCCCGAAGGGTGACAGAGTAATGTTATACAGGCTTATGAATGTGATGAGTCCAGGTAGGTGTGCAGCGATCCTCCTGCACTGTGGGTCGAAAGTGTATGTGGCCCAGGTTGTCGAGCTAGTAGCTGAATATCTAGGCGTCGTAACGAAAGCGGCGGTTTGACATCATTAGGGGAGTTCGTGGACTTTCTCTGCTTTCTCGCCTACTCGAACCGTTGGTCGTCCACTATCCCCTCACTATATCAATAATGAGGGGCTGTTTTCATGGCGAAACGGAGTTACTAGCCTATAGGCGGAACAGGTTGTGTCCTAGCTATGTGGCATTGCATATGCAGCTGTCTTCAGCTGACCCATTTGACGCGAACGTGTTTTACTGGTTACATTTCGCTGATTACATGTAGATCTTTCATAAAATCAATGTAACCTCACTTTAAATGCGTTGCCGAGACTGGGTGTGTGCCACAATTCAATGAAAGTACATACCAGGAATCAGTGTGACTGAAAAGGAGACAGTTTTCGTGTGCTTTTCTTCAACAAAACGGGCGCCGCCAGACTTGCATGACTCAATACACGAAAGCAGGCTAGTGCCAGATTCAATGTACATCTTTAACCTGAATGTCGGTCGCATCATAGGTGCCACTGCCATGTGCTTTTCTTCGAACAACCTAGCTCACTTAAACTTGGAAAACTGAGTATACAAGACCAGGTGTGTACCAAGCTGCAATGAACTTGCGTGACGAGCGTTTGCGTCACTGGATATGGGCGACGAGGTTGTGCCCCTCTTTGATAAAGCTTGTGGACCCCAACATGTACCGCTACGTATGAGCCGCACTTCAATGTTGTGAAACTGGAAGATCAGGAAAGTAGTCAGTTATACAAAAAAGAAAGGCGTTCGTGCAACCTCGGTGATTTGACCATTCCGTCTGATCTCGCTGGTACGTAAGATAATTCTGAGCCACATGGGCCGATCGCTGCGGCAAAATATAGGCGTTTTTTTAAGAAGCTCGAGAAAAGAATTTTTTAGGAACAGACGCGGTAAAGTAACGATGGTTTTATAGCCAATAGAGGACGGAGGTTACGTCCCGCGGACGCCGTAGTGGAGGTCTACGGAGAATTTTGCCCATCTGGGGATCTTTAACGTGCGCTACGATGCACACGGGCGTCTTCGCAGTTTGCCTCCATTCAAGCTGCAATCTCCGGAGCCGGGGATTAGCCCGCAATTTCGAGCCGAGTATACTAGCGCCTTAGGTACTCGGCTACCCCGAAGGGTGACAGAGTAATGTTATACAGGCTTATGAATGTGATGAGTCCAGGTAGGTGTGCAGCGATCCTCCTGACTTTGGGTCGAAAGTGTATGTGGCCCAAGTTGTCGAGCTAGTAGCTGAATATATAGGCGTCGTAATGAAAGCGGCGGTTGGACATCATTAGGGCAGTTCGTGGACTTTCTCTGCTTTCTCGCCTACACGAACCGTTGGGTCGTCCACTATCCCCTCACTATATCAGTAATGAGGGGCTGTTTTCATGGCGAAACGGAGTTACTAGCCTATAGGCGGAACAGGTTGTGTCCTAGTTATGTGGCATTGCATATGCAGCTGTCTTCAGCTGACCCATTTGACGCGAACGTGTTTTAGTGGCTACATTTCGCTGATTACATGTAGATCTTTCATAAAATCAATGTAACCTCACTTTAAATGCGTTGCCAAGACTGGGTGTGTGCCACAATTCAATGAAAGTACATACCAGGAATCAGTGTGACTGAAAAGGAGACAGTTTTCGTGTGCTTTTCTTCAACAAAACGGGCGCCGCCAGACTTGCATGACTCAATAGACGAAAGCAGGCTAGTGCCAGATTCAATGTACATCTTTAACCTGAATGTCGGTCGCATCATAGGTGCCACTGCCATGTGCTTTTCTTCTAACAACCTAGCTCACTTAAACTTGCATAAGTGAGTATACAAGACTAGGTGTGTACAAAGCTGCAATGAACTTGCGTGACGAGCGTTTGTGTCACTGGATATGGGCGACGAGGTTGTGCCCCTCTTTGATAAAGCTTGTTGACCCCAACATGTACCGCTACGTATGAGCCGCACTTCAATGTTGTGAAACTGGTAGATCAGGAAAGTAGTCAGTTATACAAAAAAGAAAGGCGTTCGTGCAACCTCGGTGATTTGACCATTCCGTCTGATCTCACTGGTACGTAAGATAATTCTGAGCCACATGGGCCGATCGCTGCGGCAAAATATAGGTGTTTTTTTAAGAAGCTCAAGAAAAGAATTTTTTTAGGAACAGACGCGGTAAAGTAACGATGGTTTTATAGCCAATAGAGGAGGGAGGTTACGTCCCGCGGACGCCGTAGTGGAGGTCTACGGAGAATTTTGCCCATCTGGGGATCTTTAACGTGCGCTACGATGCACACGGGCGTCTTCGCAGTTTGCCTCCATTCAAGCTGCAATCTCCGGAGCCGGGGATTAGCCCGCAATTTCGAGCCGAGTATACTAGTGCCTTAGGTACTCGGCTACCCCGAAGGGTGACAGAGTAATGTTATACAGGATTATGAATGTGATGAGTCCAGGTAGGTGTGCAGCGATCCTCCTGCACTGTGGGTCGAAAGTGTATGTGGCCCAGGTTGTCGAGCTAGTAGCTGAATATCTAGGCGTCGTAACGAAAGCGGCGGTTTGACATCATTAGGGCAGTTCGTGGACTTTCTCAGCTTTCTCGCCTACTCGAACCGTTGGCTCGTCCACTATCCCCTCACTATATCAATAATGAGGGGCTGTTTTCATGGCGAAACGGAGTTACTAGCCTATAGGCGGAACAGGTTGTGTCCTAGGTATGTGGCATTGCAAATGCATTTGTCTTCAGCTGACCCATTTGACGCGAACGTGTTTTACTGGTTACATTTCGCTGATTACATGTAGATCTTTCATAAAATCAATGTAACCTCACTTTAAATGCGTTGCCGAGACTGGGTGTGTGCCACAATTCAATGAAAGTACATACCAGGAATCAGTGTGACTGAAAAAGAGACAGTTTTCGTGTGCTTTTCTTCAACAAAACGGGCGCCGCCAGACTTGCATGACTCAATAGACGAAAGCAGGCTAGTGCCAGATTCAATGTACATCTTTAACCTGAATGTCGGTCGCATCATAGGTGCCACTGCCATGTGCTTTTCTTCGAACAACCTAGCTCACTTAAACTTGGAAAAGTGAGTATACAAGACTAGGTGTGTACCAAGCTGCAATGAACTTGCGTGACGAGCGTTTGCGTCACTGGATATGGGCGACGAGGTTGTGCCCCTCTTTGATAAAGCTTGTGGACCCCAACATGTACCGCTACGTATGAGCCGCACTTCAATGTTGTTAAACTGGAAGATCAGGAAAGTAGTCAGTTATACAAAAAAGAAAGGCGTTCGTGCAACCTCGGTGATTTGACCATTCCGTCTGATCTCACTGGTACGTAAGATAATTCTGAGCCACATGGGCCATCGCTGCGGCAAAATATAGGCGTTTTTTTAAGAAGCTCAAGAAAAGAATTTTTTAGGAACAGACGCGGTAAAGTAACGATGGTTTTATAGCCAATAGAGGAGGGAGGTTACGTCCCGCGGACGCCGTAGTGGAGGTCTACGGAGAATTTTGCCCATCTGGGGATCTTTAACGTGCGCTACGATGCACACGGGCGTCTTCGCAGTTTGCCTCCATTCAAGCTGCAATCTCCGGAGCCGGGGATTAGCCCGCAATTTCGAGTCGAGTATACTAGTGCCTTAGGTACTCGGCTACCCCGAAGGGTGACAGAGTAATGTTATACAGGCTTATGAATGTGATGAGTCCAGGTAGGTGTGCAGCGATCCTCCTGCACTGTGGGTCGAAAGTGTATGTGGCCCAAGTTGTCGAGCTAGTAGCTGAATATATAGGCGTCGTAATGAAAGCGGCGGTTGGACATCATTAGGGCAGTTCGTGGACTTTCTCTGCTTTCTCGCCTACACGAACCGTTGGGTCGTCCACTATCCCCTCACTATATCAGTAATGAGGGGCTGTTTTCATGGCGAAACGGAGTTACTAGCCTATAGGCGGAACAGGTTGTGTCCTAGTTATGTGGCATTGCATATGCAGCTGTCTTCAGCTGACCCATTTGACGCGAACGTGTTTTAGTGGCTACATTTCGCTGATTACATGTAGATCTTTCATAAAATCAATGTAACCTCACTTTAAATGCGTTGCCAAGACTGGGTGTGTGCCACAATTCAATGAAAGTACATACCAGGAATCAGTGTGACTGAAAAGGAGACAGTTTTCGTGTGCTTTTCTTCAACAAAACGGGCGCCGCCAGACTTGCATGACTCAATAGACGAAAGCAGGCTAGTGCCAGATTCAATGTACATCTTTAACCTGAATGTCGGTCGCATCATAGGTGCCACTGCCATGTGCTTTTCTTCTAACAACCTAGCTCACTTAAACTTGCATAAGTGAGTATACAAGACTAGGTGTGTACAAAGCTGCAATGAACTTGCGTGACGAGCGTTTGTGTCACTGGATATGGGCGACGAGGTTGTGCCCCTCTTTGATAAAGCTTGTTGACCCCAACATGTACCGCTACGTATGAGCCGCACTTCAATGTTGTGAAACTGGTAGATCAGGAAAGTAGTCAGTTATACAAAAAAGAAAGGCGTTCGTGCAACCTCGGTGATTTGACCATTCCGTCTGATCTCACTGGTACGTAAGATAATTCTGAGCCACATGGGCCGATCGCTGCGGCAAAATATAGGTGTTTTTTTAAGAAGCTCAAGAAAAGAATTTTTTTAGGAACAGACGCGGTAAAGTAACGATGGTTTTATAGCCAATAGAGGAGGGAGGTTACGTCCCGCGGACGCCGTAGTGGAGGTCTACGGAGAATTTTGCCCATCTGGGGATCTTTAACGTGCGCTACGATGCACACGGGCGTCTTCGCAGTTTGCCTCCATTCAAGCTGCAATCTCCGGAGCCGGGGATTAGCCCGCAATTTCGAGCCGAGTATACTAGTGCCTTAGGTACTCGGCTACCCCGAAGGGTGACAGAGTAATGTTATACAGGATTATGAATGTGATGAGTCCAGGTAGGTGTGCAGCGATCCTCCTGCACTGTGGGTCGAAAGTGTATGTGGCCCAGGTTGTCGAGCTAGTAGCTGAATATCTAGGCGTCGTAACGAAAGCGGCGGTTTGACATCATTAGGGCAGTTCGTGGACTTTCTCAGCTTTCTCGCCTACTCGAACCGTTGGCTCGTCCACTATCCCCTCACTATATCAATAATGAGGGGCTGTTTTCATGGCGAAACGGAGTTACTAGCCTATAGGCGGAACAGGTTGTGTCCTAGGTATGTGGCATTGCAAATGCATTTGTCTTCAGCTGACCCATTTGACGCGAACGTGTTTTACTGGTTACATTTCGCTGATTACATGTAGATCTTTCATAAAATCAATGTAACCTCACTTTAAATGCGTTGCCGAGACTGGGTGTGTGCCACAATTCAATGAAAGTACATACCAGGAATCAGTGTGACTGAAAAAGAGACAGTTTTCGTGTGCTTTTCTTCAACAAAACGGGCGCCGCCAGACTTGCATGACTCAATAGACGAAAGCAGGCTAGTGCCAGATTCAATGTACATCTTTAACCTGAATGTCGGTCGCATCATAGGTGCCACTGCCATGTGCTTTTCTTCGAACAACCTAGCTCACTTAAACTTGGAAAAGTGAGTATACAAGACTAGGTGTGTACCAAGCTGCAATGAACTTGCGTGACGAGCGTTTGCGTCACTGGATATGGGCGACGAGGTTGTGCCCCTCTTTGATAAAGCTTGTGGACCCCAACATGTACCGCTACGTATGAGCCGCACTTCAATGTTGTTAAACTGGAAGATCAGGAAAGTAGTCAGTTATACAAAAAAGAAAGGCGTTCGTGCAACCTCGGTGATTTGACCATTCCGTCTGATCTCACTGGTACGTAAGATAATTCTGAGCCACATGGGCCATCGCTGCGGCAAAATATAGGCGTTTTTTTAAGAAGCTCAAGAAAAGAATTTTTTAGGAACAGACGCGGTAAAGTAACGATGGTTTTATAGCCAATAGAGGAGGGAGGTTACGTCCCGCGGACGCCGTAGTGGAGGTCTACGGAGAATTTTGCCCATCTGGGGATCTTTAACGTGCGCTACGATGCACACGGGCGTCTTCGCAGTTTGCCTCCATTCAAGCTGCAATCTCCGGAGCCGGGGATTAGCCCGCAATTTCGAGTCGAGTATACTAGTGCCTTAGGTACTCGGCTACCCCGAAGGCTGACAGAGTAATGTTATACAGGCTTATGAATGTGATGAGTCCAGGTAGGTGTGCAGCGATCCTCCTGCACTGTGGGTCGAAAGTGTATTTGGCCCGGGTTGTCGAGCTAGTAGCTGAACATCTAGGCGTCGTAACGAAAGCGGCGGTTTGACATCATTAGGGCAGTTCGTGGACTTTCTCTGCTTTCTCTACTACTCCAACCGTTGGGTCGTCCACTATCCCCTCACTATATCAATAATGAGGGGCTGTTTTCATGGCGAAACGGAGTTACTAGCCTATAGGCGGAACAGGTTGTGTCCTAGGTATGTGGCATTGCATATGCAGCTGTCTTCAGCTGACCCATTTGACGCGAACGTGTTTTACTGGTTACATTTCGCTGATTACATGTAGATCTTTCATAAAATCAATGTAACCTCACTTTAAATGCGTTGCCGAGACTGGGTGTGTGCCACAATTCAATGAAAGTACATACCAGGAATTAGTGTGACTGAAAAGGAGACAGTTTTCGTGTGCTTTTCTTCAACAAAACGGGCGCCGCCAGACTTGCATGACTCAATAGACGAAAGCAGGCTAGTGCCAGATTCAATGTACATCTTTAACCTGAATGTCGGTCACATCATAGGTGCCACTGCCATGTGCTTTTCTTCAAACAACCTAGCTCACTTAAACTTGCATAAGTGAGTATACAAGACTAGGTGTGTACCAAGCTGCAATGAACTTGCGTGACGAGCGTTTGCGTCACTGGATATGGGCGACGAGGTTGTGCCCCTCTTTGATAAAGCTTGTTGACCCCAACATGTACCGCTACGTATGAGCCGCACTTCAATGTTGTGAAACTGGAAGATCAGGAAAGTAGTCAGTTATACAAAAAAGAAAGGCGTTCGTGCAACCTCGGTGATTTGACCATTCCGTCTGATCTCGCTGGTACGTAAGATAATTCTGAGCCACATGGGCCGATCGCTGCGGCAAAATATAGGCGTTTTTTCAACAAGCTCGAGAAAAGAATTTTTTAGGAACAGACGCGGTAAAGTAACTATGGTTTTATAGCCAATAGAGGAGGGAGGTTACGTCCCGCGGACGCCGTAGTGGAGGTCTACGGAGAATTTTGCCCATCTGGGGATCTTTAACGTGCGCTACGATGCACACGGGCGTCTTCGCAGTTTGCCTCCATTCAACAAGCTCCAATCTCCGGAGCCGGGGATTAGCCCGCAATTTCGAGCCGAGTATACTAGCGCCTTAGGTACTCGGCTACCCCGAAGGGTGACAGAGTAATGTTATACAGGCTTATGAATGTGATGAGTCCAGGTAGGTGTGCAGCGATCCTCCTGCACTGTGGGTCGAAAGTGTATTTGGCCCAGGTTGTCGAGCTAGTAGCTGAATATCTAGGCGTCGTAACGAAAGCGGCGGTTTGACATCATTAGGGCAGATCGTGGACTTTCTCTGCTTTCTCGCCTACACGAACCGTTGGGTCGTCCACTATCCCCTCACTATATCAATATTGAGGGGCTGTTTTCATGGCGAAACGGAGTTACTAGCCTATAGGCGGAACAGGTTGTGTCCTAGGTATGTGGCATTGCATATGCAGCTGTCTTAAGCTGACCCATTTGACGCGAACGTGTTTTACTGGCTACATTTCGCTGATTACATGTAGATCTTTCATAAAATCAATGTAACCTCACTTTAAATGCGTTGCCGAGACTGGGTGTGTGCCACAATTCAATGAAAGTACATACCAGGAATCAGTGTGACTGAAGAAGAGACAGTTTTCGTGTGCTTTTCTTCAACAAAACGGGCGCCGCCAGACTTGCATGACTCAATAGACGAAAGCAGGCTAGTGCCAGATTCAATGTACATCTTTAACCTGAATGTCGGTCACATCATAGGTGCCACTGCCATGTGCTTTTCTTCAAACAACCTAGCTCACTTAAACTTGCATAAGTGAGTATACAAGACTAGGTGTGTACCAAGCTGCAATGAACTTGCGTGACGAGCGTTTGCGTCACTGGATATGGGCGACGAGGTTGTGCCCCTCTTTGATAAAGCTTGTTGACCCCAACATGTACCGCTACGTATGAGCCGCACTTCAACGTTGTGAAACTGGAAGATCAGGAAAGTAGTCAGTTATACAAAAAAGGAAGGCGTTCGTGCAACCTCGGTGATTTGACCATTCCGTCTGATCTCGCTGGTACGTAAGATAATTCTGAGCCACATGGGCCGATCGCTGCGGCAAAATATAGGCGTTTTTTCAACAAGCTCGAGAAAAGAATTTTTTAGGAACAGACGCGGTAAAGTAACTATGGTTTTATAGCCAATAGAGGAGGGAGGTTACGTCCCGCGGACGCCGTAGTGGAGGTCTACGGAGAATTTTGCCCATCTGGGGATCTTTAACGTGCGCTACGATGCACACGGGCGTCTTCGCAGTTTGCCTCCATTCAACAAGCTCCAATCTCCGGAGCCGGGGATTAGCCCGCAATTTCGAGCCGAGTATACTAGCGCCTTAGGTACTCGGCTACCCCGAAGGGTGACAGAGTAATGTTATACAGGCTTATGAATGTGATGAGTCCAGGTAGGTGTGCAGCGATCCTCCTGCACTGTGGGTCGAAAGTGTATTTGGCCCAGGTTGTCGAGCTAGTAGCTGAATATCTAGGCGTCGTAACGAAAGCGGCGGTTTGACATCATTAGGGCAGTTCGTGGACTTTCTCTGCTTTCTCGCCTACTCCAACCGTTGGGTCGTCCACTATCCCCTCACTATATCAATAATGAGGGGCTGTTTTCATGGCGAAACGGAGTTACTAGCCTATAGGCGGAACAGGTTGTGTCCTAGGTATGTGGCATTGCATATGCAGCTGTCTTCAGCTGACCCATTTGACGCGAACGTGTTTTACTGGTTACATTTCGCTGATTACATGTAGATCTTTCATAAAATCAATGTAACCTCACTTTAAATGCGTTGCCGAGACTGGGTGTGTGCCACAATTCAATGAAAGTACATACCAGGAATTAGTGTGACTGAAAAGGAGACAGTTTTCGTGTGCTTTTCTTCAACAAAACGGGCGCCGCCAGACTTGCATGACTCAATAGACGAAAGCAGGCTAGTGCCAGATTCAATGTACATCTTTAACCTGAATGTCGGTCGCATCATAGGTGCCACTGCCATGTGCTTTTCTTCAAACAACCTAGCTCACTTAAACTTGCATAAGTGAGTATACAAGACTAGGTGTGTACCAAGCTGCAATGAACTTGCGTGACGAGCGTTTGCGTCACTGGATATGGGCGACGAGGTTGTGCCCCTCTTTGATAAAGCTTGTTGACCCCAACATGTACCGCTACGTATGAGCCGCACTTCAATGTTGTGAAACTGGAAGATCAGGAAAGTAGTCAGTTATACAAAAAAGAAAGGCGTTCGTGCAACCTCGGTGATTTGACCATTCCGTCTGATCTCGCTGGTACGTAAGATAATTCTGAGCCACATGGGCCGATCGCTGCGGCAAAATATAGGCGTTTTTTCAACAAGCTCGAGAAAAGAATTTTTTAGGAACAGACGCGGTAAAGTAACGATGGTTTTATAGCCAATAGAGGAGGGAGGTTACGTCCCGCGGACGCCGTAGTGGAGGTCTACGGAGAATTTTGCCCATCTGGGGATCTTTAACGTGCGCTACGATGCACACGGGCGTCTTCGCAGTTTGCCTCCATTCAACAAGCTCCAATCTCCGGAGCCGGGGATTAGCCCGCAATTTCGAGCCGAGTATACTAGCGCCTTAGGTACTCGGCTACCCCGAAGGGTGACAGAGTAATGTTATACAGGCTTATGAATGTGATGAGTCCAGGTAGGTGTGCAGCGATCCTCCTGCACTGTGGGTCGAAAGTGTATTTGGCCCAGGTTGTCGAGCTAGTAGCTGAATATCTAGGCGTCGTAACGAAAGCGGCGGTTTGACATCATTAGGGCAGATCGTGGACTTTCTCTGCTTTCTCGCCTACACGAACCGTTGGGTCGTCCACTATCCCCTCACTATATCAATATTGAGGGGCTGTTTTCATGGCGAAACGGAGTTACTAGCCTATAGGCGGAACAGGTTGTGTCCTAGGTATGTGGCATTGCATATGCAGCTGTCTTAAGCTGACCCATTTGACGCGAACGTGTTTTACTGGCTACATTTCGCTGATTACATGTAGATCTTTCATAAAATCAATGTAACCTCACTTTAAATGCGTTGCCGAGACTGGGTGTGTGCCACAATTCAATGAAAGTACATACCAGGAATCAGTGTGACTGAAGAAGAGACAGTTTTCGTGTGCTTTTCTTCAACAAAACGGGCGCCGCCAGACTTGCATGACTCAATAGACGAAAGCAGGCTAGTGCCAGATTCAATGTACATCTTTAGCCTGAATGTCGGTCGCATCATAGGTGCCACTGCCATGTGCTTTTCTTCGAACAACCTAGCTCACTTAAACTAGGAAAAGTGAGTATACAAGACTAGGTGTGTACCAAGCTGCAATGAACTTGCGTGACGAGCGTTTGCGTCACTGGATATGGGCGACGAGGTTGTGCCCCTCTTTGTTAAAGCTTGTGGACCCCAACATGTACGGCTACGTATGAGCCGCACTTCAATGTTGTGAAACTGGAAGATCAGGAAAGTAGTCAGTTATACAAAAAAGAAAGGCGTTCGTGCAACCTCGGTGATTTGACCATTCCGTCTGATCTCACTGGTACGTAAGATAATTCTGAGCCACATGGGCCGATCGCTGCGGGAAAATATAGGCGTTTTTTCAACAAGCTCGAGAAAAGAATTTTTTAGGAACAGACGCGGTAAAGTAACGATGGTTTTATAGCCAATAGAGGAGGGAGGTTACGTCCCGCGGACGGCGTAGTGGAGGTCTACGGAGAATTTTGCCCATCTGGGGATCTTTAACGTGCGCTACGATGCACACGGGCGTCTTCGCAGTTTGCCTCCATTCAAGCTGCAATCTCCGGAGCCGGGGATTAGCCCGCAATTTCGAGCCGAGTATACTAGTGCCTTAGGTACTCGGCTACCCCGAAGGGTTACAGAGTAATGTTAAACAGGATTATGAATGTGATGAGTCCAGGTAGGTGTGCAGCGATCCTCCTGCACTGTGGGTCGAAAGTGTATGTGGCCCAGGTTGTCGAGCTAGTAGCTGAATATCTAGGCGTCATAACGAAAGCGGCGGTTTGACATCATTAGGGCAGTTCGTGGACTTTCTCTGCTTTCTCGCCTACTCGAACCGTTGGGTCGTCCACTATCCCCTCGCTATATCAATAATGAGGGGCTGTTTTCATGGCGAAACGGAGTTACTAGCCTATAGGCGGAACAGGTTGTGTCCTAGGTATGTGGCATTGCATATGCAGCTGTCTTCAGCTGACCCATTTGACGCGAACGTGTTTTACTGGTTACATTTCGCTGATTACATGTAGATCTTTCATAAAATCAATGTAACCTCACTTTAAATGCGTTGCCGAGACTGGGTGTGTGCCACAATTCAATGAAAGTACATACCAGGAATTAGTGTGACTGAAAAGGAGACAGTTTTCGTGTGCTTTTCTTCAACAAAACGGGCGCCGCCAGACTTGCATGACTCAATAGACGAAAGCAGGCTAGTGCCAGATTCATTGTACATCTTTAACCTGAATGTCGGTCACATCATAGGTGCCACTGCCATGTGCTTTTCTTCAAACAACCTAGCTCACTTAAACTTGCATAAGTGAGTATACAAGACTAGGTGTGTACCAAGCTGCAATGAACTTGCGTGACGAGCGTTTGCGTCACTGGATATGGGCGACGAGGTTGTGCCCCTCTTTGATAAAGCTTGTTGACCCCAACATGTACCGCTACGTATGAGCCGCACTTCAATGTTGTGAAACTGGAAGATCAGGAAAGTAGTCAAGTATACAAAAAAGAAAGGCGTTCGTGCAACCTCGGTGATTTGACCATTCCGTCTGATCTCGCTGGTACGTAAGATAATTCTGAGCCACATGGGCCGATCGCTGCGGCAAAATATAGGCGTTTTTTCAACAAGCTCGAGAAAAGAATTTTTTAGGAACAGACGCGGTAAAGTAACGATGGTTTTATAGCCAATAGAGGAGGGAGGTTACGTCCCGCGGACGGCGTAGTGGAGGTCTACGGAGAATTTTGCCCATCTGGGGATCTTTAACGTGCGCTACGATGCACACGGGCGTCTTCGCAGTTTGCCTCCATTCAAGCTGCAATCTCCGGAGCCGGGGATTAGCCCGCAATTTCGAGCCGAATATACTAGTGCCTTAGGTACTCGGCTACCCCGAAGGGTGACAGAGTAATGTTATACAGGCTTATGAATGTGATGAGTCCAGGTAGGTGTGCAGCGATCCTCCTGCACTGTGGGTCGAAAGTGTATTTGGCCCAGGTTGTCGAGCTAGTAGCTGAATATCTAGGCGTCGTAACGAAAGCGGCGGTTTGACATCATTAGGGCAGTTCGTGGACTTTCTCTGCTTTCTCGCCTACACGAACCGTTGGGTCGTCCACTATCCCCTCACTATATCAATATTGAGGGGCTGTTTTCATGGCGAAACGGAGTTACTAGCCTATAGGCGGAACAGGTTGTGTCCTAGGTATGTGGCATTGCATATGCAGCTGTCTTCAGCTGAACCATTTGACGCGAACGTGTTTTACTGGCTACATTTCGCTGATTACATGTAGATCTTTCATAAAATCAATGTAACCTCACTTTAAATGCGTTGCCGAGACTGGGTGTGTGCCACAATTCAATGAAAGTACATACCAGGAATCAGTGTGACTGAAAAAGAGACAGTTTTCGTGTGCTTTTCTTCAACAAAACGGGCGCCGCCAGACTTGCATGACTCAATAGACGAAAGCAGGCTAGTGCCAGATTCAATGTACATCTTTAACCTGAATGTCGGTCACATCATAGGTGCCACTGCCATGTGCTTTTCTTCAAACAACCTAGCTCACTTAAACTTGCATAAGTGAGTATACAAGACTAGGTGTGTACCAAGCTGCAATGAACTTGCGTGACGAGCGTTTGCGTCACTGGATATGGGCGACGAGGTTGTGCCCCTCTTTGATAAAGCTTGTTGACCCCAACATGTACCGCTACGTATGAGCCGCACTTCAACGTTGTGAAACTGGAAGATCAGGAAAGTAGTCAGTTATACAAAAAAGGAAGGCGTTCGTGCAACCTCGGTGATTTGACCATTCCGTCTGATCTCGCTGGTACGTAAGATAATTCTGAGCCACATGGGCCGATCGCTGCGGCAAAATATAGGCGTTTTTTCAACAAGCTCGAGAAAAGAATTTTTTAGGAACAGACGCGGTAAAGTAACTATGGTTTTATAGCCAATAGAGGAGGGAGGTTACGTCCCGCGGACGCCGTAGTGGAGGTCTACGGAGAATTTTGCCCATCTGGGGATCTTTAACGTGCGCTACGATGCACACGGGCGTCTTCGCAGTTTGCCTCCATTCAACAAGCTCCAATCTCCGGAGCCGGGGATTAGCCCGCAATTTCGAGCCGAGTATACTAGCGCCTTAGGTACTCGGCTACCCCGAAGGGTGACAGAGTAATGTTATACAGGCTTATGAATGTGATGAGTCCAGGTAGGTGTGCAGCGATCCTCCTGCACTGTGGGTCGAAAGTGTATTTGGCCCAGGTTGTCGAGCTAGTAGCTGAATATCTAGGCGTCGTAACGAAAGCGGCGGTTTGACATCATTAGGGCAGTTCGTGGACTTTCTCTGCTTTCTCGCCTACTCCAACCGTTGGGTCGTCCACTATCCCCTCACTATATCAATAATGAGGGGCTGTTTTCATGGCGAAACGGAGTTACTAGCCTATAGGCGGAACAGGTTGTGTCCTAGGTATGTGGCATTGCATATGCAGCTGTCTTCAGCTGACCCATTTGACGCGAACGTGTTTTACTGGTTACATTTCGCTGATTACATGTAGATCTTTCATAAAATCAATGTAACCTCACTTTAAATGCGTTGCCGAGACTGGGTGTGTGCCACAATTCAATGAAAGTACATACCAGGAATTAGTGTGACTGAAAAGGAGACAGTTTTCGTGTGCTTTTCTTCAACAAAACGGGCGCCGCCAGACTTGCATGACTCAATAGACGAAAGCAGGCTAGTGCCAGATTCAATGTACATCTTTAACCTGAATGTCGGTCGCATCATAGGTGCCACTGCCATGTGCTTTTCTTCAAACAACCTAGCTCACTTAAACTTGCATAAGTGAGTATACAAGACTAGGTGTGTACCAAGCTGCAATGAACTTGCGTGACGAGCGTTTGCGTCACTGGATATGGGCGACGAGGTTGTGCCCCTCTTTGATAAAGCTTGTTGACCCCAACATGTACCGCTACGTATGAGCCGCACTTCAATGTTGTGAAACTGGAAGATCAGGAAAGTAGTCAGTTATACAAAAAAGAAAGGCGTTCGTGCAACCTCGGTGATTTGACCATTCCGTCTGATCTCGCTGGTACGTAAGATAATTCTGAGCCACATGGGCCGATCGCTGCGGCAAAATATAGGCGTTTTTTCAACAAGCTCGAGAAAAGAATTTTTTAGGAACAGACGCGGTAAAGTAACGATGGTTTTATAGCCAATAGAGGAGGGAGGTTACGTCCCGCGGACGCCGTAGTGGAGGTCTACGGAGAATTTTGCCCATCTGGGGATCTTTAACGTGCGCTACGATGCACACGGGCGTCTTCGCAGTTTGCCTCCATTCAACAAGCTCCAATCTCCGGAGCCGGGGATTAGCCCGCAATTTCGAGCCGAGTATACTAGCGCCTTAGGTACTCGGCTACCCCGAAGGGTGACAGAGTAATGTTATACAGGCTTATGAATGTGATGAGTCCAGGTAGGTGTGCAGCGATCCTCCTGCACTGTGGGTCGAAAGTGTATTTGGCCCAGGTTGTCGAGCTAGTAGCTGAATATCTAGGCGTCGTAACGAAAGCGGCGGTTTGACATCATTAGGGCAGATCGTGGACTTTCTCTGCTTTCTCGCCTACACGAACCGTTGGGTCGTCCACTATCCCCTCACTATATCAATATTGAGGGGCTGTTTTCATGGCGAAACGGAGTTACTAGCCTATAGGCGGAACAGGTTGTGTCCTAGGTATGTGGCATTGCATATGCAGCTGTCTTAAGCTGACCCATTTGACGCGAACGTGTTTTACTGGCTACATTTCGCTGATTACATGTAGATCTTTCATAAAATCAATGTAACCTCACTTTAAATGCGTTGCCGAGACTGGGTGTGTGCCACAATTCAATGAAAGTACATACCAGGAATCAGTGTGACTGAAGAAGAGACAGTTTTCGTGTGCTTTTCTTCAACAAAACGGGCGCCGCCAGACTTGCATGACTCAATAGACGAAAGCAGGCTAGTGCCAGATTCAATGTACATCTTTAGCCTGAATGTCGGTCGCATCATAGGTGCCACTGCCATGTGCTTTTCTTCGAACAACCTAGCTCACTTAAACTAGGAAAAGTGAGTATACAAGACTAGGTGTGTACCAAGCTGCAATGAACTTGCGTGACGAGCGTTTGCGTCACTGGATATGGGCGACGAGGTTGTGCCCCTCTTTGTTAAAGCTTGTGGACCCCAACATGTACGGCTACGTATGAGCCGCACTTCAATGTTGTGAAACTGGAAGATCAGGAAAGTAGTCAGTTATACAAAAAAGAAAGGCGTTCGTGCAACCTCGGTGATTTGACCATTCCGTCTGATCTCACTGGTACGTAAGATAATTCTGAGCCACATGGGCCGATCGCTGCGGGAAAATATAGGCGTTTTTTCAACAAGCTCGAGAAAAGAATTTTTTAGGAACAGACGCGGTAAAGTAACGATGGTTTTATAGCCAATAGAGGAGGGAGGTTACGTCCCGCGGACGGCGTAGTGGAGGTCTACGGAGAATTTTGCCCATCTGGGGATCTTTAACGTGCGCTACGATGCACACGGGCGTCTTCGCAGTTTGCCTCCATTCAAGCTGCAATCTCCGGAGCCGGGGATTAGCCCGCAATTTCGAGCCGAGTATACTAGTGCCTTAGGTACTCGGCTACCCCGAAGGGTTACAGAGTAATGTTAAACAGGATTATGAATGTGATGAGTCCAGGTAGGTGTGCAGCGATCCTCCTGCACTGTGGGTCGAAAGTGTATGTGGCCCAGGTTGTCGAGCTAGTAGCTGAATATCTAGGCGTCATAACGAAAGCGGCGGTTTGACATCATTAGGGCAGTTCGTGGACTTTCTCTGCTTTCTCGCCTACTCGAACCGTTGGGTCGTCCACTATCCCCTCGCTATATCAATAATGAGGGGCTGTTTTCATGGCGAAACGGAGTTACTAGCCTATAGGCGGAACAGGTTGTGTCCTAGGTATGTGGCATTGCATATGCAGCTGTCTTCAGCTGACCCATTTGACGCGAACGTGTTTTACTGGTTACATTTCGCTGATTACATGTAGATCTTTCATAAAATCAATGTAACCTCACTTTAAATGCGTTGCCGAGACTGGGTGTGTGCCACAATTCAATGAAAGTACATACCAGGAATTAGTGTGACTGAAAAGGAGACAGTTTTCGTGTGCTTTTCTTCAACAAAACGGGCGCCGCCAGACTTGCATGACTCAATAGACGAAAGCAGGCTAGTGCCAGATTCATTGTACATCTTTAACCTGAATGTCGGTCACATCATAGGTGCCACTGCCATGTGCTTTTCTTCAAACAACCTAGCTCACTTAAACTTGCATAAGTGAGTATACAAGACTAGGTGTGTACCAAGCTGCAATGAACTTGCGTGACGAGCGTTTGCGTCACTGGATATGGGCGACGAGGTTGTGCCCCTCTTTGATAAAGCTTGTTGACCCCAACATGTACCGCTACGTATGAGCCGCACTTCAATGTTGTGAAACTGGAAGATCAGGAAAGTAGTCAAGTATACAAAAAAGAAAGGCGTTCGTGCAACCTCGGTGATTTGACCATTCCGTCTGATCTCGCTGGTACGTAAGATAATTCTGAGCCACATGGGCCGATCGCTGCGGCAAAATATAGGCGTTTTTTCAACAAGCTCGAGAAAAGAATTTTTTAGGAACAGACGCGGTAAAGTAACGATGGTTTTATAGCCAATAGAGGAGGGAGGTTACGTCCCGCGGACGGCGTAGTGGAGGTCTACGGAGAATTTTGCCCATCTGGGGATCTTTAACGTGCGCTACGATGCACACGGGCGTCTTCGCAGTTTGCCTCCATTCAAGCTGCAATCTCCGGAGCCGGGGATTAGCCCGCAATTTCGAGCCGAATATACTAGTGCCTTAGGTACTCGGCTACCCCGAAGGGTGACAGAGTAATGTTATACAGGCTTATGAATGTGATGAGTCCAGGTAGGTGTGCAGCGATCCTCCTGCACTGTGGGTCGAAAGTGTATTTGGCCCAGGTTGTCGAGCTAGTAGCTGAATATCTAGGCGTCGTAACGAAAGCGGCGGTTTGACATCATTAGGGCAGTTCGTGGACTTTCTCTGCTTTCTCGCCTACACGAACCGTTGGGTCGTCCACTATCCCCTCACTATATCAATATTGAGGGGCTGTTTTCATGGCGAAACGGAGTTACTAGCCTATAGGCGGAACAGGTTGTGTCCTAGGTATGTGGCATTGCATATGCAGCTGTCTTCAGCTGAACCATTTGACGCGAACGTGTTTTACTGGCTACATTTCGCTGATTACATGTAGATCTTTCATAAAATCAATGTAACCTCACTTTAAATGCGTTGCCGAGACTGGGTGTGTGCCACAATTCAATGAAAGTACATACCAGGAATCAGTGTGACTGAAAAAGAGACAGTTTTCGTGTGCTTTTCTTCAACAAAACGGGCGCCGCCAGACTTGCATGACTCAATAGACGAAAGCAGGCTAGTGCCAGATTCAATGTACATCTTTAACCTGAATGTCGGTCGCATCATAGGTGCCACTGCCATGTGCTTTTCTTCGAACAACCTAGCTCACTTAAACTAGGAAAAGTGAGTATACAAGACTAGGTGTGTACCAAGCTGCAATGAACTTGCGTGACGAGCGTTTGCGTCACTGGATATGGGCGACGAGGTTGTGCCCTTCTTTGTTAAAGCTTGTGGACCCCAACATGTACCGCTACGTATGAGCCGCACTTCAATGTTGTGAAACTGGAAGATCAGGAAAGTAGTCAGTTATACAAAAAAGAAAGGCGTTCGTGCAACCTCGGTGATTTGACCATTCCGTCTGATCTCACTGGTACGTAAGATAATTCTGAGCCACATGGGCCGATCGCTGCGGCAAAATATAGGCGTTTTTTCAACAAGCTCGAGAAAAGAATTTTTTAGGAACAGACGCGGTAAAGTAACGATGGTTTTATAGCCAATAGAGGAGGGAGGTTACGTCCCGCGGACGCCGTAGTGGAGGTCTACGGAGAATTTTGCCCATCTGGGGATCTTTAACGTGCGCTACGATGCACACGGGCGTCTTCGCAGTTTGCCTCCATTCAAGCTGCAATCTCCGGAGCCGGGGATTAGCCCGCAATTTCGAGCCGAGTATACTAGTGCCTTAGGTACTCGGCTACCCCGAAGGGTGACAGAGTAATGTTAAACAGGATTATGAATGTGATGAGTCCAGGTAGGTGTGCAGCGATCCTCCTGCACTGTGGGTCGAAAGTGTATGTGGCCCAGGTTGTCGAGCTAGTAGCTGAATATCTAGGCGTCGTAACGAAAGCGGCGGTTTGACATCATTAGGGCAGTTCGTGGACTTTCTCTGCTTTCTCGCCTACTCGAACCGTTGGGTCGTCCACTATCCCCTCACTATATCAATAATGAGGGGCTGTTTTCATGGCGAAACGGAGTTACTAGCCTATAGGCGGAACAGGTTGTGTCCTAGGTATGTGGCATTGCATATGCATCTGTCTTCAGCTGACCCATTTGACGCGAACGTGTTTTACTGGTTACATTTCGCTGATTACATGTAGATCTTTCATAAAATCAATGTAACCTCACTTTAAATGCGTTGCCGAGACTGGGTGTGTGCCACAATTCAATGAAAGTACATACCAGGAATCAGTGTGACTGAAAAGGAGACAGTTTTCGTGTGCTTTTCTTCAACAAAACGGGCGCCGCCAGACTTGCATGACTCAATAGACGAAAGCAGGCTAGTGCCAGATTCAATGTACATCTTTAACCTGAATGTCGGTCACATCATAGGTGCCACTGCCATGTGCTTTTCTTCAAACAACCTAGCTCACTTAAACTTGCATAAGTGAGTATACAAGACTAGGTGTGTACCAAGCTGCAATGAACTTGCGTGACGAGCGTTTGCGTCACTGGATATGGGCGACGAGGTTGTGCCCCTCTTTGATAAAGCTTGTTGACCCCAACATGTACCGCTACGTATGAGCCGCACTTCAATGTTGTGAAACTGGAAGATCAGGAAAGTAGTCAGTTATACAAAAAAGAAAGGCGTTCGTGCAACCTCGGTGATTTGACCATTCCGTCTGATCTCGCTGGTACGTAAGATAATTCTGAGCCACATGGGCCGATCGCTGCGGCAAAATATAGGCGTTTTTTCAACAAGCTCGAGAAAAGAATTTTTTAGGAACAGACGCGGTAAAGTAACGATGGTTTTATAGCCAATAGAGGAGGGAGGTTACGTCCCGCGGACGCCGTAGTGGAGGTCTACGGAGAATTTTGCCCATCTGGGGATCTTTAACGTGCGCTACGATGCACACGGGCGTCTTCGCAGTTTGCCTCCATTCAACAAGCTCCAATCTCCGGAGCCGGGGATTAGCCCGCAATTTCGAGCCGAGTATACTAGCGCCTTAGGTACTCGGCTACCCCGAAGGGTGACAGAGTAATGTTATACAGGCTTATGAATGTGATGAGTCCAGGTAGGTGTGCAGCGATCCTCCTGCACTGTGGGTCGAAAGTGTATTTGGCCCAGGTTGTCGAGCTAGTAGCTGAATATCTAGGCGTCGTAACGAAAGCGGCGATTTGACATCATTAGGGCAGTTCGTGGACTTTCTCTGCTTTCTCGCCTACACGAACCGTTGGGTCGTCCACTATCCCCTCACTATATCAATATTGAGGGGCTGTTTTCATGGCGAAACGGAGTTACTAGCCTATAGGCGGAACAGGTTGTGTCCTAGGTATGTGGCATTGCATATGCAGCTGTCTTCAGCTGACCCATTTGACGCGAACGTGTTTTACTGGCTACATTTCGCTGATTACATGTAGATCTTTCATAAAATCAATGTAACCTCACTTTAAATGCGTTGCCGAGACTGGGTGTGTGCCACAATTCAATGAAAGTACATACCAGGAATCAGTGTGACTGAAAAAGAGACAGTTTTCGTGTGCTTTTCTTCAACAAAACGGGCGCCGCCAGACTTGCATGACTCAATAGACGAAAGCAGGCTAGTGCCAGATTCAATGTACATCTTTAACCTGAATGTCGGTCGCATCATAGGTGCCACTGCCATGTGCTTTTCTTCGAATAACCTAGCTCACTTGAACTAGGAAAAGTGAGTATACAAGACTAGGTGTGTACCAAGCTGCAATGAACTTGCGTGACGAGCGTTTGCGTCACTGGATATGGGCGACGAGGTTGTGCCCCTCTTTGATAAAGCTTGTGGACCCCAACATGTACCGCTACGTATGAGCCGCACTTCAATGTTGTGAAACTGGAAGATCAGGAAAGTAGTCAGTTATACAAAAAAGAAAGGCGTTCGTGCAACCTCGGTGATTTGACCATTCCGACTGATCTCACTGGTACGTAAGATAATTCTGAGCCACATGGGCCGATCGCTGCGGCAAAATATAGGCGTTTTTTCAACAAGCTCGAGAAAAGAATTTTTTAGGAACAGACGCGGTAAAGTAACGATGGTTTTATAGCCAATAGAGGAGGGAGGTTACGTCCCGCGGACGCCGTAGTGGAGGTCTACGGAGAATTTTGCCCATCTGGGGATCTTTAACGTGCGCTACGATGCACACGGGCGTCTTCGCAGTTTGCCTCCATTCAAGCTGCAATCTCCGGAGCCGGGGATTAGCCCGCAATTTCGAGCCGAGTATACTAGCGCCTTAGGTACTCGGCTACCCCGAAGGGTGACAGAGTAATGTTATTACAGGCTTATGAATGTGATGAGTCCAGGTAGGTGTGCAGCGATCCTCCTGCACTTTGGGTCGAAACTGTATGTGGTCCAGGTTGTCGAGCTAGTAGCTGAATATCTAGGCGTCGTAATGATAGCGGCGGTTGGACATCATTAGGGCAGTTCGTGGACTTTCTCTGCTTTCTCGCCTACACGAACCGTTGGGTCGTCCACTATCCCATCACTATATCAATAATGAGGGGCTGTTTTCATGGCGAAACGGAGTTACTAGCCTATAGGCGGAACAGGTTGTGTCCTAGGTATGTGGCATTGCATATGCAGCTGTCTTCAGCTGACCCATTTGACGCGAACGTGTTTTAGTGGCTACATTTCGCTGATTACATGTAGATCTTTCATAAAATCAATGTAACCTCACTTTAAATGCGTTGCCAAGACTGGGTGTGTGCCACAATTCAATGAAAGTACATACCAGGAATCAGTGTGACTGAAAAGGAGACAGTTTTCGTGTGCTTTTCTTCAACAAAACGGGCGCCGCCAGACTTGCATGACTCAATAGACGAAAGCAGGCTAGTGCCAGATTCAATGTACATCTTTAACCTGAATATCGGTCACATCATAGGTGCCACTGCCATGTGGTTTTCTTCAAACAACCTAGCTCACTTATACTTGCATAAGTGAGTATACAAGACTAGGTGTGTACCAAGCTGAAATGAACTTGCGTGACGAGCGTTTGCGTCACTGGATATGGGCGACGAGGTTGTGCCCCTCTTTGATAAAGCTTGTTGACCCCAACATGTACCGCTACGTATGAGCCGCACTTCAATGTTGTGAAACTGGAAGATCAGGAAAGTAGTCAGTTATACAAAAAAGAAAGGCGTTCGTGCAACCTCGGTGATTTGACCATTCCGTCTGATCTCGCTGGTACGTAAGATAATTCTGAGCCACATGGGCCGATCGCTGCGGCAAAATATAGGCGTTTTTTCAACAAGCTCGAGAAAAGAATTTTTTAGGAACAGACGCGGTAAAGGAACGATGGTTTTATAGCCAATAGAGGAGGGAGGTTACGTCCCGCGGACGCCGTAGTGGAGGTCTACGGAGAATTTTGCCCATCTGGGGATCTTTAACGTGCGCTACGATGCACACGGGCGTCTTCGCAGTTTGCCTCCATTCAAGCTCCAATCTCCGGAGCCGGGGATTAGCCCGCAATTTCGAGCCGAGTATACTAGCGCCTTAGGTACTCGGCTACCCCGAAGGGTGACAGAGTAATGTTATACAGGCTTATGAATGTGATGAGTCCAGGTAGGTGTGCAGCGATCCTCCTGCACTGTGTGTCGAAAGTGTATTTGGCCCAGGTTGTCGAGCTAGTAGCTGAATAACTAGGCGTCGTAACGAAAGCGGCGGTTTGACATCATTAGGGCAGTTCGTGGACTTTCTCTGCTTTCTCGCCTACACGAACCGTTGGGTCGTCCACTATCCCCTCACTATATCAATATTGAGGGGCTGTTTTCATGGCGAAACGGAGTTACTAGCCTATAGGCGGAACAGGTTGTGTCCTAGGTATGTGGTATTGCATATGCAGCTGTCTTCAGCTGACCCATTTGACGCGAACGTGTTTTACTGGCTACATTTCGCTGATTACATGTAGATCTTTCATAAAATCAATGTAACCTCACTTTAAATGCGTTGCCGAGACTGGGTGTGTGCCACAATTCAATGAAAGTACATACCAGGAATCAGTGTGACTGAAAAAGAGACAGCTTTCGTGTGCTTTTCTTCAACAAAACGGGCGCCGCCAGACTTGCATGACTCAATAGACGAAAGCAGGCTAGTGCCAGATTCAATGTACATCTTTAACCTGAATGTCGGTCGCATCATAGGTGCCACTGCCATGTGCTTTTCTTCGAACAACCTAGCTCACTTAAACTAGGAAAAGTGAGTATACAAGACTAGGTGTGTACCAAGCTGCAGTGAACTTGCGTGACGAGCGTTTGCCTCACTGGATATGGGCGACGAGGTTGTGCCCCTCTTTGATAAAGCTTGTGGACCCCAACATGTACCGCTACGTATGAGCCGCACTTCAATGTTGTGAAACTGGAAGATCAGGAAAGTAGTCAGTTATACAAAAAAGAAAGGCGTTCGTGCAACCTCGGTGATTTGACCATTCCGTGTGATCTCACTGGTACGTAAGATAATTCTGAGCCACATGGGCCGATCGCTGCGGCAAAATATAGGCGTTTTTTCAACAAGCTCGAGAAAAGAATTTTTTAGGAACAGACGCGGTAAAGTAACGATGGTTTTATAGCCAATAGAGGAGGTCCCGCGGACGCCGTAGTGGAGGTCTACGGAGAATTTTGCCCATCTGGGGATCTTTAACGTGCGCTACGATGCACACGGGCGTCTTCGCAGTTTGCCTCCATTCAAGCTGCAATCTCCGGAGCCGGGGATTAGCCCGCAATTTCGAGCCGAGTATACTAGCGCCTTAGGTACTCGGCTACCCCGAAGGGTGACAGAGTAATGTTATACAGGCTTATGAATGTGATGAGTCCAGGTAGGTGTGCAGCGATCCTCCTGCACTGTGGGTCGAAAGTGTATTTGGCCCAGGTTGTCGAGCTAGTAGCTGAATATCTAAGCGTCGTAACGAAAGCGGCGGTTTGACATCATTAGGGCAGTTCGTGGACTTTCTCTGCTTTCTCGCCTACTCGAACCGTTGGGTCGTCCACTATCCCCTCACTATATCAATAATGAGGGGCTGTTTTCATGGCGAAACGGAGTTACTAGCCTATAGGCGGAACAGGTTGTGTCCTAGGTATGTGGCATTGCATATGCAGCTGTCTTCAGCTGACCCATTTGACGCGAACGTGTTTTACTGGTTACATTTCGCTGATTACATGTAGATCTTTCATAAAATCAATGTAACCTCACTTTAAATGCGTTGCCGAGACTGGGTGTGTGCCACAATTCAATGAAAGTACATACCAGGAATCAGTGTGTCTGAAAAAGAGACAGTTTTCGTGTGCTTTTCTTCAACAAAACGGGCGCCGCCAGACTTGCATGACTCAATAGACGAAAGCAGGCTAGTGCCAGATTCAATGTACATCTTTAACCTGAATGTCGGTCGCATCATAGGTGCCACTGCCATGTGCTTTTCTTCGAACAACCTAGCTCACTTAAACTAGGAAAAGTGAGTATACAAGACTAGGTGTGTACCAAGCTGCAATGAACTTGCGTGACGAGCGTTTGCCTCACTGGATATGGGCGACGAGGTTGTGCCCCTCTTTGATAAAGCTTGTGGACCCCAACATGTACCGCTACGTATGAGCCGCACTTCAATGTTGTGAAACTGGAAGATCAGGAAAGTAGTCAGTTATACAAAAAAGAAAGGCGTTCGTGCAACCTCGGTGATTTGACCATTCCGTCTGATCTCACTGGTACGTAAGATAATTCTGAGCCACATGGGCCATCGCTGCGGCAAAATGTAGGCGTTTTTTTTTTAAGAAGCTCAAGAAAAGAATTTTTTAGGAACAGACGCGGTAAAGTAACTATGGTTTTATAGCCAATAGAGGAGGGAGGTTTCGTCCCGCGGACGCCGTAGTGGAGGTCTACGGAGAATTTTGCCCATCTGGGGATCTTTAACGTGCGCTACGATGCACACGGGCGTCTTCGCAGTTTGCCTCCATTCAAGCTCCAATCTCCGGAGCCGGGGATTAGCCCGCAATTTCGAGCCGAGTATACTAGCGCCTTAGGTACTCGGCTACCCCGAAGGGTGACAGAGTAATGTTATACAGGCTTATGAATGTGATGAGTCCAGGTAGGTGTGCAGCGATCCTCCTGCACTGTGGGTCGAAAGTGTATTTGGTCCAGGTTGTCGAGCTAGTAGCTGAATATCTAGGCGTCGTAACGAAAGCGGCGGTTTGACATCATTAGGGCAGTTCGTGGACTTTCTCTGCTTTCTCGCCTACACGAACCGTTGGGTCGTCCACTATCCCCTCACTATATCAATATTGAGGGGCTGTTTTCATGGCGAAACGGAGTTACTAGCCTATAGGCGGAACAGGTTGTGTCCTAGGTATGTGGCATTGCATATGCAGCTGTCTTCAGCTGACCCATTTGACGCGAACGTGTTTTACTGGCTACATTTCGCTGATTACATGTAGATCTTTCATAAAATCAATGTAACCTCACTTTAAATGCGTTGCCGAGACTGGGTGTGTGCCACAATTCAATGAAAGTACATACCAGGAATCAGTGTGACTGAAAAAGAGACAGTTTTCGTGTGCTTTTCTTCAACAAACGGGCGCCGCCAGACTTGCATGACTCAATAGACGAAAGCAGGCTAGTGCCAGATTCAATGTACATCTTTAACCTGAATGTCGGTCGCATCATAGGTGCCACTGCCATGTGCTTTTCTTCGAACAACCTAGCTCACTTAAACTAGGAAAAGTGAGTATACAAGACTAGGTGTGTACCAAGCTGCAATGAACTTGCGTGACGAGCGTTTGTGTCACTGGATATGGGCGACGAGGTTGTGCCCCTCTTTGATAAAGCTTGTGGACCCCAACATGTATCGCTACGTATGAGCCGCACTTCAATGTTGTGAAACTGGAAGATCAGGAAAGTAGTCAGTTATACAAAAAAGAAAGGCGTTCGTGCAACCTCGGTGATTTGACCATTCCGTGTGATCTCACTGGTACGTAAGATAATTCTGAGCCACATGGGCCGATCGCTGCGGCAAAATATAGGCGTTTTTTCAACAAGCTCGAGAAAAGAATTTTTTAGGAACAGACGCGGTAAAGTAACGATGGTTTTATAGCCAATAGAGGAGGTCCCGCGGACGCCGTAGTGGAGGTCTACGGAGAATTTTGCCCATCTGGGGATCTTTAACGTGCGCTACGATGCACACGGGCGTCTTCGCAGTTTGCCTCCATTCAAGCTGCAATCTCCGGAGCCGGGGATTAGCCCGCAATTTCGAGCCGAGTATACTAGCGCCTTAGGTACTCGGCTACCCCGAAGGGTGACAGAGTAATGTTATACAGGCTTATGAATGTGATGAGTCCAGGTAGGTGTGCAGCGATCCTCCTGCACTGTGGGTCGAAAGTGTATTTGGCCCAGGTTGTCGAGCTAGTAGCTGAATATCTAGGCGTCGTAACGAAAGCGGCGGTTTGACATCATTAGGGCAGTTCGTGGACTTTCTCTGCTTTCTCGCCTACACGAACCGTTGGGTCGTCCACTATCCCCTCACTATATCAATATTGAGGGGCTGTTTTCATGGCGAAACGGAGTTACTAGCCTATAGGCGGAACAGGTTGTGTCCTAGGTATCTGGCATTGCATATGCAGCTGTCTTCAGCTGACCCATTTGAGGCGAACGTGTTTCACTGGCTACATTTCGCTGATTACATGTAGATCTTTCATAAAATCAATGTAACCTCACTTTAAATGCGTTGCCGAGACTGGGTGTGTGCCACAATTCAATGAAAGTACATACCAGGAATCAGTGTGTCTGAAAAAGAGACAGTTTTCGTGTGCTTTTCTTCAACAAAACGGGCGCCGCCAGACTTGCATGACTCAATAGACGAAAGCAGGCTAGTGCCAGATTCAATGTACATCTTTAACCTGAATGTCGGTCGCATCATAGGTGCCACTGCCATGTGCTTTTCTTCGAACAACCTAGCTCACTTAAACTAGGAAAAGTGAGTATACAAGACTAGGTGTGTACCAAGCTGCAATGAACTTGCGTGACGAGCGTTTGCCTCACTGGATATGGGCGACGAGGTTGTGCCCCTCTTTGATAAAGCTTGTGGACCCCAACATGTACCGCTACGTATGAGCCGCACTTCAATGTTGTGAAACTGGAAGATCAGGAAAGTAGTCAGTTATACAAAAAAGAAAGGCGTTCGTGCAACCTCGGTGATTTGACCATTCCGTCTGATCTCACTGGTACGTAAGATAATTCTGAGCCACATGGGCCGATCGCTGCGGCAAAATATAGGCGTTTTTTCAACAAGCTCGAGAAAAGAATTTTTTAGGAACAGACGCGGTAATGTAACGATGGTTTTATAGCCAATAGAGGAGGGAGGTTACGTCCCGCGGACGCCGTAGTGGAGGTCTACGGAGAATTTTGCCCATCTGGGGATCTTTAACGTGCGCTACGATCCACACGGGCGTCTTCGCAGTTTACCTCCATTCAAGCTGCAATCTCCGGAGCCGGGGATTAGCCCGCAATTTCGAGCCGAGTATACTAGTGCCTTAGGTACTCGGCTACCCCGAAGGGTGACAGAGTAATGTTATACAGGCTTATGAATGTGATGAGTCCAGGTAGGTGTGCAGCGATCCTCCTGCACTGTGGGTCGAAAGTGTATGTGGCCCAGGTTGTCGAGCTAGTAGCTGAATATCTAGGCGTCGTAACGAAAGCGGCGGTTTGACATCATTAGGGCAGTTCGTGGACTTTCTCTGCTTTCTCGCCTACTCGAACCGTTGGGTCGTCCACTATCCCCTCACTATATCAATAATGAGGGGCTGTTTTCATGGCGAAACGGAGTTACTAGCCTATAGGCGGAACAGGTTGTGTCCTAGCTATGTGGCATTGCATATGCAGCTGTCTTCAGCTGAACCATTTGACGCGAACGTGTTTTACTGGTTACATTTCGCTGATTACATGTAGATCTTTCATAAAATCAATGTAACCTCACTTTAAATGCGTTGCCGAGACTGGGTGTGTGCCACAATTCAATGAAAGTACATACCAGGAATCAGTGTGACAGAAAAGGAGACAGTTTTCGTGTGCTTTTCTTCAACAAAACGGGCGCCGCCAGACTTGCATGAATCAATACACGAAAGCAGGCTAGTGCCAGATTCAATGTACATCTTTAACCTGAATGTCGGTCGCATCATAGGTGCCACTGCCATGTGCTTTTCTTCGAACAACCTAGCTCACTTAAACTAGGAAAAGTGAGTATACAAGACTAGGTGTGTACCAAGCTGCAATGAACTTGCGTGACGAGCGTTTGCGTCACTGGATATGGGCGACGAGGTTGTGCCCCTCTTTGATAAAGCTTGTGGACCCCAACATGTATCGCTACGTATGAGCCGCACTTCAATGTTGTGAAACTGGAAGATCAGGAAAGTAGTCAGTTATACAAAAAAGAAAGGCGTTCGTGCAACCTCGGTGATTTGACCATTCCGTGTGATCTCACTGGTACGTAAGATAATTCTGAGCCACATGGGCCGATCGCTGCGGCAAAATATAGGCGTTTTTTCAACAAGCTCGAGAAAAGAATTTTTTAGGAACAGACGCGGTAAAGTAACGATGGTTTTATAGCCAATAGAGGAGGTCCCGCGGACGCCGTAGTGGAGGTCTACGGAGAATTTTGCCCATCTGGGGATCTTTAACGTGCGCTACGATGCACACGGGCGTCTTCGCAGTTTGCCTCCATTCAAGCTGCAATCTCCGGAGCCGGGGATTAGCCCGCAATTTCGAGCCGAGTATACTAGCGCCTTAGGTACTCGGCTACCCCGAAGGGTGACAGAGTAATGTTATACAGGCTTATGAATGTGATGAGTCCAGGTAGGTGTGCAGCGATCCTCCTGCACTGTGGGTCGAAAGTGTATTTGGCCCAGGTTGTCGAGCTAGTAGCTGAATATCTAGGCGTCGTAACGAAAGCGGCGGTTTGACATCATTAGGGCAGTTCGTGGACTTTCTCTGCTTTCTCGCCTACACGAACCGTTGGGTCGTCCACTATCCCCTCACTATATCAATATTGAGGGGCTGTTTTCATGGCGAAACGGAGTTACTAGCCTATAGGCGGAACAGGTTGTGTCCTAGGTATCTGGCATTGCATATGCAGCTGTCTTCAGCTGACCCATTTGAGGCGAACGTGTTTCACTGGCTACATTTCGCTGATTACATGTAGATCTTTCATAAAATCAATGTAACCTCACTTTAAATGCGTTGCCGAGACTGGGTGTGTGCCACAATTCAATGAAAGTACATACCAGGAATCAGTGTGTCTGAAAAAGAGACAGTTTTCGTGTGCTTTTCTTCAACAAAACGGGCGCCGCCAGACTTGCATGACTCAATAGACGAAAGCAGGCTAGTGCCAGATTCAATGTACATCTTTAACCTGAATGTCGGTCGCATCATAGGTGCCACTGCCATGTGCTTTTCTTCGAACAACCTAGCTCACTTAAACTTGGCAAAGTGAGTATACAAGACTAGGTGTGTACCAAGCTGCAATGAACTTGAGTGACGAGCGTTTGCGTCACTGGATATGGGCGACGAGGTTGTGCCCCTCTTTGATAAAGCTTGTGGACCCCAACATGTACCGCTACGTATGAGCCGCACTTCAATGTTGTGAAACTGGAAGGTCAGGAAAGTAGTCAGTTATACAAAAAAGAAAGGCGTTCGTGCAACCTCGGTGATTTGACCATTCCGTCTGATCTCACTGGTACTTCAGATAATTCTGAGCCACATGTGCCGATCGCTGCGGCAAAATATAGGCGTTTTTTTAACAAGCTCGAGAAAAGAATTTTTTAGGAACAGACGCGGTAAAGTAACGATGGTTTTATAGCCAATAGAGGAGGGAGGATACGTCCCGCGGACGCCGTAGTGGAGGTCTACGGAGAATTTTGCCCATCTGGGGATCTTTAACGTGCGCTACGATGCACACGGGCGTCTTCGCAGTTTGCCTCCATTCAAGCTGCAATCTCCGGAGCAGGGGATTAGCCCGCAATTTCGAGCCGAGTATACTAGCGCCTTAGGTACTCGGATACCCCGAAGGGTGACAGAGTAATGTTATACAGGCTTATGAATGTGATGAGTCCAGGTAGGTGTGCAGCGATCCTCCTGCACTGTGGGTCGAAAGTGTATGTGGCCCAGGTTGTCGAGCTAGTAGCTGAATATCTAGGCGTCGTAACGAAAGCGGCGGTTTGACATCATTAGGGCAGTTCGTGGACTTTCTCTGCTTTCTCGCCTACACGAACCGTTGGGTAGTCCACTATCCCCTCACTATATCAATAATGAGGGGCTGTTTTCATGACGAAACGGAGTTACTAGCCTATAGGCGGAACAGGTTGTGTCCTAGGTATGTGGCATTGCATATGCAGCTGTCTTCAGCTGACCCATTTGACGCGAACGTGTTTTACTGGCTACATTTCGCTGATTACATGTAGATCTTTCATAAAATCAATGTAACCTCACTTTAAATGCGTTGCCGAGACTGGGTGTGTGCCACAATTCAATGAAAGTACATACCAGGAATCAGTGTGACTGAAAAAGAGACAGTTTTCGTGTGCTTTTCTTCAACAAAACGGGCGCCGCCAGACTTGCATGACTCAATAGACGAAAGCAGGCTAGTGCCAGATTCAATGTACATCTTTAACCTGAATGTCGGTCGCATCATAGGTGCCACTGCCATGTGCTTTTCTTCGAACAACCTAGCTCACTTAAACTTGGAAAAGTGAGTATACAAGACTAGGTGTGTACCAAGCTGCAATGAACTTGCGTGACGAGCGTTTGCGTCACTGGATATGGGCGACGAGGTTGTGCCCCTCTTTGATAAAGCTTGTGGACCCCAACATGTACCGCTACGTATGAGCCGCACTTCAATGTTGTGAAACTGGAAGATCAGGAAAGTAGTCAGTTATACAAAAAAGAAAGGCGTTCGTGCAACCTCGGTGATTTGACCATTCCGTCTGATCTCACTGGTCCGTAAGATAATTCTGAGCCACATGGGCCGATAGCTGCGGCAAAATATAGGCGTTTTTTTAACAAGCTCGAGAAAAGAATTTTTTAGGAACAGACGCGGTAAAGTAACGATGGTTTTATAGCCAATAGAGGAGGGAGGTTACGTCCCGCGGACGCCGTAGTGGAGGTCTACGGAGAATTTTGCCCATCTGGGGATCTTTAACGTGCGCTACGATGCACACGGGCGTCTTCGCAGTTTGCCTCCATTCAAGCTGCAATCTCCAGAGCCGGGGATTAGCCCGCAATTTCGAGCCGAGTATACTAGCGCCTTAGGTACTCGGCTACCCCGAAGGGTGACAGAGTAATGTTATACAGGCTTATGAATGTGATGAGTCCAGGTAGGTGTGCAGCGATCCTCCTGCACTGTGGGTCGAAAGTGTATGTGGCCCAGGTTGTCGAGCTAGTAGCTGAATATCTAGGCGTCGTAACGAAAGCGGCGGTTTGACATCATTAGGGCAGTTCGTGGACTTTCTCTGCTTTCTCGCCTACACGAACCGTTGGGTCGTCCACTATCCCCTCACTATATCAATAATGAGAGGCTGTTTTCATGGCGAAACGGACTTACTAGCCTATAGGCGGAACAGGTTGTGTCCTAGGTATGTGGCATTGCATATGCAGCTGTCTTCAGCTGACCCATTTGACGCGAACGTGTTTTACTGGCTACATTTCGCTGATTACATGTAGATCTTTCATAAAATCAATGTAACCTCACTTTAAATGCGTTGCCGAGACTGGGTGTGTGCCACAATTCAATGAAAGTACATACCAGGAATCAGTGTGACTGAAAAGGAGACCGTTTTCGTGTGCTTTTCTTCAACAAAACGGGCGCCGCCAGACTTGCATGACTCAATAGACGAAAGCAGGCTAGTGCCAGATTCAATGTACATCTTTAACCTGAATGTCGGTCACATCATAGGTGCCACTGCCATGTGCTTTTCTTCAAACAACCTAGCTCACTTAAACTTGCATAACTGAGTATGCAAGACTAGGTGTGTACCAAGCTGCAATGAACTGGCGTGACGAGCGTTTGCGTCACTGGATATGGGCGACGAGGTTGTGCCCCTCTTTGATAAAGCTTGTGGACCCCAACATGTACCGCTACGCATGAGCCGCACTTCAATGTTGTGAAACTGGAAGGTCAGGAAAGTAGTCAGTTATACAAAAAAGAAAGGCGTTCGTGCAACCTCGGTGATTTGACCATTCCGTCTGATCTCACTGGTACGTCAGATAATTCTGAGCCACATGGGCCGATCGCTGCGGCAAAATATAGGCGTTTTTTTAACAAGCTCGAGAAAAGAATTTTTTAGGAACAGACGCGGTAAAGTAACGATGGTTTTATAGCCAATAGAGGAGGGAGGTTACGTCCCGCGGACGCCGTAGTGGAGGTCTACGGAGAATTTTGCCCATCTGGGGAGCTTTAACGTGCGCTACGATGCACACGGGCGTCTTCGCAGTTTGCCTCCATTCAAGCTGCAATCTCCGGAGCCGGGGATTAGCCCGCAATTTCGAGCCGAGTATACTAGCGCCTTAGGTACTCGGCTACCCCGAAGGGTGACAGAGTAATGTTATACAGGCTTATGAATGTGATGAGTCCAGGTAGGTGTGCAGCGATGCTCCTGCACTGTGGGTCGAAAGTGTATTTGGCCCAGGTTGTCGAGCTAGTAGCTGAACATCTAGGCGTCGTCACGAAAGCGGCGGTTTGACATCATTAGGGCAGTTCGTGGACTTTCTCTGCTTTCTCGCCTACACGAACCGTTGGGTCGTCCACTATCCCCTCACTATATCAATAATGAGGGGCTGTTTTCATGGCGAAACGGAGTTACTAGCCTATAGGGGGAACAGGTTGTGTCCTAGGTATGTGGCATTGCATATGCAGCTGTGTTCAGCTGACCCATTTGACGCGAACGTGTTTTACTGGCTACATTTCGCTGATTACATGTAGATCTCTCATAAAATCAATCTAACCTCACTTTAAATGCGCTGCCGAGACTGGGTGTATGCCACAATTCAATGAAAGTACATACCAGGAATCAGTGTGACTGAAAAGGAGACAGTTTTCGTGTGCTTTTCTTCAACAAAACGGGCGCCGCCAGACTTGCATGACTCAATAGACGAAAGCAGGCTAGTGCGAGATTCAATGTACATCTTTAACCTGAATGTCGGTCACATCATAGGTGCCACTGCCATGTGCTTTTCTTCAAACAACCTAGCTCACTTAAACTTGCATAAGTGAGTATACAAGACTAGGTGTGTACCAAGCTGCAATGAACTTGCGTGACGAGCGTTTGCTTCACTGGATATGGGCGACGAGGTTGTGCCCCTCTTTGATAAAGCTTGTTGACCCCAACATGTACCGCTACGTATGAGCCGCACTTCAATGTTGTGAAACTGGAAGATCAGGAAAGTAGTCAGTTATACAAAAAAGAAAGGCGTTCGTGCAACCTCGATGATTTGACCATTCCGTCTGCTCTCACTGGTACGTAAGATAATGCTTAGCCACATGGGCCGATCGCTGCGGCAAAATATAGGCGTTTTTTTAACAAGCTCGAGAAAAGAATTTTTTAGGAACAGACGCGGTATAGTAACGATAGTTTTATAGCCAATAGAGGAGGGAGATTTCGTACCGCGGACGCCGTAGTGGAGGTCTACGGAGAATTTTGCCCATCTGGGGATCTTTAACGTGCGCTACGATGCACACGGGCGTCTTCGCAGTTTGCCTCCATTCAAGCTGCAATCTCCGGAGCCGGGGATTAGCCCGCAATTTCGAGCCGAGTATACTAGCGCCTTAGGTACTCGGCTACCCCGAAGGGTGACAGAGTAATGTTATACAGGCTTATGAATGTGATGAGTCCAGGTAGGTGTGCAGCGATCCTCCTGCACAGTGGGTCGAAAGTGTATTTGGCCCAGGTTGTCGAGCTAGTAGCTGAACATCTAGGCGTCGTCATAAAAGCGGCGGTTTGACATCATTAGGGCAGTTCGTGGACTTTCTCTGGTTTCTCGCCTACACGAACCGTTGGGTCGTCCACTATCCCCTCACTATATCAATAATGAGGGGTTGTTTTCGTGGCGAAACGGAGTTACTAGCCTATAGGCGGAACTGGTTGTGTCCTAGGTATGTGGCATTGCATATGCAGCTGTCTTCAGCGGACCCATTTGACGCGAACGTGTTTTACTGCCTACATTTCGCTGATTACACGTAGATCTTTCATAAAATCAATGTAACCTCACTTTAAATGCGTTGCCGAGACGGGGTGTGTGCCACAATTCAATGAGAGAGAGAGAGAGAGAGATAAAACTTTATTGTGTCCTTGATGGGGTTAAGGGGTGGCGGGGGTCGGGAGGCTAACCCCCAATCCCCCCCTTCCTCAGACGGCGGCCAGTTCTTGCTTCCTGGCGGCGTCTTCGGCCATCCGGACGGCCCAGAGCTGCTCCTCTGGGTCCAAGCTGAGCAGCAATGTCTCCCACTGCTCGGCCGTACTAATGATGCGTGTGTTAGTGCGGGAGGTGTTGGTGGGTGAGGCTTTGGGGCATTGCCAAATAATATGATTGAGGTCGGCGCGGGCTTTGCACGCTTTGCAGAGTGGTGAGTATGCATCGGGGTACATGCGGTTGTAAAGCACGGGGTTCGGAAAAGTTCGTGTCTGAAGGAGTCGCCAAGTGGTGGATTGAGCCTTAGTCAGTGTTTTGTGTGCTGGGGGGTAGCGTAACCGCTCTCTGCGGTAGTGCAGTAGAATTTCTCTGAACGTGACCATTCGGTCCCGCGCGTGACCGCGATGCAGAACAGAGGGCTGGTCGGGATCGGAAGACGCAGGAGAAGGATGATGCGCCCGGTGTGCGAGAGCTCGGGCGGCATCGTGGGCGGCTTCGTTTCCAGCCAGACCCGAGTGACCAGGGGCCCAGATGATCTGCACGCGGCGTTGCCTTGAGAGAGGAGTGCCAGAGAGAATCTTTTGCGCTTGGGGTGCTATCAGTCCTCTTGCGTAGTTACGAATGGCCGTTTTTGAGTCGCTGATGATGCAGTGTGCATTGTTAGCCGCGTAGGCTAAAGCGATGGCCGTTCCTTCGCCTACTTCGGGTTGCGTGGCGAATATTGATGCGGCCGCGGAGAGGTGGTACTGCGAACCCGCGACTGCGACTACCGCCATGGCGTTTTGGTTGGGGTAGTCTGCTGCGTCCACGTAGGTTACGTCAGCGGCTTGGTCGTAGCGCTTTTGTAGTTGTTTAGCTCTTTCTGCACGTCGCTCCGGATTGTGTTCAGGGTGCATATTGCGAGGTATGGGCGGGATAACTAGCTGATCACGAATGTTTGGAGGGATGGGTACTTTTGGTCCGAATTGGGTGGTGTAGGTTATGCCTAGGGTGCCTAGAATGTGCCTGCCCGTGGTGGAATTGGCAAGTCGTTCGTATTGGCTAATACGGTGCGCTTCAATAAGCTCGTCTATGGTGTTATGAATGCCTAGGGCGTCCAGTTTCTCGTTAGAGGTGGTGATGGGAAGATGTAGGGCTTGTTTATAGGCCCTCTTGATCATGGTATTGAGTTTGGACTTGTCAGTTGCATTGAGGCTAAGGTACGGGGCGACATAGGTGATCCTGCTCAAGGCGTAGGCGGTTACCAGGCGTATAAGGTTGCTTTCCTTCATGCCATGATGTCGATTTCCGATGCGTGCAATGAGGCGAGTGGTTTGGTGTACATGATTATCTAATTGCTTGAGTATCTCCGTGTTTCTGCCGTTTTGTTGGATGCGTAAGCCAAGGATACGAATGCTAGGTACTGTAGGTATGCGTTGCTGGTGCACGTGGAGTTCTATCTCGGGTGGGTGAGGGTCTGGACGTCGACCTCCCCAATTAGGGTTGTACAGAAGGAGCTCCGATTTTTGTGGGGAACACGCCAGGCCGCGCGGTTCTACGTATTCAACGACCTCGTTGATGGCTTGCTGCAGCGTGTCTTGGATGTCCCCGTCGCTGCCCCCGGTGACCCACAGGGTGATATCGTCTGCGTAGAGGCTATGCTTGAGGTTGGGGATGCTAGCTAATGCAGGCGGTAGTCCGAGCAAGGCAACGTTAAACAGAAAAGGGGATAGAACCGAACCTTGCGGCGTGCCTTTACTGCCGAAGTGAATAATTGGCGACTGCAACCCTCCAATGGTAATGGTGGCCGTGCGACCTGTAAGAAAATTCTTTACGTAGTTATAGGTTCGATGGCCAACCTGTAGTTGTGCCAGTTGGTTCAGTATGGCCTCATGCGTGACGTTATCGAAGGCCTTGGTTAGGTCTAGCCCCAAGATGGCTCTGGTGTCCAGCCTGGAGGTTTTGTCGCCATCGATAATTTGGTGCTTGAGCTGAATCATGATATCTTGAGCAGAAAGTTTCGGGCGGAAGCCAATCATGGTATTGGGGAAGAGGTCGTTGTCGTTCATATGTCTGTGTAAGCGTGTGAGGATGACGTGCTCGAGGACTTTTCCGACACATGAAGTCAGGGAGATAGGGCGGAGGTTTTCGAGTAGGAGGCGCTTCCCGGGTTTGGGAATCATAATAATTTTGGCTTCTTTCCATTGTTAGGGGAGGTTTCCAGTTTCCCAGTATTCGTTAAAATAAGCTGTGAGGGCTAGTATAGAATCCTCATCTAGGTTGCGAAGCATTTTATTAGTAATGCCATCAGGTCCCGGGGCTGAGTTAGGGCGGAGTGCGAGGATGGCTTCACGTACTTCTGCTGCTTCTATGGGCACGTCCAGGTGGTCGTTATCGGTGCCTGTGTATGCTGGAGCGGGTGTAGTAGGTTGAGGTCCTATGTATCGGTCTATCAATTCTTGAAGAACTTGTGCGTCCGTGCCAGAATGGGTGTGAATAATTTTTTGCAAGTTGTGCTGTTGTGTGTTCTTGCTGTTAGCCGGATCGAGGAGGCAACGGAGGATATTCCACGTTTTGGGCAGGTTTGGTTGCCGCTCCATGCTGTCGCATGTGCTGTGCCAATTTTGACGAGTAAGTTGTTGTGCGTAGTCTTCGATTTCAAGGGTGAGAGTGCTTATACGTTTCCTGAGCGTTCGGTTGTGCTTGTTGCGTTTGTATCTGCGTTGCAGACTGGCGAGGGCTTCCCACATATGCAGTAACTTGCTATCTGCCTCCTGCAGATTGGCTTCCTCAGGCACCAATTTAGTGGCTTTGCTCGCGTCTTGCAGCAAGGATGCGACCCAATCTTCGAAAGGGGGTTGGGTACCCGAGAAAGAGGTGAGGGCTCTGGCCTGCCGGAAAGCGTCCCAGTTCGTTATGTGGAGTTCACGACCCTTAGGCTTTCGCGGGCCCGCTCGAACTGTTGTTTGAATTAAATAGTGGTCACTGCCCAAGTTGTCTTGTGTGTTGATCCAGTCTGCTTGTGGAATTCGTTTTGCGAATGTCAAGTCCGGAGTAGTATCTCTGCTAACGCTGTTTCCCATACGAGTGGGAGAAGTTGGATCCGTGACAAGAGTAAGACCTAGATTCTGTCCGTCAAGCCATAGTTGTCTTCCCTTTCGGCGGTCCATTGGGTATGCCCATGCCACCGCAGGGGCGTTTAGGTCCCCTACGATGAGCAGGGGGGCTCCCCTAGCTACTTGATCTGCTTTGGTGAAAAGTCGTAGAAACCTATGTTGTTCTCTGGGGCTGCTGTACACATTTAGGATGAAGAGGCTCTGTTGCTTGCGCCTTGCAGACGGGATGATCTCCAGAAAAATGTAGGCTGCTGTATCAATGCCTGTGTGATGCTGTATAACCGGAATGTTTCGCTTAACTAGTGTGGTTACTTGGGGCCTGCGGTTATCATTGCAAACTGCGGTGTATGCCGCGTATCCCGACAGCTTAGCCGCTTCTCCGGTCTCTTGTAATGCGATAACATCAGGGGAAGTATGTGGTGCGAGAGACGTAATGTATTGCTCTAAATGTGCTCGCTTTCGCCGGAAGCCCCGGCAGTTCCACTGCCAAATGCAGTAGGTAACACGTTCTGGATTACTCGCAGCCATCTTTGTCGGGACGCGAGTACGGCTTCTTTAGGGGACCTGCTCTGGGACGGAGTAGGGTGTTTTCCAATTCTGTCAAACGGGTGTTGTGATTTTGAGCCAAAGTTGCGACCATGTCTTGAAGCACTTTGCGCGTGTCGTCCATGTTTTCCTGTCGCTGTTGTTCTCTTGCCACAAAGGCTTGCTCAATTCTGGGCAGTAGTAGCGTTTCTAGTTTCGCCGTAAGGAGGTTGTCCATTGCGCGTTCGAGAGCTTTTGCAATGGAGGCGTCGAGCAATGTGGCAAGCTTACAATCTAATGCTTCGTTCAGGTTGCGTTCTATCCGCTGTTGCAGCTCAGTGAGGGCCTCACAGTTGACATTTCCTTCTGAAGGGTATGCTGGTGTTGCCGCTTTTGAGATTGGTTCGAGAGCTTTGCGTTTGTGCGAGGTTGGTTGTTGGGTGGTTTGCCGGCAATCTATTGCAGGAACAGGAAGGATGTCTGCATTTGATGGTAAATGTTTGGGTTGTGTGTCTGCAAGTTGTGATTTGAGATTAGCGTTTTCTGTCTTGAGTTCTTGTATCTCAGCACGTAAGGATCGGAGCTCCTGCATGAAGCTGTGCATGGTAGCGTCACTAACTGTGTTCACTGGGGTTGCTATAGGTTGTGTGGTGTGACCTGTGTGGGAGACAATGCTGGCCCAGCTTACCTTGGGGGGTGCGTCTTGCACTTTGACTGTGGTCGTTCTAAGGCTTGTGTTTCCTTGCTGCTGCGGTGGTGTTGAATCCGGTCCGCTCCCAGAGTAACTGCGTCCTTGTGTCTGACTGCGACCTCGGGAGCGGCTGCGTCCACGAGACCGACTGCGTCCTCGTGGATTGCTGCGTTCGGGAGCCTGCGGTTGTAGTGTTGACTTCGGTGTTGGCAGAGCTGAGTCTCCATTTGCAGAAGTCGATGGCCCCATCTCCTGGTCAGCTCCTTGTTATCCCAGTCGTAGGCGTTCCCATCGTCGTTGGAGTAGGAGGTGCGGTGTCTGGAAGCGGCGATGGCAGGACTTATCACCAGTCGGGTGGTCTTTGCCGCAGAGCGCGCAGCAAGGGTGACAGGGGTGATCATCCGGTGGATTTACTGTGTCACAGCTCTTGCATTTCTTCTGGGTTGGAGTGGGGCATACATCGGCCCTGTGGCCGACGGTCCCGCAGATGTCGCAGACCTCGATGCGCTTCTTATGTAGATAGCATTTGTATTCTGCTCCGCGGTAGTAGACATGGTACGGTACTTGCTTTCCGTCGAATACGATGAGCACTGAATTAGTCTTGCCCATGCGTCGGGCCTGCAGAATCGTAGGGTTCTTCTTGTAAATGAGACTGTTGGTAACGTCTTCGTCCGTGTCATATGAAGGGATGTTATGTATGACTCCTTTGGCTGTGTCCTCCGGCGGTGTGACGTATGCTGTGGCAGCGTAGCGGACTGCTCCGATGGGGAGACTGCGGATGCGACAGTATTTTTCGGCGTTAGACATCATTGGCGTGCTAACTACAATGACATTATTATCCGTGCATGAGCGGTAAATGTCGTCCTCTGCTTCTTTGGTTGTAATGCCCGTGATCTGTAGTATTGAGTCGCGTATCTGGGCGTCTCCTAGTTTGGACACGTTGAAACCGTCTCTTGGGCGTATGACGATCTTGATATCATTCTTCGGAAGTCGTGGTTGCCGTGGTGCGCGTCGGCGTAGTGCGGGCTGCTCGGTACTCTCGGTGCGTGCGCTTGCTGTTGCACGGAGGGATCCGTGTACGAGTAGGGATGATGCCTGCGTAGTCTGTCGTTGCTTGCGGTGGCTGACAAGCCACCCTGCTTCAACGGAAACTTCTTCGGGGGCTATTTTCGTGCCTTCAACCTCTACTACCTCCATGACGAGGGGAGGGGCTGCACTTACTTGATCTCACGAGGGTGCGAGTCGTTGGGCGAAGTCCTCGGGAGCCAGGACTGCGACAGCGACGCCGCGCACCTTCGTAGCTGCGGCGCACCTGTCTCTCGGCCAGACGGAGCAGCTGAAGGTCTTGTTAGGGTTAGCAATCTTGTGGTCGTAGAAACCCTTGTCCTGGGTCCCTGGCGTCGGGACTGGTCTTGATCGGTAGCGGACCACTTCCGGAAGCTGGTTCCGACGTTAGTTTGGGTCCAGCGGTGATTGTTTGGCCACAAGAGTTTGAAATATACGGAGCCCATACGAGGCGCGTGTACTCCGTGAGCGTCGTCGTCGTCTTCACAATTCAATGAAAGTACATACCAGGAATGAGTGTGACTGAAAAGGAGACAGTTTTCGTGTGCTTTTCTTCAACAAAACGGGCGCCGCCAGACTTGCATGACTCAATAGAGGAAAGCAGGCTAGTGCCAGATTCAATGTACATCTTTAACCTGAATGTCGGTCGCATCATAGGTGCCACTGCCATGTGCTTTTCTTCGAACAACCTAGCTCACTTAAACTTGGATAAGTGAGTATACAAGACTAGGTGTGTACCAAGCTGCAATGAACTTGCGTGACGAGCGTTTGCGTCACTGGATATGGGCGACGAGGTTGTGCCCCTCTTTGATAAAGCTTGTTGACCCCAACATGTACCGCTACGTATGAGCCGCACTTCAATGTTGTCAAACTGGAAGATCAGGAAAGTAGTCAGTTATACAAAAAAGAAAGGCGTTCGTGCAACCTCGATGATTTGACCATTCCGTCTGCTCTCACTGGTACGTAAGATAATGCTTAGCCACATGGGCCGATCGCTGCGGCAAAATATAGGCGTTTTTTTAACAAGCTCGAGAAAAGAATTTTTTAGGAACAGACGCGGTAAAGTAACGATAGTTTTATAGCCAATAGAGGAGGGAGGTTACGTCCCGCGGACGCCGTAGTGGAGGTCTACGGAGAATTTTGCCCATCTGGGGATCTTTAACGTGCGCTACGATGCACACGGGCGTCTTCGCAGTTTGCCTCCATTCAAGCTGCAATCTCCGGAGCCGGGGATTAGCCCGCAATTTCGAGCCGAGTATACTAGCGCCTTAGGTACTCGGCTACCCCGAAGGGTGACAGAGTAATGTTATACAGGCTTATGAATGTGATGAGTCCAGGTAGGTGTGCAGCGATCCTCCTGCACTGTGGGTCGAAAGTGTATTTGGCCCAGGTTCTCGAGCTAGTAGCTGAACATCTAGGCGTCGTCACGAAAGCGGCGGTTTGACATCATTAGGGCAGTTCGTGGACTTTTTCTGCTTTCTCGCCTACACGAACCGTTGGGTCGTCCACTATCGCCTCACTATATCAATAATGAAGGGCTGTTTTCATGGCGAAACAGAGTTACTAGCCTATAGGCGGAACAGGTTGTGTCCTAGGTATGTGGCATTGCATATGCAGCTGTCTTCAGCTGACTCATTTGACGGGAACGTGTTTTACTGGCTACATTTCGCTGATTACATGTAGATCTTTCATAAAATCAATGTAACCTCACTTTAAATGCGTTGCCGAGACTGGGTGTGTGCCACAATTCAATGAAAGTACATACCAGGAATCAGTGTGACTGAAAAGGAGACAGTTTTCGTGTGCTTTTCTTCAACAAAACGGGCGCCGCCAGACTTGCATGACTCAATAGACGAAAGCAGGCTAGTGCCAGATTCAATGTACATCATTAACCTGAATGTCGGTCGCATCATAGGTGACACTGCCATGTGCTTTTCTTCGAACAACCTAGCTCACTTAAACTTGCATAAGTGAGTATACAAGACTAGGTGTGTACCAAGCTGCAATGAACTTGCGTGAAGAGCGTTTGCGTCACTGGATATGGGCGACGAGGTTGCGCCCCTCTTTGATAAAGCTTGTTGACCCCAACATGTACCGCTACGTATGAGCCGCACTTCAATGTTGTGAAACTGGAAGATCAGGAAAGTAGTCAGTTATACAAAAAAGAAAGGCGTTCGTGCAACCTCGATGATTTGACCATTCCGTCCGCTCTCACTGGCACGTAAGATAATGCTTAGCCACATGGGCCGATCGCTGCGGCAAAATATAGGCGTTTTTTTAACAAGCTCGAGAAAAGAATTTTTTAGGAACAGACGCGGTAAAGTAACGATAGTTTTATAGCCAATAGAGGAGGGAGGTTACGTCCCGCGGACGCCGTAGTGGAGGTCTACGGAGAATTTTGCCCAGCTGGGGATCTTTAACGTGCGCTACGATGCACACGGGCGTCTTCGCAGTTTGCCTCCATTCAAGCTGCAATCTCCGGAGCCGGGGATTAGCCCGCAATTTCGCGCCGAGTATACTAGCGCCTTAGGTACTCGGCTACCCCGAAGGGTGACAGAGTAATGTTATACAGGCTTATGAATGTGATGAGTCCAGGTAGGTGTGCAGCGATCCTCCTGCACTGTGGGTCGAAAGTGTATTTGGCCCAGGTTCTCGAGCTAGTAGCTGAACATCTAGGCGTCGTCACGAAAGCGGCGGTTTGACATCATTAGGGCAGTTCGTGGAGTTTCTCTGGTTTCTCGCCTACACGAACCGTTGGGTCGTCCGCTATCCCCTCACTATATCAATAATGAGGGGCTGTTTTCATGGCGAAACGGAGTTACTAGCCTATAGGCGGAACAGGTTGTGTCCTAGGTATGTGGCATTGCATATGCAGCTGTCTTCAGCTGACCCATTTGACGCGAACGTGTTTTACTGCCTACATTTCGCTGATTACACGTAGATCTTTCATAAAATCAATGTAACCTCACTTTAAATGCGTTGCCGAGACGGGGTGTGCGCCACAATTCAATGAAAGTACATACCAGGAATCAGTGTGACTGAAAAGGAGACAGTTTTCGTGTGCTTTTCTTCAACAAAACGGGCGCCGCCAGACTTGCATGATTCAATAGACGAAAGCAGCCTAGTGCCAGATTCAATGTACATCTTTAACCTGATTGTCGGTCACATCATAGGTGCCACTGCCATGTGCTTTTCTTCAAACAACCTAGCTCACTTAAACTTGCATAAGTGAGTATACAAGACTAGGTGTGTACCAAGCTGCAATGAACTTGCGTGACGAGCGTTTGCGTCACTGGATATGGGCGACGAGGTTGTGCCCCTCTTTGATAAAGCTTGTTGACCCCAACATGCACCGCTACGTATGAGCCGCACTTCAATGTTGTGAAACTGGAAGATCAGGAAAGTAGTCAGTTATACAAAAAAGAAAGGCGTTCGTGCAACCTCGATGATTTGACCATTCCGTCCGCTCTCACTGGTACGTAAGATAATTCTTAGCCACATGGGCCGATCGCTGTGGCAAAATATAGGCGTTTTTTTAACAAGCTCGAGAAAAGAATTCTTTAGGAACAGACGCGGTAAAGTAACGATAGTTTTATAGCCAATAGGGGAGGGAGGTTACGTCCCGCGGACGCCGTAGTGGAGGTCTACGGAGAATTTTGCCCATCTGGGGATCTTTAACGTGCGCTACGATGTACACGGGCGTCTTCGCAGTTTGCCTCCATTCAAGCTGCAATCTCCAGAGCCGGGGATTAGCCCGCAATTTCGAGCCGAGTATACTAGCGCCTTAGGTACTCGGCTACCCCGAAGGGTGACAGAGTAATGTTATACAGGCTTATGAATGTGATGAGTCCAGGTAGGTGTGCAGCGATCCTCCTGCACTGTGGGTCGAAAGTGTATTTGGCCCAGGTTCTCGAGCTAGTAGCTGAACATCTAGGCGTCGTCACGAAAGCGGCGGTTTGACATCATTAGGGCAGTTCGTGGACTTTCTCTGGTTTCTCGCCTACACGAACCGTTGGGTCGTCCACTATCCCCTCACTATATCAATAATGAGGGGCTGTTTTCATGGCGAAACGGAGTTACTAGCCTATAGGCGGAACAGGTTGTGTCCTAGGTATGTGGCATTGCATATGCAGCTGTCTTCAGCTGACCCATTTGACGCGAACGTGTTTTACTGGCTACATTTCGTTGATTACATGTAGATCTTTCATAAAATCAATGTAACCTCACTTTAAATGCGTTGCCGAGACTGGGTGTGTGCCACAATTCAATGAAAGTACATACCAGGAATCAGTGTGACTGAAAAGGAGACAGTTTTCGTGTGCTTTTCTTCAACAAAACGGGCGCCGCCAGACTTGCATGACTCAATAGACGAAAGCAGGCTAGTGCCAGATTCAATGTACATCTTTAACCTGAATGTCGGTCACATCATAGGTGCCACTGCCATGTGCTTTTCTTCAAACAACCTAGCTCACTTAAACTTGCATAAGTGAGTATACAAGACTAGGTGTGTACCAAGCTGCAATGAACTTGCGTGACGAGCGTTTGCGTCACTGGATATGGGCGACGAGGTTGTGCCCCTCTTTGATAAAGCTTGTTGACCCCAACATGTACCGCTACGTATGAGCCGCACTTCAATGTTGTGAAACTGGAAGATCAGGAAAGTAGTCAGTTATACAAAAAAGAAAGGCGTTCGTGCAACCTCGATGATTTGACCATTCCGTCTGCTCTCACTGGTACGTAAGATAATGCTTAGCCACATGGGCCGATCGCTGCGGCAAAATATAGGCGTTTTTTTAACAAGCTCGAGAAAAGAATTTTTTAGGAACAGACGCGGTAAAGTAACGATAGTTTTATAGCCAATAGAGGAGGGAGGTTACGTCCCGCGGACGCCGTAGTGGAGGTCTACGGAGAATTTTGCCCAGCTGGGGATCTTTAACGTGCGCTACGATGCACACGGGCGTCTTCGCAGTTTGCCTCCATTCAAGCTGCAATCTCCGGAGCCGGGGATTAGCCCGCAATTTCGAGCCGAGTATACTAGCGCCTTAGGTACTCGGCTACCCCGAAGGGTGACAGAGTAATGTTATACAGGCTTATGAATGTGATGAGTCCAGGTAGGTGTGCAGCGATCCTCCTGCACTGTGGGTCGAAAGTGTATTTGGCCCAGGTTCTCGAGCTAGTAGCTGAACATCTAGGCGTCATCACGAAAGCGGCGGTTTGACATCATTAGGGCAGTTCGTGGACTTTCTCTGGTTTCTCGCCTACACGAACCGTTGGGTCGTCCACTATCCCCTCACTATATCAATAATGAGGCGCTGTTTTCATGGCGAAACGGAATTACTAGCCTATAGGCGGAACAGGTTGTGTCCTAGGTATGTGGCATTGCATATGCAGCTGTCTTCAGCTGACCTATTTGACGCGAACGTGTTTTACTGGCTACATTTCGTTGATTACATGTAGATCTTTCATAAAATCAATGTAACCTCACTTTAAATGCGTTGCCGAGACTGGGTGTGTGCCACAATTCAATGAAAGTACATACCAGGAATCAGTGTGACTGAAAAGGAGACAGTTTTCGTGTGCTTTTCTTCAACAAAACGGGCGCCGCCAGACTTGCATGACTCAATAGACGAAAGCAGGCTAGTGCCAGATTCAATGTACATCTTTAACCTGAATGTCGGTCACATCATAGGTGCCACTGCCATGTGCTTTTCTTCAAACAACCTAGCTCACTTAAACTTGCATAAGTGAGTATACAAGACTAGGTGTGTACCAAGCTGCAATGAACTTGCGTGACGAGCGTTTGCGTCACTGGATATGGGTGACGAGGTTGTGCCCCTCTTTGATAAAGCTTGTTGACCCCAACATGTACCGCTACGTATGAGCCGCACTTCAATGTTGTGAAACTGGAAGATCAGGAAAGTAGTCAGTTATACAAAAAAGAAAGGCGTTCATACAACCTCGATGATTTGACCATTCCGTCTGCTCTCACTGGTACGTAAGATAATGCTTAGCCACATGGGCCGATCGCTGCGGCAAAATATAGGCGTTTTTTTAACAAGCTCGAGAAAAGAATTTTTTAGGAACAGACGCGGTAAAGTAACGATAGTTTTATAGCCAATAGAGGAGGGAGGTTACGTCCCGCGGACGCCGTAGTGGAGGTCTACGGAGAATTTTGCCCAGCTGGGGATCTTTAACGTGCGCTACGATGCACACGGGCGTCTTCGCAGTTTGCCTCCATTCAAGCTGCAATCTCCGGAGCCGGGGATTAGCCCGCAATTTCGAGCCGAGTATACTAGCGCCTTAGGTACTCGGCTACCCCGAAGGGTGACAGAGTAATGTTATACAGGCTTATGAATGTGATGAGTCCAGGTAGGTGTGCAGCGATCCTCCTGCACTGTGGGTCGAAAGTGTATTTGGCCCAGGTTCTCGAGCTAGTAGCTGAACATCTAGGCGTCGTCACGAAAGCGGCGGTTTGACATCATTAGGGCAGTTCGTGGCAGTCCAGGTAGGTGTGCAGCGATCCTCCTGCACTTTGGGTCGAAAGTGTATTTGGCCCAGGTTCTCGAGCTAGTAGCTGAACATCTAGGCGTCGTCACGAAAGCGGCGGTTTGACATCATTAGGGCAGTTCGTGGACTTTCTCTGGTTTCTCGCCTACACGAACCGTTGGGTCGTCCACTATCCCCTCACTATATCAATAATGAGGGGCTGTTTTCATGGCGAAACGGAGTTACTAGCCTATAGGCGGAACAGGTTGTGTCCTAGGTATGTGGCATTGCATATGCAGCTGTCTTCAGCTGACCCATTGACGCGAACGTGTTTTACTGGCTACATTTCGTTGATTACATGTAGATCTTTCATAAAATCAATGTAACCTCACTTTAAATGCGTTGCCGAGATTGGGTGTGTGCCACAATTCAATGAAAGTACATACCAGGAATCAGTGTGACTGAAAAGGAGACAGTTTTCGTGTGCTTTTCTTCAACAAAACGGGCGCCGCCAGACTTGCATGACTCAATAGACGAAAGCAGGCTAGTGCCAGATTCAATGTACATCTTTGACCTGAATGTCGGTCACATCATAGGTGCCACTGCCATGTGCTTTTCTTTAAACAACCTAGCTCACTTAAACTTGCATAAGTGAGTATACAAGACTAGGTGTGTACCAAGCTGCAATGAACTTGCGTGACGAGCGTTTGCGTCACTGGATATGGGCGACGAGGTTGTGCCCCTCTTTGATAAAGCTTGTTGACCCCAACATGTTCCGCTACGTATGAGCCGCACTTCAATGTTGTGAAACTGGAAGATCAGGAAAGTAGTCAGTTATACAAAAAAGAAAGGCGTTCGTGCAACCTCGATGATTTGACCATTCCGTCTGCTCTCACTGGTACGTAAGATAATGCTTAGCCACATGGGCCGATCGCTGCGGCAAAATATAGGCGTTTTTTTAACAAGCTCGAGAAAAGAATTTTTTAGGAACAGACGCGGTAAAGTAACGATAGTTTTATAGCCAATAGAGGAGGGAGGTTACGTCCCGCGGACGCCGTAGTGGAGGTCTACGGAGAATTTTGCCCAGCTGGGGATCTTTAACGTGCGCTACGATGCACACGGGCGTCTTCGCAGTTTGCCTCCATTCAAGCTGCAATCTCCGGAGCCGGGGATTAGCCCGCAATTTCGAGCCGAGTATACTAGCGCCTTAGGTACTCGGCTACCCCGAAGGGTGACAGAGTAATGTTATACAGGCTTATGAATGTGATGAGTCCAGGTAGGTGTGCAGCGATCCTCCTGCACTGTGGGTCGAAAGTGTATTTGGCCCAGGTTCTCGAGCTAGTAGCTGAACATCTAGGCGTCATCACGAAAGCGGCGGTTTGACATCATTAGGGCAGTTCGTGGACTTTCTCTGGTTTCTCGCCTACACGAACCGTTGGGTCGTCCACTATCCCCTCACTATATCAATAATGAGGCGCTGTTTTCATGGCGAAACGGAATTACTAGCCTATAGGCGGAACAGGTTGTGTCCTAGGTATGTGGCATTGCATATGCAGCTGTCTTCAGCTGACCCATTTGACGCGAACGTGTTTTACTGGCTACATTTCGTTGATTACATGTAGATCTTTCATAAAATCAATGTAACCTCACTTTAAATGCGTTGCCGAGACTGGGTGTGTGCCACAATTCAATGAAAGTACATACCAGGAATCAGTGTGACTGAAAAGGAGACAGTTTTCGTGTGCTTTTCTTCAACAAAACGGGCGCCGCCAGACTTGCATGACTCAATAGACGAAAGCAGGCTAGTGCCAGATTCAATGTACATCTTTAACCTGAATGTCGGTCACATCATAGGTGCCACTGCCATGTGCTTTTCTTCAAACAACCTAGCTCACTTAAACTTGCATAAGTGAGTATACAAGACTAGGTGTGTACCAAGCTGCAATGAACTTGCGTGACGAGCGTTTGCGTCACTGGATATGGGTGACGAGGTTGTGCCCCTCTTTGATAAAGCTTGTTGACCCCAACATGTACCGCTACGTATGAGCCGCACTTCAATGTTGTGAAACTGGAAGATCAGGAAAGTAGTCAGTTATACAAAAAAGAAAGGCGTTCATACAACCTCGATGATTTGACCATTCCGTCTGCTCTCACTGGTACGTAAGATAATGCTTAGCCACATGGGCCGATCGCTGCGGCAAAATATAGGCGTTTTTTTAACAAGCTCGAGAAAAGAATTTTTTAGGAACAGACGCGGTAAAGTAACGATAGTTTTATAGCCAATAGAGGAGGGAGGTTACGTCCCGCGGACGCCGTAGTGGAGGTCTACGGAGAATTTTGCCCAGCTGGGGATCTTTAACGTGCGCTACGATGCACACGGGCGTCTTCGCAGTTTGCCTCCATTCAAGCTGCAATCTCCGGAGCCGGGGATTAGCCCGCAATTTCGAGCCGAGTATACTAGCGCCTTAGGTACTCGGCTACCCCGAAGGGTGACAGAGTAATGTTATACAGGCTTATGAATGTGATGAGTCCAGGTAGGTGTGCAGCGATCCTCCTGCACTGTGGGTCGAAAGTGTATGTGGCCCAGGTTGTCGAGCTAGTAGCTGAATATCTAGGCGTCGTAACGAAAGCGGCGGTTTGACATCATTAGGGCAGTTCGTGGACTTTCTCTGCTTTCTCGCCTACGCGAACCGTTGGGTCGTCCACTATCCCCTCACTATATCAATAATGAGGGGCTGTTTTCATGGCGAAACGGAGATACTAGCCTATAGGCGGAACAGGTTGTGTCCTAGGTATGTCGCATTGCATATGCAGCAGTCTTCAGCTGACCCATTTGACGCGAACGTGTTTTACTGGCTACATTTCGCTGATTACATGTAGATCTTTCATAAAATCAATGTAACCTCACTTTAAATGCGTTGCCGAGACTGGGTGTGTGCCACAATTCAATGAAAGTACATACCAGGAATCAGTGTTACTGAAAAGGAGACAGTTTTCGTGTGCTTTTCTTCAACAAAACGGGCGCCGCCAGACTTGCATGACTCAATAGACGAAAGCAGGCTAGTGCCAGATTCAATGTACATCTTTAACCTGAATGTCGGTCGCATCATAGGTGCCACTGCCATGTGCTTTTCTTCGAACAACCAAGCTCACTTAAACTAGGAAAAGTGAGTATACAAGACTAGGTGTGTACCAAGCTGCAATGAACTTGCGTGACGAGCGTTTGCGTCACTGGATATGGGCGACGAGGTTGTGCCCCTCTTTGATAAAGCTTGTGGACCCCAACATGTACCGCTACGTATGAGCCGCACTTCAATGTTGTGAAACTGGAAGGTCAGGAAAGTAGTCAGTTATACAAAAAAGAAAGGCGTTCGTGCAACCTCGGTGATTTGACCATTCCGTCTGATCTCACTGGTACGTCAGATAATTCTGAGCCACATGGGCCGATCACTGCGGCAAAATATAGGCGTTTTTTTAACAAGCTCGAGAAAAGAATTTTTTAGGAACAGACGCGGTAAAGTAACGATGGTTTTATAGCCAATAGAGGAGGGAGGTTACGTCCCGCGGACGCCGTAATGGAGGTCTACGGAGAATTTTGCCCATCTGGGGATCTTTAACGTGCGCTACGATGCACACGGGCGTCTTCGCAGTTTGCCTCCTTTCAAGCTGCAATCTCCGGAGCCGGGGATTAGCCCGCAATTTCGAGCCGAGTATACTAGCGCCTTAGGTACTCGGCTACCCCGAAGGGTGACAGAGTAATGTTATACAGGCTTATGAATGTGATGAGTCCAGGTAGGTGTGCAGCGATCCTCCTGCACTGTGGGTCGAAAGTGTATGTGGCCCAGGTTGTCGAGCTAGTAGCTGAATATCTAGGCGTCGTAAAGAAAGCGGCGGTTTGACATCATTAGGGCAGTTCGTGGACTTTCTCTGCTTACTCGCCTACACGAACCGTTGGGTCGTCCACTATCCCCTCACTATATCAATAATGAGGGGCTGTTTTCATGGCGAAACGGAGTTACTAGCCGATAGGCGGAACAGGTTGTGTCCTAGGTATGTGACATTGCATATGCAGCTGTCTTCAGCTGACCCATTTGACGCGAACGTGTTTTACTGGCTACATTTCGCTGATTACATGTGCATCTTTCATAAAATCAATGTAACCTCACTTTAAATGCGTTGCCGAGACTGTGTGTTCCACAATTCAATGAAAGTACATACCAGGAATCAGTGTGACTGAAAAGGAGACAGTTTTCGTGTGCTTTTCTTCAACAAAACGGGCGCCGCCAGACTTGCATGACTCAATAGACGAAAGCAGGCTAGTGCCAGATTCAATGTACATCTTTAACCTGAATGTCGGTCACATCATAGGTGCCACTGCCATGTGCTTTTCTTCAAACAACCTAGCTCACTTAAACTTGCATAAGTGAGTATACAAGACTAGGTGTGTATCAAGCTGCAATGAACTTGCGTGACGAGCGTTTGCGTCACTGGATATGGGCGCAGAGGTTGTGCCCCTCTTTGATAAAGCTTGTTGACTCCAACATGTACCGCTACGTATGAGCCGCACTTCAATGTTGTGAAACTGGAAGATCAGGAAAGTAGTCAGTTATACAAAAAAGAAAGGCGTTCGTGCAACCTCGATGATTTGACCATTCCGTCTGCTCTCACTGGTACGTAAGATAATGCTTAGCCACATGGGCCGATCGCTGCGGCAAAATATAGGCGTTTTTTTAACAAGCTCGAGAAAAGAATTTTTTAGGAACAGACGCGGTAAAGTAACGATGGTTTTATAGCCAATAGAGGAGGGAGGTTACGTCCCGCGGACGCCGTAGTGGAGGTCTACGGAGAATTTTGCCCATCTGGGGATCTTTAACGTGCGCTACGATGCACACAGGCGTCTTCGCAGTTTGCCTCCATTCAAGCTGCAATCTCCGGAGCCGGGGATTAGCCCGCAATTTCGAGTCGAGTATACTAGCGCCTTACGTACTCGGCTACCCCGAAGGGTGACAGAGTAATGTTATACAGGCTTATGAATGTGATGAGTCCAGGTAGGTGTGCAGCGATCCTCCTGCACTATGGGTCGAAAGTGTATTTGGCCCAGGTTGTCGAGCTAGTAGCTGAATATCTAGGCGTCGTAACGAAAGCGGCGGTTTGACATCATTAGGGCAGTTCGTGGACTTTCTCTGCTTTCTCGCCTACACGAACCGTTGGGTCGTCCACTATCCCCTCACTATATCAATAATAAGGGGCTGTTTTCATGGCGAAACGGAGTTACTAGCCTATAGGCGGAACAGGTTGTGTCCTAGGTATGTGGCATTGCATATGCAGCTGTCTTCAGCTGACCCATTTGAGGCGAACGTGTTTTACTGGCTACATTTCGCTGATTACATGTAGATCTTTCATAAAATCAATGTAACCTCACTTTAAATGCGTTGCCGAGACTGGGTGTGTGCCACAATTCAATGAAACTACATACCAGGAATCAGTGTGACTGAAAAAGAGACAGTTTTCGTGTGCTTTTCTTCAACAAAACGGGCGCCGCCAGACTTGCATGACTCAATAGACGAAAGCAGGCTAGTGCCAGATTCAATGTACATCTTTAACCTGAATGTCGGTCGCATCATAGGTGCCACTGCCATGTGCTTTTCTTCGAACAACCTAGCTCACTTAAACTTGCATAAGTGAGTATACAAGACTAGGTGTGTACCAAGCTGCAATGAACTTGCGTGAGGAGCGTTTGCGTCACTGGATATGGGCGACGAGGTTGTGCCCCTCTTTGATAAAGCTTGTTGACCCCAACATGTACCGCTACGTATGAGCCGCACTTCAATGTTGTGAAACTGGAAGATCAGGAAAGTAGTCAGTTATACAAAAAAGAAAGGCGTTCGTGCAACCTCGGTGATTTGACCATTCCGTCTGATCTCACTGGTACGTCAGATAATTCTGAGCCACATGGGCCGATCGCTGCGGCAAAATATAGGCGTTTTTTTAACAAGCTCGAGAAAAGAATTTTTTAGGAACAGATGCGGTAAAGTAACGATGGTTTTATAGCCAATAGAGGAGGGAGGTTACGTCCCGCGGACGCCGTAGTGGAGGTCTACGGAGAATTTTGCCCATCTGGGGATCTTTAACGTGCGCTACGATGCACACGGGCGTCTTCGCAGTTTGCCTCCATTCAAGCTGCAATCTCCGGAGCCGGGGATTAGCCCGCAATTTCGAGCCGAGTATACTAGCGCCTTAGGTACTCGGCTACCCCGAAGGGTGACAGAGTAATGTTATACAGGCTTATGAATGTGATGAGTCCAGGTAGGTGTGCAGCGATCCTCCTGCACTTTGGGTCGAAAGTGTATGTGGCCCAGGTTGTCGAGCTAGTAGCTGAATATCTAGGCGTCGTAATGAAAGCGGCGGTTTGACATCATTAGGGCAGTTCGTGGACTTTCTCTGCTTTCTCGCCTACACGAACCGTTGGGTCGTCCACTATCCCCTCACTATATCAATAATGAGGGGCTGTTTTTATGGCGAAACGGAGTTACTAGCCTATAGGCGGAACCGGTTGTGTTCTAGGTATGTGGCATTGCATATGCAGCTGTCTTCAGCTGACCCATTTGACGCGAACGTGTTTTAGTGGCTACATTTCGCTGATTACATGTAGATCTTTCATAAAATCAATGTAACCTCACTTTAAATGCGTTGCCGAGACTGGGTGTGTGCCACAATTCAATGAAAGTACATACCAGGAATCAGTGTTACTGAAAAGGAGACAGTTTTCGTGTGCTTTTCTTCAACAAAACGGGCGCCGCCAGACTTGCATGACTCAATAGACGAAAGCAGGCTAGTGCCAGATTCAATGTACATCTTTAACCTGAATGTCGGTCGCATCATAGGTGCCACTGCCATGTGCTTTTCTTCGAACAACCAAGCTCACTTAAACTAGGAAAAGTGAGTATACAAGACTAGGTGTGTACCAAGCTGCAATGAACTTGCGTGACGAGCGTTTGCGTCACTGGATATGGGCGACGAGGTTGTGCCCCTCTTTGATAAAGCTTGTGGACCCCAACATGTACCGCTACGTATGAGCCGCACTTCAATGTTGTGAAACTGGAAGGTCAGGAAAGTAGTCAGTTATACAAAAAAGAAAGGCGTTCGTGCAACCTCGGTGATTTGACCATTCCGTCTGATCTCACTGGTACGTCAGATAATTCTGAGCCACATGGGCCGATCACTGCGGCAAAATATAGGCGTTTTTTTAACAAGCTCGAGAAAAGAATTTTTTAGGAACAGACGCGGTAAAGTAACGATGGTTTTATAGCCAATAGAGGAGGGAGGTTACGTCCCGCGGACGCCGTAATGGAGGTCTACGGAGAATTTTGCCCATCTGGGGATCTTTAACGTGCGCTACGATGCACACGGGCGTCTTCGCAGTTTGCCTCCTTTCAAGCTGCAATCTCCGGAGCCGGGGATTAGCCCGCAATTTCGAGCCGAGTATACTAGCGCCTTAGGTACTCGGCTACCCCGAAGGGTGACAGAGTAATGTTATACAGGCTTATGAATGTGATGAGTCCAGGTAGGTGTGCAGCGATCCTCCTGCACTGTGGGTCGAAAGTGTATGTGGCCCAGGTTGTCGAGCTAGTAGCTGAATATCTAGGCGTCGTAAAGAAAGCGGCGGTTTGACATCATTAGGGCAGTTCGTGGACTTTCTCTGCTTACTCGCCTACACGAACCGTTGGGTCGTCCACTATCCCCTCACTATATCAATAATGAGGGGCTGTTTTCATGGCGAAACGGAGTTACTAGCCGATAGGCGGAACAGGTTGTGTCCTAGGTATGTGACATTGCATATGCAGCTGTCTTCAGCTGACCCATTTGACGCGAACGTGTTTTACTGGCTACATTTCGCTGATTACATGTGCATCTTTCATAAAATCAATGTAACCTCACTTTAAATGCGTTGCCGAGACTGTGTGTTCCACAATTCAATGAAAGTACATACCAGGAATCAGTGTGACTGAAAAGGAGACAGTTTTCGTGTGCTTTTCTTCAACAAAACGGGCGCCGCCAGACTTGCATGACTCAATAGACGAAAGCAGGCTAGTGCCAGATTCAATGTACATCTTTAACTTGAATGTCGGTCACATCATAGGTGCCACTGCCATGTGCTTTTCTTCAAACAACCTAGCTCACTTAAACTTGCATAAGTGAGTATACAAGACTAGGTGTGTATCAAGCTGCAATGAACTTGCGTGACGAGCGTTTGCGTCACTGGATATGGGCGCAGAGGTTGTGCCCCTCTTTGATAAAGCTTGTTGACTCCAACATGTACCGCTACGTATGAGCCGCACTTCAATGTTGTGAAACTGGAAGATCAGGAAAGTAGTCAGTTATACAAAAAAGAAAGGCGTTCGTGCAACCTCGATGATTTGACCATTCCGTCTGCTCTCACTGGTACGTAAGATAATGCTTAGCCACATGGGCCGATCGCTGCGGCAAAATATAGGCGTTTTTTTAACAAGCTCGAGAAAAGAATTTTTTAGGAACAGACGCGGTAAAGTAACGATGGTTTTATAGCCAATAGAGGAGGGAGGTTACGTCCCGCGGACGCCGTAGTGGAGGTCTACGGAGAATTTTGCCCATCTGGGGATCTTTAACGTGCGCTACGATGCACACAGGCGTCTTCGCAGTTTGCCTCCATTCAAGCTGCAATCTCCGGAGCCGGGGATTAGCCCGCAATTTCGAGTCGAGTATACTAGCGCCTTACGTACTCGGCTACCCCGAAGGGTGACAGAGTAATGTTATACAGGCTTATGAATGTGATGAGTCCAGGTAGGTGTGCAGCGATCCTCCTGCACTATGGGTCGAAAGTGTATTTGGCCCAGGTTGTCGAGCTAGTAGCTGAATATCTAGGCGTCGTAACGAAAGCGGCGGTTTGACATCATTAGGGCAGTTCGTGGACTTTCTCTGCTTTCTCGCCTACACGAACCGTTGGGTCGTCCACTATCCCCTCACTATATCAATAATAAGGGGCTGTTTTCATGGCGAAACGGAGTTACTAGCCTATAGGCGGAACAGGTTGTGTCCTAGGTATGTGGCATTGCATATGCAGCTGTCTTCAGCTGACCCATTTGAGGCGAACGTGTTTTACTGGCTACATTTCGCTGATTACATGTAGATCTTTCATAAAATCAATGTAACCTCACTTTAAATGCGTTGCCGAGACTGGGTGTGTGCCACAATTCAATGAAACTACATACCAGGAATCAGTGTGACTGAAAAAGAGACAGTTTTCGTGTGCTTTTCTTCAACAAAACGGGCGCCGCCAGACTTGCATGACTCAATAGACGAAAGCAGGCTAGTGCCAGATTCAATGTACATCTTTAACCTGAATGTCGGTCGCATCATAGGTGCCACTGCCATGTGCTTTTCTTCGAACAACCTAGCTCACTTAAACTTGCATAAGTGAGTATACAAGACTAGGTGTGTACCAAGCTGCAATGAACTTGCGTGAGGAGCGTTTGCGTCACTGGATATGGGCGACGAGGTTGTGCCCCTCTTTGATAAAGCTTGTTGACCCCAACATGTACCGCTACGTATGAGCCGCACTTCAATGTTGTGAAACTGGAAGATCAGGAAAGTAGTCAGTTATACAAAAAAGAAAGGCGTTCGTGCAACCTCGGTGATTTGACCATTCCGTCTGATCTCACTGGTACGTCAGATAATTCTGAGCCACATGGGCCGATCGCTGCGGCAAAATATAGGCGTTTTTTTAACAAGCTCGAGAAAAGAATTTTTTAGGAACAGATGCGGTAAAGTAACGATGGTTTTATAGCCAATAGAGGAGGGAGGTTACGTCCCGCGGACGCCGTAGTGGAGGTCTACGGAGAATTTTGCCCATCTGGGGATCTTTAACGTGCGCTACGATGCACACGGGCGTCTTCGCAGTTTGCCTCCATTCAAGCTGCAATCTCCGGAGCCGGGGATTAGCCCGCAATTTCGAGCCGAGTATACTAGCGCCTTAGGTACTCGGCTACCCCGAAGGGTGACAGAGTAATGTTATACAGGCTTATGAATGTGATGAGTCCAGGTAGGTGTGCAGCGATCCTCCTGCACTTTGGGTCGAAAGTGTATGTGCCCCAGGTTGTCGAGCTAGTAGCTGAATATCTAGGCGTCGTAATGAAAGCGGCGGTTTGACATCATTAGGGCAGTTCGTGGACTTTCTCTGCTTTCTCGCCTACACGAACCGTTGGGTCGTCCACTATCCCCTCACTATATCAATAATGAGGGGCTGTTTTTATGGCGAAACGGAGTTACTAGCCTATAGGCGGAACCGGTTGTGTTCTAGGTATGTGGCATTGCATATGCAGCTGTCTTCAGCTGACCCATTTGACGCGAACGTGTTTTAGTGGCTACATTTCGCTGATTACATGTAGATCTTTCATAAAATCAATGTAACCTCACTTTAAATGCGTTGCCGAGACTGGGTGTGTGCCACAATTCAATGAAAGTACATACCAGGAATCAGTGTGACTGAAAAGGAGACAGTTTTCTTGTGCTTTTCTTCAACAAAACGGGCGCCGCCAGACCTGCATGACTCAATAGACGAAAGCAGGCTAGTGCCAGATTCAATGTACATCTTTAACCTGAATGTCGGTCACATCATAGGTGCCACTGCCATGTGCTTTTCTTCAAACAACCTAGCTCACTTAAACTTGCATAAGTGAGTATACAAGACTAGGTGTGTACCAAGCTGCAATGAACTTGCGTGACGAGCGTTTGCGTCACTGGATATGGGCGACGAGGTTGTGCCCCTCTTTGCTAAAGCTTGTTGACCCCAACATGTACCGCTACGTATGAGCCGCACTTCAATGTTGTGAAACTGGAAGATCAGGAAAGTAGTCAGTTATACAAAAAAGAAAGGCGTTCGTGCAACCTCGGTGATTTGACCATTCCGTCTGATCTCGCTGGTACGTAAGATAATTCTGAGCCACATGGGCCGATCGCTGCGGCAAAATATAGGCGTTTTTTCAACAAGCTCGAGAAAAGAATTTTTTAGGAACAGACGCGGTAAAGTAACGATAGTTTTATAGCCAATAGAGGAGGGAGGTTACGTCCCGCGGACGCCGTAGTGGAGGTCTACGGAGAATTTTGCCCATCTGGGGATCTTTAACGTGCGCTACGATGCACACGGGCGTCTTCGCAGTTTGCCTCCATTCAAGCTGCAATCTCCGGAGCCGGGGATTAGCCCGCAATTTCGAGCCGAGTATACTAGCGCCTTAGGTACTCGGCTACCCCGAAGGGTGACAGAGTAATGTTATACAGGCTTATGAATGTGATGAGTCCAGGTAGGTGTGCAGCGATCCTCCTGCACTGTGGGTCGAAAGTGTATTTGGCCCAGGTTGTCGAGCTAGTAGCTGAATATCTAGGCGTCGTAACGAAAGCGGCGGTTTGACATCATTAGGGCAGTTCGTGGACTTTCTCTGCTTTCTCGCCTACACGAACCGTTGGGTCGTCCACTATCCCCTCACTATATCAATATTGAGGGGCTGTTTTCATGGCGAAACGGAGTTACTAGCCTATAGGCGGAACACGTTGTGTCCTAGGTATGTGGCATTGCATATGCAGCTGTCTTCAGCTGACCCATTTGACGCGAACGTGTTTTACTGGCTACATTTCGCTGATTACATGTAGAGCTTTCATAAAATCAATGTAACCTCACTTTAAATGCGTTGCCGAGACTGGGTGTGTGCCACAATTCAATGAAAGTACATACCAGGAATCAGTGTGACTGAAAAAGAGACAGTTTTCGTGTGCTTTTCTTCAACAAAACGGGCGCCGCCAGACTTGCATGAGACAATAGACGAAAGCAGGCTAGTGCCAGATTCAATGTACATCTTTAACCTGAATGTCGGTCGCATCATAGGTGCCACTGCCATGTGCTTTTCTTCGAACAACCTAGCTCACTTAAACTTGGAAAAGTGAGTGTACAAGACTAGGTGTGTACCAAGCTGCAATGAACTTGCGTGACGAGCGTTTGCGTCACTGGATATGGGCGACGAGGTTGTGCCCCTCTTTGATAAAGCTTGTGGACCCCAACATGTACCGCTACGTATGAGCCGCACTTCAATGTTGTGAAACTGGTAGGTCAGGAAAGTAGTCAGTTCTACAAAAAAGAAAGGCGTTCGTGCAACCTCGGTGATTTGACCATTCCGTCTGATCTCACTGGTACGTAAGATAATTCTGAGCCACGTGGGCCGATCGCTGCGGCAAAATATAGGCGTTTTTTTAACAAGCTCGAGAAAAGAATTTTTTAGGAACAGACGCGGTAAAGTAACGATGGTTTTATAGCCAATAGAGGAGGGAGGTTACGTCCCGCGGACGCCGTAGTGGAGGTCTACGGAGAATTTTGCCCATCTGGGGATCTTTAACGTGCGCTACGATGCACACGGGCGTCTTCGCAGTTTGCCTCCATTCAAGCTGCAATCTCCGGAGCCGGGGATTAGCCTGCAATTTCGAGCCGAGTATACTAGCGCCTTAGGTACTCGGCTACCCCGAAGGGTGACAGAGTAATGTTATACAGGCTTATGAATGTGATGAGTCCAGGTAGGTGTGCAGCGATCCTCCTGCACTGTGGGTCGAAAGTGTATGTGGCCCAGGTTGTCGAGCTAGTAGCTGAATATCTAGGCGTCGTAATGAAAGCGGCGGTTTGACATCATTAGGGCAGTTCGTGGACTTTCTCTGCTTTCTCGCCTACACGAAGCGTTGGGTCGTCCACTATCCCCTCACTATATCAATAATGAGGGGCTGTTTTTATGGCGAAACGGAGTTACTAGCCTATAGGCGGAACCGGTTGTGTTCTAGGTATGTGGCATTGCATATGCAGCTGTCTTCAGCTGACCCATTTGACGCGAACGTGTTTTAGTGGCTACATTTCGCTGATTACATGTAGATCTTTCATAAAATCAATGTAACCTCACTTTAAATGCGTTGCCGAGACTGGGTGTGTGCCACAATTCAATGAAAGTACATACCAGGAATCAGTGTGACTGAAAAGGAGACAGTTTTCGTGTGCTTTTCTTCAACAAAACGGGCGCCGCCAGACTTGCATGACTCAATAGACGAAAGCAGGCTAGTGCCAGATTCAATGTACATCTTTAACCTGAATGTCGGTCACATCATAGGTGCCACTGCCATGTGCTTTTCTTCGAACAACCTAGCTCACTTAAACTTGGCAAAGTGAGTATACAAGACTAGGTGTGTACCAAGCTGCAATGAACTTGCGTGACGAGCGTTTGCGTCACTGGATATGGGCGACGAGGTTGTGCCCCTCTTTGATAAAGCTTGTGGACCCCAACATGTACCGCTACGTATGAGCCGCACTTCAATGTTGTGAAACTGGAAGGTCAGGAAAGTAGTCAGTTATACAAAAAAGAAAGGCGTTCGTGCAACCTCGGTGATTTGACCATTCCGTCTGATCTCACTGGTACTTCAGATAATTCTGAGCCACATGTGCCGATCGCTGTGGCAAAATATAGGCGTTTTTTTAACAAGCTCGAGAAAAGAATTTTTTAGGAACAGACGCGGTAAAGTAACGATGGTTTTATAGCCAATAGAGGAGGGAGGTTACGTCCCGCGGACGCCGTAGTGGAGGTCTACGGAGAATTTTGCCCATCTGGGGAGCTTTAACGTGCGCTACGATGCACACGGGCGTCTTCGCAGTTTGCCTCCATTCAAGCTGCAATCTCCGGAGCCGGGGATTAGCCCGCAATTTCGAGCCGAGTATACTAGCGCCTTAGGTACTCGGCTACCCCGAAGGGTGACAGAGTAATGTTATACAGGCTTATGAATGTGATGAGTCCAGGTAGGTGTGCAGCGATGCTCCTGCACTGTGGGTCGAAAGTGTATTTGGCCCAGGTTGTCGAGCTAGTAGCTGAACATCTAGGCGTCGTCACGAAAGCGGCGGTTTGACATCATTAGGGCAGTTCGTGGACTTTCTCTGCTTTCTCGCCTACACGAACCGTTGGGTCGTCCACTATCCCCTCACTATATCAATAATGAGGGGCTGTTTTCATGGCGAAACGGAGTTACTAGCCTATAGGCGGAACAGGTTGTGTCCTAGGTATGTGGCATTGCATATGCAGCTGTATTCAGCTGACCCATTTGACGCGAACGTGTTTTACTGGCTACATTTCGCTGATTACATGTAGATCTTTCATAAAATCAATGTAACCTCACTTTAAATGCGTTGCCGAGACTGGGTGTGTGCCACAATTCAATGAAAGTACATACCAGGAATCAGTGTGACTGAAAAGGAGACAGTTTTCGTGTGCTTTTCTTCAACGAAACGGGCGCCGCCAGACTTGCATGACTCAATAGACGAAAGCAGGCTAGTGCCAGATTCAATGTACATCTTTAACCTGAATGTCGGTCGCATCATAGGTGCCACTGCCATGTGCTTTTCTTCGAACAACCTAGGTCACTTAAACTTGGATAAGTGAGTATGCAAGACTAGGTGTGTACCAAGCTCCAATGAACTGGCGTGACGAGCGTTTGCGTCACTGGATATGGGCGACGAGGTTGTGCCCCTCTTTGATAAAGCTTGTGGACCCCAACATGCACCGCTACGCATGAGCCGCACTTCAATGTTGTGAAACTGGAAGATCAGGAAAGTAGTCAGTTATACAAAAAAGAAAGGCGTTCGTGCAACCTCGATGATTTGACCATTCCGTCCGCTCTCACTGGTACGTAAGATAATTCTTAGCCACATGGGCCGATCGCTGTGGCAAAATATAGGCGTTTTTTTAACAAGCTCGAGAAAAGAATTCTTTAGGAACAGACGCGGTAAAGTAACGATAGTTTTATAGCCAATAGGGGAGGGAGGTTACGTCCCGCGGACGCCGTAGTGGAGGTCTACGGAGAATTTTGCCCATCTGGGGATCTTTAACGTGCGCTACGATGTACACGGGCGTCTTCGCAGTTTGCCTCCATTCAAGCTGCAATCTCCAGAGCCGGGGATTAGCCCGCAATTTCGAGCCGAGTATACTAGCGCCTTAGGTACTCGGCTACCCCGAAGGGTGACAGAGTAATGTTATACAGGCTTATGAATGTGATGAGTCCAGGTAGGTGTGCAGCGATCCTCCTGCACTGTGGGTCGAAAGTGTATTTGGCCCAGGTTCTCGAGCTAGTAGCTGAACATCTAGGCGTCGTCACGAAAGCGGCGGTTTGACATCATTAGGGCAGTTCGTGGACTTTCTCTGGTTTCTCGCCTACACGAACCGTTGGGTCGTCCACTATCCCCTCACTATATCAATAATGAGGGGCTGTTTTCATGGCGAAACGGAGTTACTAGCCTATAGGCGGAACAGGTTGTGTCCTAGGTATGTGGCATTGCATATGCAGCTGTCTTCAGCTGACCCATTTGACGCGAACGTGTTTTACTGGTTACATTTCGTTGATTACATGTAGATCTTTCATAAAATCAATGTAACCTCACTTTAAATGCGTTGCCGAGACTGGGTGTGTGCCACAATTCAATGAAAGTACATACCAGGAATCAGTGTGACTGAAAAGGAGACAGTTTTCGTGTGCTTTTCTTCAACAAAACGGGCGCCGCCAGACTTGCATGACTCAATAGACGAAAGCAGGCTAGTGCCAGATTCAATGTACATCTTTAACCTGAATGTCGGTCACATCATAGGTGCCACTGCCATGTGCTTTTCTTCAAACAACCTAGCTCACTTAAACTTGCATAAGTGAGTATACAAGACTAGGTGTGTACCAAGCTGCAATGAACTTGCGTGACGAGCGTTTGCGTCACTGGATATGGGCGACGAGGTTGTGCCCCTCTTTGATAAAGCTTGTTGACCCCAACATGTACCGCTACGTATGAGCCGCACTTCAATGTTGTGAAACTGGAAGATCAGGAAAGTAGTCAGTTATACAAAAAAGAAAGGCGTTCGTGCAACCTCGATGATTTGACCATTCCGTCTGCTCTCACTGGTACGTAAGATAATGCTTAGCCACATGGGCCGATCGCTGCGGCAAAATATAGGCGTTTTTTTAACAAGCTCGAGAAAAGAATTTTTTAGGAACAGACGCGGTAAAGTAACGATAGTTTTATAGCCAATAGAGGAGGGAGGTTACGTCCCGCGGACGCCGTAGTGGAGGTCTACGGAGAATTTTGCCCAGCTGGGGATCTTTAACGTGCGCTACGATGCACACGGGCGTCTTCGCAGTTTGCCTCCATTCAAGCTGCAATCTCCGGAGCCGGGGATTAGCCCGCAATTTCGAGCCGAGTATACTAGCGCCTTAGGTACTCGGCTACCCCGAAGGGTGACAGAGTAATGTTATACAGGCTTATGAATGTGATGAGTCCAGGTAGGTGTGCAGCGATCCTCCTGCACTGTGGGTCGAAAGTGTATTTGGCCCAGGTTCTCGAGCTAGTAGCTGAACATCTAGGCGTCATCACGAAAGCGGCGGTTTGACATCATTAGGGCAGTTCGTGGACTTTCTCTGGTTTCTCGCCTACACGAACCGTTGGGTCGTCCACTATCCCCTCACTATATCAATAATGAGGCGCTGTTTTCATGGCGAAACGGAATTACTAGCCTATAGGCGGAACAGGTTGTGTCCTAGGTATGTGGCATTGCATATGCAGCTGTCTTCAGCTGACCCATTTGACGCGAACGTGTTTTACTGGCTACATTTCGTTGATTACATGTAGATCTTTCATAAAATCAATGTAACCTCACTTTAAATGCGTTGCCGAGACTGGGTGTGTGCCACAATTCAATGAAAGTACATACCAGGAATCAGTGTGACTGAAAAGGAGACAGTTTTCGTGTGGTTTTCTTCAACAAAACGGGCGCCGCCAGACTTGCATGACTCAATAGACGAAAGCAGGCTAGTGCCAGATTCAATGTACATCTTTAACCTGAATGTCGGTCACATCATAGGTGCCACTGCCATGTGCTTTTCTTCAAACAACCTAGCTCACTTAAACTTGCATAAGTGAGTATACAAGACTAGGTGTGTACCAAGCTGCAATGAACTTGCGTGACGAGCGTTTGCGTCACTGGATATGGGTGACGAGGTTGTGCCCCTCTTTGATAAAGCTTGTTGACCCCAACATGTACCGCTACGTATGAGCCGCACTTCAATGTTGTGAAACTGGAAGATCAGGAAAGTAGTCAGTTATACAAAAAAGAAAGGCGTTCGTACAACCTCGATGATTTGACCATTCCGTCTGCTCTCACTGGTACGTAAGATAATGCTTAGCCACATGGGCCGATCGCTGCGGCAAAATATAGGCGTTTTTTTAACAAGCTCGAGAAAAGAATTTTTTAGGAACAGACGCGGTAAAGTAACGATAGTTTTATAGCCAATAGAGGAGGGAGGTTACGTCCCGCGGACGCCGTAGTGGAGGTCTACGGAGAATTTTGCTCAGCTGGGGATCTTTAACGTGCGCTACGATGCACACGGGCGTCTTCGCAGTTTGCCTCCATTCAAGCTGCAATCTCCGGAGCCGGGGATTAGCCCGCAATTTCGAGCCGAGTATACTAGCGCCTTAGGTACTCGGCTACCCCGAAGGGTGACAGAGTAATGTTATACAGGCTTATGAATGTGATGAGTCCAGGTAGGTGTGCAGCGATCCTCCTGCACTGTGGGTCGAAAGTGTATTTGGCCCAGGTTCTCGAGCTAGTAGCTGAACATCTAGGCGTCGTCACGAAAGCGGCGGTTTGACATCATTAGGGCAGTTCGTGGCAGTCCAGGTAGGTGTGCAGCGATCCTCCTGCACTGTGGGTCGAAAGTGTATTTGGCCCAGGTTCTCGAGCTAGTAGCTGAACATCTAGGCGTCGTCACGAAAGCGGCGGTTTGACATCATTAGGGCAGTTCGTGGACTTTCTCTGGTTTCTCGCCTACACGAACCGTTGGGTCGTCCACTATCCCCTCACTATATCAATAATGAGGGGCTGTTTTCATGGCGAAACGGAGTTACTAGCCTATAGGCGGAACAGGTTGTGTCCTAGGTATGTGGCATTGCATATGCAGCTGTCTTCAGCTGACCCATTGACGCGAACGTGTTTTACTGGCTACATTTCGTTGATTACATGTAGATCTTTCATAAAATCAATGTAACCTCACTTTAAATGCGTTGCCGAGATTGGGTGTGTGCCACAATTCAATGAAAGTACATCCCAGGAATCAGTGTGACTGAAAAGGAGACAGTTTTCGTGTGCTTTTCTTCAACAAAACGGGCGCCGCCAGACTTGCATGACTCAATAGACGAAAGCAGGCTAGTGCCAGATTCAATGTACATCTTTAACCTGAATGTCGGTCACATCATAGGTGCCACTGCCATGTGCTTTTCTTCAAACAACCTAGCTCACTTAAACTTGCATAAGTGAGTATACAAGACTAGGTGTGTACCAAGCTGCAATGAACTTGCGTGACGAGCGTTTGCGTCACTGGATATGGGCGACGAGGTTGTGCCCCTCTTTGACAAAGCTTGTTGACCCCAACATGTACCGCTACGTATGAGCCGCACTTCAATGTTGTGAAACTGGAAGATCAGGAAAGTAGCCAGTTATACAAAAAAGAAAGGCGTTCGTGCAACCTCGGTGATTTGACCATTCCGTCTGATCTCGCTGGTACGTAAGATAATTCTGAGCCACATGGGCCGATCGCTGCGGCAAAATATAGGCGTTTTTTCAACAAGCTCGAGAAAAGAATTTTTTAGGAACAGACGCGGTAAAGTAACGATGGTTTTATAGCCAATAGAGGAGGGAGGTTACGTCCCGCGGACGCCGTAGTGGAGGTCTACGGAGAATTTTGCCCATCTGGGGATCTTTAACGTGCGCTACGATGCACACGGGCGTCTTCGCAGTTTGCCTCCATTCAAGCTGCAATCTCCGGAGCCGGGAATTAGCCCGCAATTTCGAGCCGAGTATACTAGCGCCTTAGGTACTCGGCTACCCCGAAGGGTGACAGAGTAATGTTATACAGGCTTATGAATGTGATGAGTCCAGGTAGGTGTGCAGCGATCCTCCTGCACTGTGGGTCGAAAGTGTATGTGGCCCAGGTTGTCGAGCTAGTAGCTGAATATCTAGGCGTCGTAACGAAAGCGGCGGTTTGACATCATTAGGGCAGTTCGTGGACTTTCTCTGCTTTCTCGCCTACGCGAACCGTTGGGTCGTCCACTATCCCCTCACTATATCAATAATGAGGGGCTGTTTTCATGGCGAAACGGAGATACTAGCCTATAGGCGGAACAGGTTGTGTCCTAGGTATGTGGCATTGCATATGCAGCAGTCTTCAGCTGACCCATTTGACGCGAACGTGTTTTACTGGCTACATTTCGCTGATTACATGTAGATCTTTCATAAAATCAATGTAACCTCACTTTAAATGCGTTGCCGAGACTGGGTGTGTGCCACAATTCAATGAAAGTACATTCCAGGAATCAGTGTTACTGAAAAGGAGACAGTTTTCGTGTGCTTTTCTTCAACAAAACGGGCGCCGCCAGACTTGCATGACTCAATAGACGAAAGCAGGCTAGTGCCAGATTCAATGTACATCTTTAACCTGAATGTCGGTCGCATCATAGGTGCCACTGCCATGTGCTTTTCTTCGAACAACCAAGCTCACTTAAACTAGGAAAAGTGAGTATACAAGACTAGGTGTGTACCAAGCTGCAATGAACTTGCGTGACGAGCGTTTGCGTCACTGGATATGGGCGACGAGGTTGTGCCCCTCTTTGATAAAGCTTGTGGACCCCAACATGTACCGCTACGTATGAGCCGCACTTCAATGTTGTGAAACTGGAAGATCAGGAAAGTAGTCAGTTATACAAAAAAGAAAGGCGTTCGTGCAACCTCGATGATTTGACCATTCCGTCTGCTCTCACTGGTACGTAAGATAATGCTTAGCCACATGGGCCGATCGCTGCGGCAAAATATAGGCGTTTTTTTAACAAGCTCGAGAAAAGAATTTTTTAGGAACAGACGCGGTAAAGTAACGATAGTTTTATAGCCAATAGAGGAGGGAGGTTACGTCCCGCGGACGCCGTAGTGGAGGTCTACGGAGAATTTTGCCCAGCTGGGGATCTTTAACGTGCGCTACGATGCACACGGGCGTCTTCGCAGTTTGCCTCCATTCAAGCTGCAATCTCCGGAGCCGGGGATTAGCCCGCAATTTCGAGCCGAGTATACTAGCGCCTTAGGTACTCGGCTACCCCGAAGGATGACAGAGTAATGTTATACAGGCTTATGAATGTGATGAGTCCAGGTAGGTGTGCAGCGATCCTCCTGCACTGTGGGTCGAAAGTGTATTTGGCCCAGGTTCTCGAGCTAGTAGCTGAACATCTAGGCGTCATCACGAAAGCGGCGGTTTGACATCATTAGGGCAGTTCGTGGACTTTCTCTGGTTTCTCGCCTACACGAACCGTTGGGTCGTCCACTATCCCCTCACTATATCAATAATGAGGCGCTGTTTTCATGGCGAAACGGAATTACTAGCCTATAGGCGGAACAGGTTGTGTCCTAGGTATGTGGCATTGCATATGCAGCTGTCTTCAGCTGACCCATTTGACGCGAACGTGTTTTACTGGCTACATTTCGTTGATTACATGTAGATCTTTCATAAAATCAATGTAACCTCACTTTAAATGCGTTGCCGAGACTGGGTGTGTGCCACAATTCAATGAAAGTACATACCAGGAATCAGTGTGACTGAAAAGGAGACAGTTTTCGTGTGCTTTTCTTCAACAAAACGGGCGCCGCCAGACTTGCATGACTCAATAGACGAAAGCAGGCTAGTGCCAGATTCAATGTACATCTTTAACCTGAATGTCGGTCACATCATAGGTGCCACTGCCATGTGCTTTTCTTCAAACAACCTAGCTCACTTAAACTTGCATAAGTGAGTATACAAGACTAGGTGTGTACCAAGCTGCAATGAACTTGCGTGACGAGCGTTTGCGTCACTGGATATGGGTGACGAGGTTGTGCCCCTCTTTGATAAAGCTTGTTGACCCCAACATGTACCGCTACGTATGAGCCGCACTTCAATGTTGTGAAACTGGAAGATCAGGAAAGTAGTCAGTTATACAAAAAAGAAAGGCGTTCGTACAACCTCGATGATTTGACCATTCCGTCTGCTCTCACTGGTACGTAAGATAATGCTTAGCCACATGGGCCGATCGCTGCGGCAAAATATAGGCGTTTTTTTAACAAGCTCGAGAAAAGAATTTTTTAGGAACAGACGCGGTAAAGTAACGATAGTTTTATAGCCAATAGAGGAGGGAGGTTACGTCCCGCGGACGCCGTAGTGGAGGTCTACGGAGAATTTTGCCCAGCTGGGGATCTTTAACGTGCGCTACGATGCACACGGGCGTCTTCGCAGTTTGCCTCCATTCAAGCTGCAATCTCCGGAGCCGGGGATTAGCCCGCAATTTCGAGCCGAGTATACTAGCGCCTTAGGTACTCGGCTACCCCGAAGGGTGACAGAGTAATGTTATACAGGCTTATGAATGTGATGAGTCCAGGTAGGTGTGCAGCGATCCTCCTGCACTGTGGGTCGAAAGTGTATTTGGCCCAGGTTCTCGAGCTAGTAGCTGAACATCTAGGCGTCGTCACGAAAGCGGCGGTTTGACATCATTAGGGCAGTTCGTGGCAGTCCAGGTAGGTGTGCAGCGATCCTCCTGCACTGTGGGTCGAAAGTGCATTTGGCCCAGGTTCTCGAGCTAGTAGCTGAACATCTAGGCGTCGTCACGAAAGCGGCGGTTTGACATCATTAGGGCAGTTCGTGGACTTTCTCTGGTTTCTCGCCTACACGAACCGTTGGGTCGTCCACTATCCCCTCACTATATCAATAATGAGGGGCTGTTTTCATGGCGAAACGGAGATACTAGCCTATAGGCGGAACAGGTTGTGTCCTAGGTATGTGGCATTGCATATGCAGCAGTCTTCAGCTGACCCATTTGACGCGAACGTGTTTTACTGGCTACATTTCGCTGATTACATGTAGATCTTTCATAAAATCAATGTAACCTCACTTTAAATGCGTTGCCGAGACTGGGTGTGTGCCACAATTCAATGAAAGTACATACCAGGAATCAGTGTTACTGAAAAGGAGACAGTTTTCGTGTGCTTTTCTTCAACAAAACGGGCGCCGCCAGACTTGCATGACTCAATAGACGAAAGCAGGCTAGTGCCAGATTCAATGTACATCTTTAACCTGAATGTCGGTCGCATCATAGGTGCCACTGCCATGTGCTTTTCTTCGAACAACCAAGCTCACTTAAACTAGGAAAAGTGAGTATACAAGACTAGGTGTGTACCAAGCTGCAATGAACTTGCGTGACGAGCGTTTGCGTCACTGGATATGGGCGACGAGGTTGTGCCCCTCTTTGATAAAGCTTGTGGACCCCAACATGTACCGCTACGTATGAGCCGCACTTCAATGTTGTGAAACTGGAAGATCAGGAAAGTAGTCAGTTATACAAAAAAGAAAGGCGTTCGTGCAACCTCGATGATTTGACCATTCCGTCTGCTCTCACTGGTACGTAAGATAATGCTTAGCCACATGGGCCGATCGCTGCGGCAAAATATAGGCGTTTTTTTAACAAGCTCGAGAAAAGAATTTTTTAGGAACAGACGCGGTAAAGTAACGATAGTTTTATAGCCAATAGAGGAGGGAGGTTACGTCCCGCGGACGCCGTAGTGGAGGTCTACGGAGAATTTTGCCCAGCTGGGGATCTTTAACGTGCGCTACGATGCACACGGGCGTCTTCGCAGTTTGCCTCCATTCAAGCTGCAATCTCCGGAGCCGGGGATTAGCCCGCAATTTCGAGCCGAGTATACTAGCGCCTTAGGTACTCGGCTACCCCGAAGGGTGACAGAGTAATGTTATACAGGCTTATGAATGTGATGAGTCCAGGTAGGTGTGCAGCGATCCTCCTGCACTGTGGGTCGAAAGTGTATTTGGCCCAGGTTCTCGAGCTAGTAGCTGAACATCTAGGCGTCATCACGAAAGCGGCGGTTTGACATCATTAGGGCAGTTCGTGGACTTTCTCTGGTTTGTCGCCTACACGAACCGTTGGGTCGTCCACTATCCCCTCACTATATCAATAATGAGGCGCTGTTTTCATGGCGAAACGGAATTACTAGCCTATAGGCGGAACAGGTTGTGTCCTAGGTATGTGGCATTGCATATGCAGCTGTCTTCAGCTGACCCATTTGACGCGAACGTGTTTTACTGGCTACATTTCGTTGATTACATGTAGATCTTTCATAAAATCAATGTAACCTCACTTTAAATGCGTTGCCGAGACTGGGTGTGTGCCACAATTCAATGAAAGTACATACCAGGAATCAGTGTGACTGAAAAGGAGACAGTTTTCGTGTGCTTTTCTTCAACAAAACGGGCGCCGCCAGACTTGCATGACTCAATAGACGAAAGCAGGCTAGTGCCAGATTCAATGTACATCTTTAACCTGAATGTCGGTCACATCATAGGTGCCACTGCCATGTGCTTTTCTTCAAACAACCTAGCTCACTTAAACTTGCATAAGTGAGTATACAAGACTAGGTGTGTACCAAGCTGCAATGAACTTGCGTGACGAGCGTTTGCGTCACTGGATATGGGTGACGAGGTTGTGCCCCTCTTTGATAAAGCTTGTTGACCCCAACATGTACCGCTACGTATGAGCCGCACTTCAATGTTGTGAAACTGGAAGATCAGGAAAGTAGTCAGTTATACAAAAAAGAAAGGCGTTCGTACAACCTCGATGATTTGACCATTCCGTCTGCTCTCACTGGTACGTAAGATAATGCTTAGCCACATGGGCCGATCGCTGCGGCAAAATATAGGCGTTTTTTTAACAAGCTCGAGAAAAGAATTTTTTAGGAACAGACGCGGTAAAGTAACGATAGTTTTATAGCCAATAGAGGAGGGAGGTTACGTCCCGCGGACGCCGTAGTGGAGGTCTACGGAGAATTTTGCTCAGCTGGGGATCTTTAACGTGCGCTACGATGCACACGGGCGTCTTCGCAGTTTGCCTCCATTCAAGCTGCAATCTCCGGAGCCGGGGATTAGCCCGCAATTTCGAGCCGAGTATACTAGCGCCTTAGGTACTCGGCTACCCCGAAGGGTGACAGAGTAATGTTATACAGGCTTATGAATGTGATGAGTCCAGGTAGGTGTGCAGCGATCCTCCTGCACTGTGGGTCGAAAGTGTATTTGGCCCAGGTTCTCGAGCTAGTAGCTGAACATCTAGGCGTCGTCACGAAAGCGGCGGTTTGACATCATTAGGGCAGTTCGTGGCAGTCCAGGTAGGTGTGCAGCGATCCTCCTGCACTGTGGGTCGAAAGTGTATTTGGCCCAGGTTCTCGAGCTAGTAGCTGAACATCTAGGCGTCGTCACGAAAGCGGCGGTTTGACATCATTAGGGCAGTTCGTGGACTTTCTCTGGTTTCTCGCCTACACGAACCGTTGGGTCGTCCACTATCCCCTCACTATATCAATAATGAGGGGCTGTTTTCATGGCGAAACGGAGTTACTAGCCTATAGGCGGAACAGGTTGTGTCCTAGGTATGTGGCATTGCATATGCAGCTGTCTTCAGCTGACCCATTGACGCGAACGTGTTTTACTGGCTACATTTCGTTGATTACATGTAGATCTTTCATAAAATCAATGTAACCTCACTTTAAATGCGTTGCCGAGATTGGGTGTGTGCCACAATTCAATGAAAGTACATCCCAGGAATCAGTGTGACTGAAAAGGAGACAGTTTTCGTGTGCTTTTCTTCAACAAAACGGGCGCCGCCAGACTTGCATGACTCAATAGACGAAAGCAGGCTAGTGCCAGATTCAATGTACATCTTTAACCTGAATGTCGGTCACATCATAGGTGCCACTGCCATGTGCTTTTCTTCAAACAACCTAGCTCACTTAAACTTGCATAAGTGAGTATACAAGACTAGGTGTGTACCAAGCTGCAATGAACTTGCGTGACGAGCGTTTGCGTCACTGGATATGGGCGACGAGGTTGTGCCCCTCTTTGACAAAGCTTGTTGACCCCAACATGTACCGCTACGTATGAGCCGCACTTCAATGTTGTGAAACTGGAAGATCAGGAAAGTAGCCAGTTATACAAAAAAGAAAGGCGTTCGTGCAACCTCGGTGATTTGACCATTCCGTCTGATCTCGCTGGTACGTAAGATAATTCTGAGCCACATGGGCCGATCGCTGCGGCAAAATATAGGCGTTTTTTCAACAAGCTCGAGAAAAGAATTTTTTAGGAACAGACGCGGTAAAGTAACGATGGTTTTATAGCCAATAGAGGAGGGAGGTTACGTCCCGCGGACGCCGTAGTGGAGGTCTACGGAGAATTTTGCCCATCTGGGGATCTTTAACGTGCGCTACGATGCACACGGGCGTCTTCGCAGTTTGCCTCCATTCAAGCTGCAATCTCCGGAGCCGGGAATTAGCCCGCAATTTCGAGCCGAGTATACTAGCGCCTTAGGTACTCGGCTACCCCGAAGGGTGACAGAGTAATGTTATACAGGCTTATGAATGTGATGAGTCCAGGTAGGTGTGCAGCGATCCTCCTGCACTGTGGGTCGAAAGTGTATGTGGCCCAGGTTGTCGAGCTAGTAGCTGAATATCTAGGCGTCGTAACGAAAGCGGCGGTTTGACATCATTAGGGCAGTTCGTGGACTTTCTCTGCTTTCTCGCCTACGCGAACCGTTGGGTCGTCCACTATCCCCTCACTATATCAATAATGAGGGGCTGTTTTCATGGCGAAACGGAGATACTAGCCTATAGGCGGAACAGGTTGTGTCCTAGGTATGTGGCATTGCATATGCAGCAGTCTTCAGCTGACCCATTTGACGCGAACGTGTTTTACTGGCTACATTTCGCTGATTACATGTAGATCTTTCATAAAATCAATGTAACCTCACTTTAAATGCGTTGCCGAGACTGGGTGTGTGCCACAATTCAATGAAAGTACATTCCAGGAATCAGTGTTACTGAAAAGGAGACAGTTTTCGTGTGCTTTTCTTCAACAAAACGGGCGCCGCCAGACTTGCATGACTCAATAGACGAAAGCAGGCTAGTGCCAGATTCAATGTACATCTTTAACCTGAATGTCGGTCGCATCATAGGTGCCACTGCCATGTGCTTTTCTTCGAACAACCAAGCTCACTTAAACTAGGAAAAGTGAGTATACAAGACTAGGTGTGTACCAAGCTGCAATGAACTTGCGTGACGAGCGTTTGCGTCACTGGATATGGGCGACGAGGTTGTGCCCCTCTTTGATAAAGCTTGTGGACCCCAACATGTACCGCTACGTATGAGCCGCACTTCAATGTTGTGAAACTGGAAGATCAGGAAAGTAGTCAGTTATACAAAAAAGAAAGGCGTTCGTGCAACCTCGATGATTTGACCATTCCGTCTGCTCTCACTGGTACGTAAGATAATGCTTAGCCACATGGGCCGATCGCTGCGGCAAAATATAGGCGTTTTTTTAACAAGCTCGAGAAAAGAATTTTTTAGGAACAGACGCGGTAAAGTAACGATAGTTTTATAGCCAATAGAGGAGGGAGGTTACGTCCCGCGGACGCCGTAGTGGAGGTCTACGGAGAATTTTGCCCAGCTGGGGATCTTTAACGTGCGCTACGATGCACACGGGCGTCTTCGCAGTTTGCCTCCATTCAAGCTGCAATCTCCGGAGCCGGGGATTAGCCCGCAATTTCGAGCCGAGTATACTAGCGCCTTAGGTACTCGGCTACCCCGAAGGATGACAGAGTAATGTTATACAGGCTTATGAATGTGATGAGTCCAGGTAGGTGTGCAGCGATCCTCCTGCACTGTGGGTCGAAAGTGTATTTGGCCCAGGTTCTCGAGCTAGTAGCTGAACATCTAGGCGTCATCACGAAAGCGGCGGTTTGACATCATTAGGGCAGTTCGTGGACTTTCTCTGGTTTCTCGCCTACACGAACCGTTGGGTCGTCCACTATCCCCTCACTATATCAATAATGAGGCGCTGTTTTCATGGCGAAACGGAATTACTAGCCTATAGGCGGAACAGGTTGTGTCCTAGGTATGTGGCATTGCATATGCAGCTGTCTTCAGCTGACCCATTTGACGCGAACGTGTTTTACTGGCTACATTTCGTTGATTACATGTAGATCTTTCATAAAATCAATGTAACCTCACTTTAAATGCGTTGCCGAGACTGGGTGTGTGCCACAATTCAATGAAAGTACATACCAGGAATCAGTGTGACTGAAAAGGAGACAGTTTTCGTGTGCTTTTCTTCAACAAAACGGGCGCCGCCAGACTTGCATGACTCAATAGACGAAAGCAGGCTAGTGCCAGATTCAATGTACATCTTTAACCTGAATGTCGGTCACATCATAGGTGCCACTGCCATGTGCTTTTCTTCAAACAACCTAGCTCACTTAAACTTGCATAAGTGAGTATACAAGACTAGGTGTGTACCAAGCTGCAATGAACTTGCGTGACGAGCGTTTGCGTCACTGGATATGGGTGACGAGGTTGTGCCCCTCTTTGATAAAGCTTGTTGACCCCAACATGTACCGCTACGTATGAGCCGCACTTCAATGTTGTGAAACTGGAAGATCAGGAAAGTAGTCAGTTATACAAAAAAGAAAGGCGTTCGTACAACCTCGATGATTTGACCATTCCGTCTGCTCTCACTGGTACGTAAGATAATGCTTAGCCACATGGGCCGATCGCTGCGGCAAAATATAGGCGTTTTTTTAACAAGCTCGAGAAAAGAATTTTTTAGGAACAGACGCGGTAAAGTAACGATAGTTTTATAGCCAATAGAGGAGGGAGGTTACGTCCCGCGGACGCCGTAGTGGAGGTCTACGGAGAATTTTGCCCAGCTGGGGATCTTTAACGTGCGCTACGATGCACACGGGCGTCTTCGCAGTTTGCCTCCATTCAAGCTGCAATCTCCGGAGCCGGGGATTAGCCCGCAATTTCGAGCCGAGTATACTAGCGCCTTAGGTACTCGGCTACCCCGAAGGGTGACAGAGTAATGTTATACAGGCTTATGAATGTGATGAGTCCAGGTAGGTGTGCAGCGATCCTCCTGCACTGTGGGTCGAAAGTGTATTTGGCCCAGGTTCTCGAGCTAGTAGCTGAACATCTAGGCGTCGTCACGAAAGCGGCGGTTTGACATCATTAGGGCAGTTCGTGGCAGTCCAGGTAGGTGTGCAGCGATCCTCCTGCACTGTGGGTCGAAAGTGTATTTGGCCCAGGTTCTCGAGCTAGTAGCTGAACATCTAGGCGTCGTCACGAAAGCGGCGGTTTGACATCATTAGGGCAGTTCGTGGACTTTCTCTGGTTTCTCGCCTACACGAACCGTTGGGTCGTCCACTATCCCCTCACTATATCAATAATGAGGGGCTGTTTTCATGGCGAAACGGAGATACTAGCCTATAGGCGGAACAGGTTGTGTCCTAGGTATGTGGCATTGCATATGCAGCAGTCTTCAGCTGACCCATTTGACGCGAACGTGTTTTACTGGCTACATTTCGCTGATTACATGTAGATCTTTCATAAAATCAATGTAACCTCACTTTAAATGCGTTGCCGAGACTGGGTGTGTGCCACAATTCAATGAAAGTACATACCAGGAATCAGTGTTACTGAAAAGGAGACAGTTTTCGTGTGCTTTTCTTCAACAAAACGGGCGCCGCCAGACTTGCATGACTCAATAGACGAAAGCAGGCTAGTGCCAGATTCAATGTACATCTTTAACCTGAATGTCGGTCGCATCATAGGTGCCACTGCCATGTGCTTTTCTTCGAACAACCAAGCTCACTTAAACTAGGAAAAGTGAGTATACAAGACTAGGTGTGTACCAAGCTGCAATGAACTTGCGTGACGAGCGTTTGCGTCACTGGATATGGGCGACGAGGTTGTGCCCCTCTTTGATAAAGCTTGTGGACCCCAACATGTACCGCTACGTATGAGCCGCACTTCAATGTTGTGAAACTGGAAGATCAGGAAAGTAGTCAGTTATACAAAAAAGAAAGGCGTTCGTGCAACCTCGATGATTTGACCATTCCGTCTGCTCTCACTGGTACGTAAGATAATGCTTAGCCACATGGGCCGATCGCTGCGGCAAAATATAGGCGTTTTTTTAACAAGCTCGAGAAAAGAATTTTTTAGGAACAGACGCGGTAAAGTAACGATAGTTTTATAGCCAATAGAGGAGGGAGGTTACGTCCCGCGGACGCCGTAGTGGAGGTCTACGGAGAATTTTGCCCAGCTGGGGATCTTTAACGTGCGCTACGATGCACACGGGCGTCTTCGCAGTTTGCCTCCATTCAAGCTGCAATCTCCGGAGCCGGGGATTAGCCCGCAATTTCGAGCCGAGTATACTAGCGCCTTAGGTACTCGGCTACCCCGAAGGGTGACAGAGTAATGTTATACAGGCTTATGAATGTGATGAGTCCAGGTAGGTGTGCAGCGATCCTCCTGCACTGTGGGTCGAAAGTGTATTTGGCCCAGGTTCTCGAGCTAGTAGCTGAACATCTAGGCGTCATCACGAAAGCGGCGGTTTGACATCATTAGGGCAGTTCGTGGACTTTCTCTGGTTTGTCGCCTACACGAACCGTTGGGTCGTCCACTATCCCCTCACTATATCAATAATGAGGCGCTGTTTTCATGGCGAAACGGAATTACTAGCCTATAGGCGGAACAGGTTGTGTCCTAGGTATGTGGCATTGCATATGCAGCTGTCTTCAGCTGACCCATTTGACGCGAACGTGTTTTACTGGCTACATTTCGTTGATTACATGTAGATCTTTCATAAAATCAATGTAACCTCACTTTAAATGCGTTGCCGAGACTGGGTGTGTGCCACAATTCAATGAAAGTACATACCAGGAATCAGTGTGACTGAAAAGGAGACAGTTTTCGTGTGCTTTTCTTCAACAAAACGGGCGCCGCCAGACTTGCATGACTCAATAGACGAAAGCAGGCTAGTGCCAGATTCAATGTACATCTTTAACCTGAATGTCGGTCACATCATAGGTGCCACTGCCATGTGCTTTTCTTCAAACAACCTAGCTCACTTAAACTTGCATAAGTGAGTATACAAGACTAGGTGTGTACCAAGCTGCAATGAACTTGCGTGACGAGCGTTTGCGTCACTGGATATGGGTGACGAGGTTGTGCCCCTCTTTGATAAAGCTTGTTGACCCCAACATGTACCGCTACGTATGAGCCGCACTTCAATGTTGTGAAACTGGAAGATCAGGAAAGTAGTCAGTTATACAAAAAAGAAAGGCGTTCGTACAACCTCGATGATTTGACCATTCCGTCTGCTCTCACTGGTACGTAAGATAATGCTTAGCCACATGGGCCGATCGCTGCGGCAAAATATAGGCGTTTTTTTAACAAGCTCGAGAAAAGAATTTTTTAGGAACAGACGCGGTAAAGTAACGATAGTTTTATAGCCAATAGAGGAGGGAGGTTACGTCCCGCGGACGCCGTAGTGGAGGTCTACGGAGAATTTTGCCCAGCTGGGGATCTTTAACGTGCGCTACGATGCACACGGGCGTCTTCGCAGTTTGCCTCCACTCAAGCTGCAATCTCCGGAGCCGGGGATTAGCCCGCAATTTCGAGCCGAGTATACTAGCGCCTTAGGTACTCGGCTACCCCCAAGGGTGACAGAGTAATGTTATACAGGCTTATGAATGTGATGAGTCCAGGTAGGTGTGCAGCGATCCTCCTGCACTGTGGGTCGAAAGTGTATTTGGCCCAGGTTCTCGAGCTAGTAGCTGAACATCTAGGCGTCGTCACGAAAGCGGCGGTTTGACATCATTAGGGCAGTTCGTGGCAGTCCAGGTAGGTGTGCAGCGATCCTCCTGCACTGTGGGTCGAAAGTGTATTTGGCCCAGGTTCTCGAGCTAGTAGCTGAACATCTAGGCGTCGTCACGAAAGCGGCGGTTTGACATCATTAGGGCAGTTCGTGGACTTTCTCTGGTTTCTCGCCTACACGAACCGTTGGGTCGTCCACTATCCCCTCACTATATCAATAATGAGGGGCTGTTTTCATGGCGAAACGGAGTTACTAGCCTATAGGCGGAACAGGTTGTGTCCTAGGTATGTGGCATTGCATATGCAGCTGTCTTCAGCTGACCCATTGACGCGAACGTGTTTTACTGGCTACATTTCGTTGATTACATGTAGATCTTTCATAAAATCAATGTAACCTCACTTTAAATGCGTTGCCGAGATTGGGTGTGTGCCACAATTCAATGAAAGTACATCCCAGGAATCAGTGTGACTGAAAAGGAGACAGTTTTCGTGTGCTTTTCTTCAACAAAACGGGCGCCGCCAGACTTGCATGACTCAATAGACGAAAGCAGGCTAGTGCCAGATTCAATGTACATCTTTAACCTGAATGTCGGTCACATCATAGGTGCCACTGCCATGTGCTTTTCTTCAAACAACCTAGCTCACTTAAACTTGCATAAGTGAGTATACAAGACTAGGTGTGTACCAAGCTGCAATGAACTTGCGTGACGAGCGTTTGCGTCACTGGATATGGGCGACGAGGTTGTGCCCCTCTTTGACAAAGCTTGTTGACCCCAACATGTACCGCTACGTATGAGCCGCACTTCAATGTTGTGAAACTGGAAGATCAGGAAAGTAGCCAGTTATACAAAAAAGAAAGGCGTTCGTGCAACCTCGGTGATTTGACCATTCCGTCTGATCTCGCTGGTACGTAAGATAATTCTGAGCCACATGGGCCGATCGCTGCGGCAAAATATAGGCGTTTTTTCAACAAGCTCGAGAAAAGAATTTTTTAGGAACAGACGCGGTAAAGTAACGATGGTTTTATAGCCAATAGAGGAGGGAGGTTACGTCCCGCGGACGCCGTAGTGGAGGTCTACGGAGAATTTTGCCCATCTGGGGATCTTTAACGTGCGCTACGATGCACACGGGCGTCTTCGCAGTTTGCCTCCATTCAAGCTGCAATCTCCGGAGCCGGGAATTAGCCCGCAATTTCGAGCCGAGTATACTAGCGCCTTAGGTACTCGGCTACCCCGAAGGGTGACAGAGTAATGTTATACAGGCTTATGAATGTGATGAGTCCAGGTAGGTGTGCAGCGATCCTCCTGCACTGTGGGTCGAAAGTGTATGTGGCCCAGGTTGTCGAGCTAGTAGCTGAATATCTAGGCGTCGTAACGAAAGCGGCGGTTTGACATCATTAGGGCAGTTCGTGGACTTTCTCTGCTTTCTCGCCTACGCGAACCGTTGGGTCGTCCACTATCCCCTCACTATATCAATAATGAGGGGCTGTTTTCATGGCGAAACGGAGATACTAGCCTATAGGCGGAACAGGTTGTGTCCTAGGTATGTGGCATTGCATATGCAGCAGTCTTCAGCTGACCCATTTGACGCGAACGTGTTTTACTGGCTACATTTCGCTGATTACATGTAGATCTTTCATAAAATCAATGTAACCTCACTTTAAATGCGTTGCCGAGACTGGGTGTATGCCACAATTCAATGAAAGTACATACCAGGAATCAGTGTTACTGAAAAGGAGACAGTTTTCGTGTGCTTTTCTTCAACAAAACGGGCGCCGCCAGACTTGCATGACTCAATAGACGAAAGCAGGCTAGTGCCAGATTCAATGTACATCTTTAACCTGAATGTCGGTCGCATCATAGGTGCCACTGCCATGTGCTTTTCTTCGAACAACCAAGCTCACTTAAACTAGGAAAAGTGAGTATACAAGACTAGGTGTGTACCAAGCTGCAATGAACTTGCGTGACGAGCGTTTGCGTCACTGGATATGGGCGACGAGGTTGTGCCCCTCTTTGATAAAGCTTGTGGACCCCAACATGTACCGCTACCTATGAGCCGCACTTCAATGTTGTGAAACTGGAAGGTCAGGAAAGTAGTCAGTTATACAAAAAAGAAAGGCGTTCGTGCAACCTCGGTGATTTGACCATTCCGTCTGATCTCACTGGTACGTCAGATAATTCTGAGCCACATGGGCCGATCACTGCGGCAAAATATAGGCGTTTTTTTAACAAGCTCGAGAAAAGAATTTTTTAGGAACAGACGCGGTAAAGTAACGATGGTTTTATAGCCAATAGAGGAGGGAGGTTACGTCCCGCGGACGCCGTAGTGGAGGTCTACGGAGAATTTTGCCCATCTGGGGATCTTTAACGTGCGCTACGATGCACACAGGCGTCTTCGCAGTTTGCCTCCATTCAAGCTGCAATCTCCGGAGCCGGGGATTAGCCCGCAATTTCGAGTCGAGTATACTAGCGCCTTACGTACTCGGCTACCCCGAAGGGTGACAGAGTAATGTTATACAGGCTTATGAATGTGATGAGTCCAGGTAGGTGTGCAGCGATCCTCCTGCACTATGGGTCGAAAGTGTATTTGGCCCAGGTTGTCGAGCTAGTAGCTGAATATCTAGGCGTCGTAACGAAAGCGGCGGTTTGACATCATTAGGGCAGTTCGTGGACTTTCTCTGCTTTCTCGCCTACACGAACCGTTGGGTCGTCCACTATCCCCTCACTATATCAATAATAAGGGGCTGTTTTCATGGCGAAACGGAGTTACTAGCCTATAGGCGGAACAGGTTGTGTCCTAGGTATGTGGCATTGCATATGCAGCTGTCTTCAGCTGACCCATTTGAGGCGAACGTGTTTTACTGGCTACATTTCGCTGATTACATGTAGATCTTTCATAAAATCAATGTAACCTCACTTTAAATGCGTTGCCGAGACTGGGTGTGTGCCACAATTCAATGAAACTACATACCAGGAATCAGTGTGACTGAAAAAGAGACAGTTTTCGTGTGCTTTTCTTCAACAAAACGGGCGCCGCCAGACTTGCATGACTCAATAGACGAAAGCAGGCTAGTGCCAGATTCAATGTACATCTTTAACCTGAATGTCGGTCGCATCATAGGTGCCACTGCCATGTGCTTTTCTTCGAACAACCTAGCTCACTTAAACTTGCATAAGTGAGTATACAAGACTAGGTGTGTACCAAGCTGCAATGAACTTGCGTGACGAGCGTTTGCGTCACTGGATATGGGCGACGAGGTTGTGCCCCTCTTTGCTAAAGCTTGTTGACCCCAACATGTACCGCTACGTATGAGCCGCACTTCAATGTTGTGAAACTGGAAGATCAGGAAAGTAGTCGGTTATACAAAAAAGAAAGGCGTTCGTGCAACCTCGGTGATTTGACCATTCCGTCTGATCTCGCTGGTACGTAAGATAATTCTGAGCCACATGGGCCGATCGCTGCGGCAAAATATAGGCGTTTTTTCAACAAGCTCGAGAAAAGAATTTTTTAGGAACAGACGCGGTAAAGTAACGATAGTTTTATAGCCAATAGAGGAGGGAGGTTACGTCCCGCGGACGCCGTAGTGGAGGTCTACGGAGAATTTTGCCCATCTGGGGATCTTTAACGTGCGCTACGATGCACACGGGCGTCTTCGCAGTTTGCCTCCATTCAAGCTGCAATCTCCGGAGCCGGGGATTAGCCCGCAATTTCGAGCCGAGTATACTAGCGCCTTAGGTACTCGGCTACCCCGAAGGGTGACAGAGTAATGTTATACAGGCTTATGAATGTGATGAGTCCAGGTAGGTGTGCAGCGATCCTCCTGCACTGTGGGTCGAAAGTGTATTTGGCCCAGGTTGTCGAGCTAGTAGCTGAATATCTAGGCGTCGTAACGAAAGCGGCGGTTTGACATCATTAGGGCAGTTCGTGGACTTTCTCTGCTTTCTCGCCTACACGAACCGTTGGGTCGTCCACTATCCCCTCACTATATCAATATTGAGGGGCTGTTTTCATGGCGACACGGAGTTACTAGCCTATAGGCGGAACACGTTGTGTCCTAGGTATGTGGCATTGCATATGCAGCTGTCTTCAGCTGACCCATTTGACGCGAACGTGTTTTACTGGCTACATTTCGCTGATTACATGTAGAGCTTTCATAAAATCAATGTAACCTCACTTTAAATGCGTTGCCGAGACTGGGTGTGTGCCACAATTCAATGAAAGTACATACCAGGAATCAGTGTGACTGAAAAAGAGACAGTTTTCGTGTGCTTTTCTTCAACAAAACGGGCGCCGCCAGACTTGCATGAGACAATAGACGAAAGCAGGCTAGTGCCAGATTCAATGTACATCTTTAACCTGAATGTCGGTCGCATCATAGGTGCCACTGCCATGTGCTTTTCTTCGAACAACCTAGCTCACTTAAACTTGGAAAAGTGAGTATACAAGACTAGGTGTGTACCAAGCTGCAATGAACTTGCGTGACGAGCGTTTGCGTCACTGGATATGGGCGACGAGGTTGTGCCCCTCTTTGATAAAGCTTGTGGACCCCAACATGTACCGCTACGTATGAGCCGCACTTCAATGTTGTGAAACTGGTAGGTCAGGAAAGTAGTCAGTTCTACAAAAAAGAAAGGCGTTCGTGCAACCTCGGTGATTTGACCATTCCGTCTGATCTCACTGGTACGTAAGATAATTCTGAGCCACGTGGGCCGATCGCTGCGGCAAAATATAGGCGTTTTTTTAACAAGCTCGAGAAAAGAATTTTTTAGGAACAGACGCGGTAAAGTAACGATGGTTTTATAGCCAATAGAGGAGGGAGGTTACGTCCCGCGGACGCCGTAGTGGAGGTCTACGGAGAATTTTGCCCATCTGGGGATCTTTAACGTGCGCTACGATGCACACGGGCGTCTTCGCAGTTTGCCTCCATTCAAGCTGCAATCTCCGGAGCCGGGGATTAGCCTGCAATTTCGAGCCGAGTATACTAGCGCCTTAGGTACTCGGCTACCCCGAAGGGTGACAGAGTAATGTTATACAGGCTTATGAATGTGATGAGTCCAGGTAGGTGTGCAGCGATCCTCCTGCACTGTGGGTCGAAAGTGTATGTGGCCCAGGTTGTCGAGCTAGTAGCTGAATATCTAGGCGTCGTAATGAAAGCGGCGGTTTGACATCATTAGGGCAGTTCGTGGACTTTCTCTGCTTTCTCGCCTACACGAAGCGTTGGGTCGTCCACTATCCCCTCACTATATCAATAATGAGGGGCTGTTTTTATGGCGAAACGGAGTTACTAGCCTATAGGCGGAACCGGTTGTGTTCTAGGTATGTGGCATTGCATATGCAGCTGTCTTCAGCTGACCCATTTGACGCGAACGTGTTTTAGTGGCTACATTTCGCTGATTACATGTAGATCTTTCATAAAATCAATGTAACCTCACTTTAAATGCGTTGCCGAGACTGGGTGTGTGCCACAATTCAATGAAAGTACATACCAGGAATCAGTGTGACTGAAAAGGAGACAGTTTTCGTGTGCTTTTCTTCAACAAAACGGGCGCCGCCAGACCTGCATGACTCAATAGACGAAAGCAGGCTAGTGCCAGCTTCAATGTACATCTTTAACCTGAATGTCGGTCACATCATAGGTGCCACTGCCATGTGCTTTTCTTCAAACAACCTAGCTCATTTAAACTTGCATAAGTGAGTATACAAGACTAGGTGTGTACCAAGCTGCAATGAACTTGCGTGACGAGCGTTTGCGTCACTGGATATGGGCGACGAGGTTGTGCCCCTCTTTGCTAAAGCTTGTTGACCCCAACATGTACCGCTACGTATGAGCCGCACTTCAATGTTGTGAAACTGGAAGATCAGGAAAGTAGTCAGTTATACAAAAAAGAAAGGCGTTCGTGCAACCTCGGTGATTTGACCATTCCGTCTGATCTCGCTGGTACGTAAGATAATTCTGAGCCACATGGGCCGATCGCTGCGGCAAAATATAGGCGTTTTTTCAACAAGCTCGAGAAAAGAATTTTTTAGGAACAGACGCGGTAAAGTAACGATGGTTTTATAGCCAATAGAGGAGGGAGGTTACGTCCCGCGGACGCCGTAGTGGAGGTCTACGGAGAATTTTGCCCATCTGGGGATCTTTAACGTGCGCTACGATGCACACGGCCGTCTTCGCAGTTTGCCTCCATTCAAGCTGCAATCTCCGGAGCCGGCGATTAGCCCGCAATTTCGAGCCGAGTATACTAGCGCCTTAGGTACTCGGCTACCCCGAAGGGTGACAGAGTAATGTTATACAGGCTTATGAATGTGATGAGTCCAGGTAGGTGTGCAGCGATCCTCCTGCACTGTGGGTCGAAAGTTTATGTGGCCCAGGTTGTCGAGCTAGTAGCTGAATATCTAGGCGTCGTAACGAAAGCGGCGGTTTGACATCATTAGGGCAGTTCGTGGACTTTCTCTGCTTTCTCGCCTACACGAACCGTTGGGTCGTCCACTATCCCCTCACTATATCAATAATGAGGGGCTGTTTTCATGACGAAACGGAGTTACTAGCCTATAGGCGGAACAGGTTGTGTCCTAGGTATGTGGCATTGCATATGCAGCTGTCTTCAGCTGACCCATTTGACGCGAACGTGTTTTACTGGCTGCATTTCGCTGATTACATGTAGATCTTTCATAAAATCAATGTAACCTCACTTTAAATGCGTTGCCGAGACTCGGTGTGTGCCACAATTCAATGAAAGTACATACCAGGAATCAGTGTGACTGAAAAGGAGACAGTTTTCGTGTGCTTTTCTTCAACAAAACGGGCGCCGCCAGACTTGCATGACTCAATAGACGAAAGCAGGCTAGTGCCAGATTCAATGTACATCTTTAACCTGAATGTCGGTCGCATCATAGGTGCCACTGCCATGTGCTTTTCTTCGAACAACCTAGCTCACTTAAACTAGGAAAAGTGAGTATACAAGACTAGGTGTGTACCAAGCTGCAGTGAACTTGCGTGACGAGCGTTTGCGTCACTGGATATGGGCGACGAGGTTGTGCCCCTCTTTGATAAAGCTTGTGGACCCCAACATGTACCGCTACGTATGAGCCGCACTTCAATGTTGTGAAACTGGAAGGTCAGGAAAGTAGTCAGTTATACAAAAAAGAAAGGCGTTCGTGCAACCACGGTGATTTGACCATTCCGTCTGATCTCACTGGTACGTCAGATAATTCTGAGCCACATGGGCCGATCGCTGCGGCAAAATATAGGCGTTTTTTTAACAAGCTCGAGAAAAGAATTTTTTAGGAACAGACGCGGTAAAGTAACGATGGTTTTATAGCCAATAGAGGAGGGAGGTTACGTCCCGCGGACGCCGTAGTGGAGGTCTACGGAGAATTTCGCCCATCTGGGGATCTTTACCGTGCGCTACGATGCACACGGGCGTCTTCGCAGTTTGCCTCCATTCAAGCTGCAATCTCCGGAGCCGGGGATTAGCCCGCAATTTCGAGCCGAGTATACTAGTGCCTTAGGTACTCGGCTACCCCGAAGGGTGACAGAGTAATGTTATACAGGCTTATGAATGTGATGAGTCCAGGTAGGTGTGCAGCGATCCTCCTGCACTGTGGGTCGAAAGTGTATGTGGCCCAGGTTGTCGAGCTAGTAGCTGAATATCTAGGCGTCGTAACGAAAGCGGCGGTTTGACATCATTAGGGCAGTTCGTGGACTTTCTCTGCTTTCTCGCCTACTCGAACCGTTGGGTCGTCCACTATCCCCTCACTATATCAATAATGAGGGGCTGTTTTCATGGCGAAACGGAGTTACTAGCCTATAGGCGGAACAGGTTGTGTCCTAGGTATGTGGCATTGCATATGCAGCTGTCTTCAGCTGACCCATTTGACGCGAACGTGTTTTACTGGTTACATTTCGCTGATTACATGTAGATCTTTCATAAAATCAATGTAACCTCACTTTAAATGCGTTGCCGAGACTGGGTGTGTGCCACAATTCAATGAAAGTACATACCAGGAATTAGTGTGACTGAAAAGGACACAGTTTTCGTGTGCTTTTCTTCAACAAAACGGGCGCCGCCAGACTTGCATGACTCAATAGACGAAAGCAGGCTAGTGCCAGATTCAATGTACATCTTTAACCTGAATGTCGGTCACATCATAGGTGCCACTGCCATGTGCTTTTCTTCAAACAACCTAGCTCACTTAAACTTGCATAAGTGAGTATACAAGACTAGGTGTGTACCAAGCTGCAATGAACTTGCGTGACGAGCGTTTGCGTCACTGGATATGGGCGACGAGGTTGTGCCCCTCTTTGATAAAGCTTGTTGACCCCAACATGTACCGCTACGTATGAGCCGCACTTCAATGTTGCGAAACTGAAAGATCAGGAAAGTAGTCAGTTATACAAAAAAGAAAGGCGTTCGTGCAACCTCGATGATTTGACCATTCCGTCTGCTCTCACTGGTACGTAAGATAATTCTGAGCCACATGGGCCGATCGCTGCGGCAAAATATAGGCGTTTTTTCAACAAGCTCGAGAAAAGAATTTTTTAGGAACAGACGCGGTAAAGTAACGATGGTTTTATAGCCAATAGAGGAGGGAGGTTACGTCCCGCGGACGCCGTAGTGGACGTCTACGGAGAATTTTGCCCATCTGGGGATCTTTAACGTGCGCTACGATGCACACGGGCGTCTTCGCAGTTTGCCTCCATTCAAGCTGCAATCTCCGGAGCCGGGGATTAGCCCGCAATTTCGAGCCGAGTATACTAGCGCCTTAGGTACTCGGCTACCCCGAAGGGTGACAGAGTAATGTTATACAGGCTTATGAATGTGATGAGTCCAGGTAGGTGTGCAGCGATCCTCCTGCACTGTGGGTCGAAAGTGTATGTGCCCCAGGTTGTCGAGCTAGTAGCTGAATATCTAGGCGTCGTAACGAAAGCGGCGGTTTGACATCATTAGGGCAGTTCGTGGACTTTCTCTGCTTTCTCGCCTACTCGAACCGTTGGGTCGTCCACTATTCCCTCACTATATCAATAATGAGGGGCTGTTTTTATGGCGAAACGGAGTTACTAGCCTATAGGCGGAACAGGTTGTGTCCTAGGTATGTGGCATTGCATATGCAGCTGTCTTCAGCTGACCCATTTGACGCGAACGTGTTTTACTGGTTACATTTCGCTGATTACATGTAGATCTTTCATAAAATCAATGTAACCTCACTTTAAATGCGTTGCCGAGACTGGGTGTGTGCCACAATTCAATGAAAGTACATACCAGGAATCAGTGTGTCTGAAAAAGAGACAGATTTCGTGTGCTTTTCTTCAACAAAACGGGCGCCGCCAGACCTGCATGACTCAATAGACGAAAGCAGGCTAGTGCCAGATTCAATGTACATCTTTAACCTGAATGTCGGTCGCATCTTAGGTGCCACTGCCATGTGCTTTTCTTCGAACAACCTAGCTCACTTAAACTTGCATAAGTGAGTATACAAGACTAGGTGTGTACCAAGCTGCAATGAACTTGCGTGACGAGCGTTTGCGTCACTGGATATGGGCGACGAGGTTGTGCCCCTCTTTGATAAAGCTTGTTGACCCCAACATGTACCGCTACGTATGAGCCGCACTTCAATGTTGTGAAACTGGAAGATCAGGAAAGTAGTCAGTTATACAAAAAAGAAAGGCGTTCGTGCAACCTCGATGATTTGACCATTCCGTCTGCTCTCACTGGTACGTAAGATAATTCTGAGCCACATGGGCCGATCGCTGCGGCAAAATATAGGCGTTTTTTCAACAAGCTCGAGAAAAGAATTTTTTAGGAACAGACGCGGTAAAGTAACGATGGTTTTATAGCCAATAGAGGAGGGAGGTTACGTCCCGCGGACGCCGTAGTGGAGGTCTACGGAGAATTTTGCCCATCTGGGGATCTTTAACGTGCGCTACGATGCACACGGGCGTCTTCGCAGTTTGCCTCCATTCAAGCTGCAATCTCCGGAGCCGGGGATTAGCCCGCAATTTCGAGCCGAGTATACTAGCGCCTTAGGTACTCGGCTACCCCGAAGGGTGACAGAGTAATGTTATACAGGCTTATGAATGTGATGAGTCCAGGTAGGTGTGCAGCGATCCTCCTGCACTGTGGGTCGAAAGTGTATTTGGCCCAGGTTCTCGAGCTAGTAGCTGAACATCTAGGCGTCGTCACGAAAGCGGCGGTTTGACATCATTAGGGCAGTTCGTGGACTTTTTCTGCTTTCTCGCCTACACGAACCGTTGGGTCGTCCACTATCGCCTCACTATATCAATAATGAGGGGCTGTTTTCATGGCGAAACAGAGTTACTAACCTATAGGCGGAACAGGTTGTGTCCTAGGTATCTGGCATTGCATATGCAGCTGTCTTCAGCTGACCCATTTGAGGCGAACGTGTTTCACTGGCTACATTTCGCTGATTACATGTAGATCTTTCATAAAATCAATGTAACCTCACTTTAAATGCGTTGCCGAGACTGGGTGTGTGCCACAATTCAATGAAAGTACATACCAGGAATCAGTGTGTCTGAAAAAGAGACAGTTTTCGTGTGCTTTTCTTCAACAAAACGGGCGCCGCCAGACTTGCATGACTCAATAGACGAAAGCAGGCTAGTGCCAGATTGAATGTACATCTTTAACCTGAATGTCGGTCGCATCATAGGTGCCACTGCCATGTGCTTTTCTTCGAACAACCTAGCTCACTTAAACTTGGAAAAGTGAGTATACAAGACTAGGTGTGTACCAAGCTGCAATGAACTTGCGTGACGAGCGTTTGCGTCACTGGATATGGGCGACGAGGTTGTGCCCCTCTTTGATAAAGCTTGTGGACCCCAACATGTACCGCTACGTATGAGCCGCACTTCAATGTTGCGAAACTGAAAGATCAGGAAAGTAGTCAGTTATACAAAAAAGAAAGGCGTTCGTGCAACCTCGATGATTTGACCATTCCGTCTGCTCTCACTGGTACGTAAGATAATTCTGAGCCACATGGGCCGATCGCTGCGGCAAAATATAGGCGTTTTTTCAACAAGCTCGAGAAAAGAATTTTTTAGGAACAGACGCGGTAAAGTAACGATGGTTTTATAGCCAATAGAGGAGGGAGGTTACGTCCCGCGGACGCCGTAGTGGAGGTCTACGGAGAATTTTGCCCATCTGGGGATCTTTAACGTGCGCTACGATGCACACGGGCGTCTTCGCAGTTTGCCTCCATTCAAGCTGCAATCTCCGGAGCCGGGGATTAGCCCGCAATTTCGAGCCGAGTATACTAGCGCCTTAGGTACTCGGCTACCCCGAAGGGTGACAGAGTAATGTTATACAGGCTTATGAATGTGATGAGTCCAGGTAGGTGTGCAGCGATCCTCCTGCACTGTGGGTCGAAAGTGTATGTGCCCCAGGTTGTCGAGCTAGTAGCTGAATATCTAGGCGTCGTAACGAAAGCGGCGGTTTGACATCATTAGGGCAGTTCGTGGACTTTCTCTGCTTTCTCGCCTACTCGAACCGTTGGGTCGTCCACTATTCCCTCACTATATCAATAATGAGGGGCTGTTTTTATGGCGAAACGGAGTTACTAGCCTATAGGCGGAACAGGTTGTGTCCTAGGTATGTGGCATTGCATATGCAGCTGTCTTCAGCTGACCCATTTGACGCGAACGTGTTTTACTGGTTACATTTCGCTGATTACATGTAGATCTTTCATAAAATCAATGTAACCTCACTTTAAATGCGTTGCCGAGACTGGGTGTGTGCCACAATTCAATGAAAGTACATACCAGGAATCAGTGTGTCTGAAAAAGAGACAGATTTCGTGTGCTTTTCTTCAACAAAACGGGCGCCGCCAGACCTGCATGACTCAATAGACGAAAGCAGGCTAGTGCCAGATTCAATGTACATCTTTAACCTGAATGTCGGTCGCATCTTAGGTGCCACTGCCATGTGCTTTTCTTCGAACAACCTAGCTCACTTAAACTTGCATAAGTGAGTATACAAGACTAGGTGTGTACCAAGCTGCAATGAACTTGCGTGACGAGCGTTTGCGTCACTGGATATGGGCGACGAGGTTGTGCCCCTCTTTGATAAAGCTTGTTGACCCCAACATGTACCGCTACGTATGAGCCGCACTTCAATGTTGTGAAACTGGAAGATCAGGAAAGTAGTCAGTTATACAAAAAAGAAAGGCGTTCGTGCAACCTCGATGATTTGACCATTCCGTCTGCTCTCACTGGTACGTAAGATAATTCTGAGCCACATGGGCCGATCGCTGCGGCAAAATATAGGCGTTTTTTCAACAAGCTCGAGAAAAGAATTTTTTAGGAACAGACGCGGTAAAGTAACGATGGTTTTATAGCCAATAGAGGAGGGAGGTTACGTCCCGCGGACGCCGTAGTGGAGGTCTACGGAGAATTTTGCCCATCTGGGGATCTTTAACGTGCGCTACGATGCACACGGGCGTCTTCGCAGTTTGCCTCCATTCAAGCTGCAATCTCCGGAGCCGGGGATTAGCCCGCAATTTCGAGCCGAGTATACTAGCGCCTTAGGTACTCGGCTACCCCGAAGGGTGACAGAGTAATGTTATACAGGCTTATGAATGTGATGAGTCCAGGTAGGTGTGCAGCGATCCTCCTGCACTGTGGGTCGAAAGTGTATTTGGCCCAGGTTCTCGAGCTAGTAGCTGAACATCTAGGCGTCGTCACGAAAGCGGCGGTTTGACATCATTAGGGCAGTTCGTGGACTTTTTCTGCTTTCTCGCCTACACGAACCGTTGGGTCGTCCACTATCGCCTCACTATATCAATAATGAGGGGCTGTTTTCATGGCGAAACAGAGTTACTAACCTATAGGCGGAACAGGTTGTGTCCTAGGTATCTGGCATTGCATATGCAGCTGTCTTCAGCTGACCCATTTGAGGCGAACGTGTTTCACTGGCTACATTTCGCTGATTACATGTAGATCTTTCATAAAATCAATGTAACCTCACTTTAAATGCGTTGCCGAGACTGGGTGTGTGCCACAATTCAATGAAAGTACATACCAGGAATCAGTGTGTCTGAAAAAGAGACAGTTTTCGTGTGCTTTTCTTCAACAAAACGGGCGCCGCCAGACTTGCATGACTCAATAGACGAAAGCAGGCTAGTGCCAGATTGAATGTACATCTTTAACCTGAATGTCGGTCGCATCATAGGTGCCACTGCCATGTGCTTTTCTTCGAACAACCTAGCTCACTTAAACTTGGAAAAGTGAGTATACAAGACTAGGTGTGTACCAAGCTGCAATGAACTTGCGTGACGAGCGTTTGCGTCACTGGATATGGGCGACGAGGTTGTGCCCCTCTTTGATAAAGCTTGTGGACCCCAACATGTACCGCTACGTATGAGCCGCACTTCAATGTTGTGAAACTTGAAGATCAGGAAAGTAGTCAGTTATACAAAAAAGAAAGGCGTTCGTGCAACCTCGGTGATTTGACCATTCCGTCTGATCTCACTGGTCCGTAAGATAATTCTGAGCCACATGGGCCGATCGCTGCGGCAAAATATAGGCGTTTTTTTAACAAGCTCGAGAAAAGAATTTTTTAGGAACAGACGCGGTAAAGTAACGATGGTTTTATAGCCAATAGAGGAGGGAGGTTACGTCCCGCGGACGCCGTAGTGGAGGTCTACGGAGAATTTTGCCCATCTGGGTATCTTTAACGTGCGCTACGATGCACACGGGCGTCTTCGCAGTTTGCCTCCATTCAAGCTGCAATCTCCGGAGCCGGGGATTAGCCCGCAATTTCGAGCCGAGTATACTAGCGCCTTAGGTACTCGGCTACCCCGAAGGGTGACAGAGTAATGTTATACAGGCTTATGAATGTGATGAGTCCAGGTAGGTGTGCAGCGATCCTCCTGCACTGTGGGTCGAAAGTGTATGTGGCCCAGGTTGTCGAGCTAGTAGCTGAATATCTAGGCGTCGTAACGAAAGCGGCGGTTTGACATCATTAGGGCAGTTCGTGGACTTTCTCTGCTTTCTCGCCTACACGAACCGTTGGGTCGTCCACTATCCCCTCACTATATCAATAATGAGGGGCTGTTTTCATGGCGAAACGGACTTACTAGCCTATAGGCGGAACAGGTTGTGTCCTAGGTATGTGGCATTGCATGTGCAGCTGTCTTCAGCTGACCCATTTGACGCGAACGTGTTTTACTGGCTACATTTCGCTGATTACATGTAGATCTTTCATAAAATCAATGTAACCTCACTTTAAATGCGTTGCCGAGACTGGGTGTGTGCCACAATTCAATGAAAGTACATACCAGGAATCAGTGTGACTGAAAAGGAGACAGTTTTCGTGTGCTTTTCTTCAACAAAACGGGCGCCGCCAGACTTGCATGACTCAATAGACGAAAGCAGGCTAGTGCCAGATTCAATGTACATCTTTAACCTGAATGTCGGTCGCATCATAGGTGCCACTGCCATGTGCTTTTCTTCGAACAACCTAGCTCACTTAAACTTGCATAAGTGAGTATACAAGACTAGGTGTGTACCAAGCTGCAATGAACTTGCGTGACGAGCGTTTGCGTCACTGGATATGGGCGACGAGGTTGTGCCCCTCTTTGATAAAGCTTGTTGACCCCAACATGTACCGCTACGTATGAGCCGCACTTCAATGTTGCGAAACTGGAAGATCAGGAAAGTAGTCAGTTATACAAAAAAGAAAGGCGTTCGTGCAACCTCGGTGATTTGACCATTCCGTCTGATCTCGCTGGTATGTAAGATAATTCTGAGCCACATGGGCCGATCGCTGCGGCAAAATATAGGCGTTTTTTCAACAAGCTCGAGAAAATAATTTTTTAGGAACAGACGCGGTAAAGTAACGATGGTTTTATAGCCAATAGAGGAGGGAGGTTACGTCCCGCGGACGCCGTAGTGGAGGTCTACGGAGAATTTTGCCCATCTGGGGATCTTTAACGTGCGCTACGATGCACACGGGCGTCTTCGCAGTTTGCCTCCATTCAAGCTGCAATCTCCGGAGCCGGGGATTAGCCCGCAATTTCGAGCCGAGTATAGTAGCGCCTTAGGTACTCGGCTACCCCGAAGGGTGACAGAGTAAAGTTATACAGGCTTATGAATGTGATGAGTCCAGGTAGGTGTGCAGCGACCCTCCTGCACTGTGGGTCGAAAGTGTATGTGGCCCAGGTTGTCGAGCTAGTAGCTGAATATCTAGGCGTCGTAACGAAAGCGGCGGTTTGACATCGTTAGGGAAGTTCGTGGACTTTCTCTGCTTTCTCGCCTACACGAACCGTTGGGTCGTCCACTATCCCCTCACTATATCAATAATGAGGGGCTGTTTTCATGGCGAAACGGAGTTACTAGCCTATAGGCGGAACAGGTTGTGTCCTAGGTATGTGGCATTGCATCTGCAGCTGTCTTCAGCTGACCCATTTGACGGGAACGTGTTTTACTGGCTACATTTCGCTGATTACATGTAGATCTTTCATAAAATCAATGTAACCTCACTTTAAATGCGTTGCCGAGACTGGGTGTGTGCCACAATTCAATGAAAGTACATACCAGGAATCAGTATGACTGAAAAGGAGACAGTTTTCGTGTGCTTTTCTTCAACAAAAGGGGCGCCGCCAGACTTGCATGACTCAATAGACGAAAGCAGGCTAGTGCCAGATTCAATGTACATCTTTAACCTGAATGTCGGTCACATCATAGGTGCCACTGCCATGTGCTTTTCTTCAAACAACCTAGCTCACTTAAACTTGCATAAGTGAGTATACAAGACTAGGTGTGTACCAAGCTGCAATGAACTTGCGTGACGAGCGTTTGCGTCACTGGATATGGGCGACGAGGTTGTGCCCCTCTTTGATAAAGCCCCGCAGGGGCGTCTGCATCAGCAGGCGTTTGGTGCGTTGCGACACCACGGACCCGAGCATACGAGGGTTGGCCCCTCCCGCGTGTAGCCGTGCGCGGCTTAGCCGTGTCTGGGGAAAAGGGGATCCTGGGGGTTGAGCTGAAGCTAGGTGTTTGGACCTTTAAGGCCCCCCGGCGGAGGCAACACACCTCTTCGGCCTCGGCTTCACATAGACGGCACCTCCAGGCTGACCCACCTGGGGGAAATCGGCAGTCGCCTTTTCCTGTCTCTCTCTTCGCACACCTTCGTCTTTCCCTTTCCCTTTAAGTCTTTCCTGTCTTCTTTTTCTTCTGATAACTTCCAACATTCCTGGCGGCGAGGGTTAACCTGGTGTGCTATGACCTACCTTGGTTATAACATATGTGGTTATAGCGACGACGTACAGTTGGTATGGCAGGGCTTGTTTCACCACATACCTTGCCTTGTCCCCTTGTTGGGCTCGGTGGTGGGTGACTGGCGTCGTCGCTGAATACTCAACATATCTCATGGGAACTTCCAACCCTTTTTCAACCGATCGTCTCTCTAAAAGGGGGCGCACCGATGCTACATTTCAATTTTCTTTCAAAGCCACTCAGACATTCCCGAAATTTCACGTTGTTCACAGTGAAAAACCTGACAAGAAGGCAAGAACGATTTCACCATTCGTTGTGACGAAGTATCTCACAGAGACCATTGGAGGCGGTTATAAAATCACCAAGCTGGCCAGTGGCGACTTATTACTCGAATTGAAAGACAAAACACAACATGACAAGCTAACGAACCTTGTAGAACTTGGAGACATCCCCGTCAGTGTAACAGCCCACCGAACCATGAATTCGTCCAAAGGCGTAATTTCTGACATTGACTTAATGGACTTGACCGAAGAAGAACTCCTGGAAGGATGGAAGGACGAAAACGTCATAAACGTACAAAGAATAAAGATCAGACGGGACAACAAAGAGCTGCCAACTAAGCACCTGATAGTTACCTTTGGCTCTAGCACATTACCAGAGACATTAGAAACTGGATATATCAAAATCAGAGTACGACCGTACATCCCCAACCCGCGACGTTGTTTTAAATGCCAGAGGTTTGACCACGCTTCCCAGAGCTGCCGAGGGCGGCTAACATGTGCGAAATGCGGCATCAACGATCATTCTGCAGATGACTGTAAGGCTGAGCCCCGTTGTAGCAATTGTAATGGTGGCCATCCTGCATACTCTCGAACATGCGAAGTCTGGAAAAAAGAAAAAGAAATAATTGCGATAAAGGTAAAAGAAAACATAACTTTCAGAGAAGCAAGACAACGCATCTCATCAACATTTACACAGACCGCATCTTTCGCCGAAGTGGTACGTCGGGGGGCAGCACCACAACGGCACTTGGCGAACGCCAGCACCACGCATAGCGAGCGTGCGGCAACGCCACCCGCCCCCACGGTGGGAGCAGCGAAGGCTGCCCTACCTCTCCCGAATTTGACCACAGTGGAGGCCTCTGCTAGTGCTGGCACCAGTCAGCCCAGCTCCGAGGCCAAGAAAAACCCACCAACCACCAGGATGGTGGGCTCCAAGGCCTTGTCTTCCGAGACTAGGCTTTCACGTAAAACACACCGCTCGCAAGAGCGGCTGTTCAGTGCCTCTCAAGAGGCCATGGACACAACACCGAGTCATAAGGCGCAGTTGACGCCTAAGGAGCGGCGCGACTTTGTCGACCGCTCCAGGAAAGACAAAACTCCAATTACAGGGCCTCAAAAGGGCGTTTTAAGCTAAATCAAGTTCTCTTCGACACATAGCACAACATTTATTTTAATATGGATACACTAATTATTCAATGGAATATCAGAGGCCTGCTTTGCAACCTCGATGATATCCAAGAACTCCTCAAAGAACTAACTCCAAAAGTGCTGTGTGTCCAAGAGACTCATTTGAAATCTAATCATAAACACTTCCTACGTCAGTATGTTATTTTTCGGAAGGATCGCGATGATGCCCTCGCATCATCCGGTGGTGTAGCTATCATAGCTGACAAATCTATAGCCTGTCAACACTTACGGCTACAAACACCCATTGAGGCAGTGGCCGTTCGTGCTGTTTTTTTAAATAAACTGATAACCATTTGCTCTTTATACATACCGCCGCATTTTCAGCTTCACAAACAAGAATTCCACACATTAATAGACCAGTTACCCGAACCATATCTTGTGCTTGGAGACTTAAATGCACACAGCAACCTATGGGGCGACTCGCGCTGCGACGCGAGAGGTCGCTTGATTGAACAGTTCCTTTTTTCCTCAGGTGCATGTCTTTTGAATGAGAAGGAGCCCACGTATTATAATGTGGCAAACAAAACATACTCCTCAATAGACCTTAGAATTGCATCTCCTACTCTTCTACAATACTTTAAATGGAAAGTTATTAAAAACCCTTACGGGAGTGACCATTTCCATGTAGCTCTATGCACACCAATGTCTAATGAAGGTCCCCCACAATTACCTCGCTGGAAAACTGACTCAGCTGACTGGGAAAAGTTCAAAAAACTTGCTTCTTTATCCTGGGACGACATGAGTGCTTTAAGCATAGATGCTGCGATTGAATATTTTACGGGATTTCTCCTTGACACCTCCACCAAATGTATCGCTGTAACAAGTGGATTGTCCACAAAACGCCGTCTACCGTGGTGGAATGATGAGTGTCGATTAGCGCGTAAGAAGCAGAACAAGGCATGGCGTTTACTTCGGGATTCTCCGACGGCAGAAAATCTAGTCAATTTCAAGCAGGTCAAATCCCAGGGTCGAAGAACGCGGCGACAAGCTAGAAGAGAGAGTTGGAGAAAGTATATATCAGGCATTAACTCTTACACGGACGAAACAAAGGTTTGGAACAGAGTTAATAGAATAAAGGGTCGACAGTCTTACTCTCTGCCTTTAGTGAATACTCAAGGCGACAGCATGGAAGATCAGGCGAACTTTCTTGGCGCACATTTCGAACAAATATCCAGCTCGTCGCACTACTCTGAAACATTCCAAAGGTACAAAAGGCAAATAGAAGGACAACCATTAGAACGGAAAAGCACAAAATACGAGGCATACAATAGACCCTTTTGCATGGCAGAGCTTCAGGCAGCCCTAAACAGCTGCAACCAATCTGCCCCCGGATCTGACCGCATCCTATACGAAATGCTTAAACACCTGCCGCCTGAAACACAAAAAACCCTTCTTTGCCTCTACAATTCTATATGGTCGTCCGGCCGCATTCCCTCTGCTTGGAAAGAGGCCATCATAATTCCTATTTTGAAACAGGGTAAGGACCCTTCCTTGGCAAATAATTATAGGCCTATAGCACTGACGAGCTGCTTATGCAAAGTTTTTGAGAAGATGGTAAACAGCCGCCTGGTCCACTATCTAGAAATAAACAAGAAATTAGACCCATATCAATGTGGTTTCAGAGAAGGCAGATCGACGACAGATCAGCTTGTGCGCATGGAAATGTACATCAGGGATGCCTTTGTCCACAAACAGCTTGTATTATCAGTGTTTCTTGACATGCAGAAGGCGTATGATACTACGTGGCGCTTCGGGATCCTTCGGGATCTTTCTGCAATGGGTATTCGCGGCAACCTGCTGAGAATAATTGAAAGCTATCTCTCTGACAGGACATTTCGTGTTAGAGTTGGCAACGTGCAGTCTCGACCATTCACACAAGAGACAGGTATACCGCAGGGTGGAGTACTGAGCTGTACGCTATTTATTGTTAAAATGAACTCTCTCCACACCGTATTACCTCGCACACTCTTCTACTCCGTCTATGTAGACGATGTACAGATAGGGTTCAGGTCAGGCAATCTTAGCATTTGCGAGAGGCAGCTTCAACTCGGCTTGAATAGACTCTCAAAGTGGGCGGACGAGAATGGTTTTAAATTGAACCCCCAAAAAAGCACACGTGTCCTATTTTCAAATCGGAGAGGTGTATTACCACAACCAGACATTAACCTTAATGGAGAAAGACTAACTGTTAGCCCTGAACACAAATTCTTAGGTGTCATCCTGGACACAAAGCTTAACTTCGTTCCCCACCTAAAATATCTTAAAGAAAAATGCCTCAAGACCATGAACCTCCTCAAGTTGCTCTCTCGAACAGCCTGGGGCAGTGACAGGAAGTGTCTGCTGAGCCTGTATAAAAGTCTCGTACAATCACGCCTCGACTACGGAGCCGTGGTGTACCACTCCGCAACAGAGAGTGCGCTAAAGATTCTCGACCCAGTCCACAACCTCGGTATACGACTGGCAACAGGCGCCTTTAGATCGAGCCCTGTTGAAAGTCTCTACGTTGAGTCCAATGAATTGTCCTTACATCTACGCAGAACATTCCTAAGTTTATCATACTACACGAAGGTAAAATCAGACACCGAGCATCCATGTCATTCCATAGTTAGCGACCTGTCCACTTCCAGACTTTACACTAACCGCCCACGTATTAGAACTCCATTGAGCTTGCGCTTGGAAGCAATGGCAGAAGAAACAGACATCCATATCCCAGAAAATATCCTTATGCCTCCCACTCGCCTGCCACCTCCTTGGGAATGGCAGACCATGCAATGCGATATCTCTTTTGTCGAAATAACAAAACATGCACCAGAGGCACACTTACGGTCACACTTCTTCGAACTGCAAGCGAAATACTGCTGTGCCGAGTTTTATACAGATGCTTCCAAGTCATCTGCAGGTGTCGCGTATGCAGCTCTTGGCCCATTTTTTTCCACCTCCGGTACTCTAAATCCCAACACAAGTATTTTTACGGCTGAAGCGTACGCAATACTTTCAGCTGTAAAGCACATCAGACATAAAAACCTGAATAAGGCAATCATCTTCACAGACTCATTAAGCGTAGTAAGGGGTTTAATGAGTTTTCGAAAACATAAAAACCCTATTTTTAATAATCTGTACACAGAACTATACCTAGGCTTAACATACAACCAAAACGTAGTCATATGTTGGGTGCCTGGCCATAGGGGCATAAAAGGTAATGTAGCTGCTGACGAAAGTGCAACGTCAGTCGTCTTTAATGAAACGGATGTGAATAAACCCATAGCAGCTACAGAACTTAAGCCATTCTTACGCCACAAACTGAGGAAGCACTGGCAGGACCAATGGGATAATGCAGTAGAGAATAAGTTACACCTTATCAAACCAAAATTAGGGAACTGGATATCTGAAAGAACAGCAAGACATAAGGAAGTGCTTCTTTGCAGGTTAAGAATAGGACATACTTACGCCACTCACTCCTACCTTTTGACGGGAAGCGAACCTCCGACATGTACCAAATGTGGCAAGAGGCTTACAGTTATCCATGTTCTTATACAATGCACAGAAATAGAGGCAGAAAGAAAAAAGCACTTTCCCTCTGCTTATCTCCAACACACACCGTTACATCCAGCATTCTTTCTCAGCAATGAACCCCTTTTTACTTTTCAATCAGTATTAAACTTCTTAACTGAAACGGACACCTTACAAGTGATTTGGTCAGGCTACCTGTAGCACGGCCTCCACCAGGAGGTCGTAGCTGCAATGAAAGCATTATTTAGAGCACGTGTCTCCCAGCCCTTGCTTTCAAGGCCTTGCTGAGGCACTAGTGCTACAGATTCTACATATTTTACTGATCATCCCTATCTCGTGGAACATCTATTGTCATCGGAGAAACGATCAATCACTGTCATTTTTAATATGTAGATATTCTTGTTTTACGCACTTTAGAGCCAATAAATTTTAGGTCCTTTTACATCTTCATTGCACCACATGCATGTTTTGCACATTTTAGAGAATATTTTAGGCCACTATACAGCCGCGTTTTATTACTCCTCGCATTTAACAGTCACAAATCATTGAGAAGCACTGATCATCGACTTGGCGCTCTTTGGCCACATCTGGCCCTTGCGCCAAAAAACTCTAATAATCAATCAATCTCTTTGATAAAGCTTGTTGACCCCAACATGTACCGCTACGTATGAGCCGCACTTCAATGTTGTGAAACTGGAAGATCAGGAAAGTAGTCAGTTATACAAAAAAGAAAGGCGTTCGTGCAACCTCGGTGATTTGACCATTCCGTCTGATCTCGCTGGTACGTAAGATAATTCTGAGCAACATGGGCCGATCGCTGCGGCAAAATATAGGCCTTTTTTCAACAAGCTCGAGAAAAGAATTTTTTAGCAACAAACGCGGTAAAGTAACGATGGTTTTATAGCCAATAGAGGAGGGAGGTTACGTCCCGCGGACGCGGTAGTGGAGGTCTACGGAGAATTTTGCCCATCTGGGGATCTTTAACGTGCGCTACGATGCACACGGGCGTCTTCGCAGTTTGCCTCCATTCAAGCTGCAATCTCCGGAGCCGGGGATTAGCCCGCAATTTCGAGCCGAGTATACTAGCGCCTTAGGTACTCGGCTACCCCGAAGGGTGACAGAGTAATGTTATACAGGCTTATGAATGTGATGAGTCCAGGTAGGTGTGCAGCGATCCTCCTGCACTGTGGGTCGAAAGTGTATGTGTCCCAGGTTGTCGAGCTAGTAGCTGAATATCTAGGCGTCGTAACGAAAGCGGCGGTTTGACATCATTAGGGCAGTTCGTGGACTTTCTCTGCTTTCTCGCCTACACGAACCGTTGGGTCGTCCACTATCCCCTCACTATATCAATAATGAGGGGCTGTTTTCATGGCGAAACGGAGTTACTAGCCTATAGGCGGAACAGGTTGTGTCCTAGGTATGTGGCATTGCATATGCAGCTGTATTCAGCTGACCCATTTGACGCGAACGTGTTTTACTGGCTACATTTCGCTGATTACATGTAGATCTTTCATAAAATCAATGTAACCTCACTTTAAATGCGTTGCCGAGACTGGGTGTGTGCCACAATTCAATGAAAGTACATACCAGGAATCAGTGTGACTGAAAAGGAGACAGTTTTCGTGTGCTTTTCTTCAACGAAACGGGCGCCGCCAGACTTGCATGACTCAATAGACGAAAGCAGGCTAGTGCCAGATTCAATGTACATCTTTAACCTGAATGTCGGTCGCATCATAGGTGCCACTGCCATGTGCTTTTCTTCGAACAACCTAGGTCACTTAAACTTGGATAAGTGAGTATGCAAGACTAGGTGTGTACCAAGCTCCAATGAACTGGCGTGACGAGCGTTTGCGTCACTGGATATGGGCGACGAGGTTGTGCCCCTCTTTGATAAAGCTTGTGGACCCCAACATGTACCGCTACGCATGAGCCGCACTTCAATGTTGTGAAACTGGAAGGTCAGGAAAGTAGTCAGTTATACAAAAAAGAAAGGCGTTCGTGCAACCTCGGTGATTTGACCATTCCGTCTGATCTCACTGGTACGTCAGATAATTCTGAGCCACATGGGCCGATCGCTGCGGCAAAATATAGGCGTTTTTTTTAACAAGCTCGAGAAAAGAATTTTTTAGGAACAGACGCGGTATAGTAACGATAGTTTTATAGCCAATAGAGGAGGGAGATTTCGTCCCGCGGACGCCGTAGTGGAGGTCTACGGAGAATTTTGCCCATCTGGGGATCTTTAACGTGCGCTACGATGCACACGGGCGTCTTCGCAGTTTGCCTCCATTCAAGCTGCAATCTCCGGAGCCGGGGATTAGCCCGCAATTTCGAGCCGAGTATACTAGCGCCTTAGGTACTCGGCTACCCCGAAGGGTGACAGAGTAATGTTATACAGGCTTATGAATGTGATGAGTCCAGGTAAGTGTGCAGCGATCCTCCTGCACAGTGGGTCGAAAGTGTATTTGGCCCAGGTTGTCGAGCTAGTAGCTGAACATCTAGGCGTCGTCACAAAAGCGGCGGTTTGACATCATTAGGGCAGTTCGTGGACTTTCTCTGGTTTCTCGCCTACACGAACCGTTGGGTCGTCCACTATCCCCTCACTATATCCATAATGAGGGGTTGTTTTCATGGCGAAACGGAGTTACTAGCCTATAGACGGAACTGGTTGTGTCCTAGGTATGTGGCATTGCATATGCAGCTGTCTTCAGCTGACCCATTTGACGCGAACGTGTTTTACTGCCTACATTTCGCTGATTACACGTAGATCTTTCATAAAATCAATGTAAGCTCACTTTAAATGCGTTGCCGAGACGGGGTGTGTGCCACAATTCAATGAGAGAGAGAGAGAGAGAGAGAGATAAAACTTTATTGTGTCCTTGATGGGGTTAAGGGGTGGCGGGGGTCGGGAGGCTAATCCCCAATCCCCCCCTTCCTCAGATGGCGGCCAGTTCTTGCTTCCTGGCGGCGTCTTCGGCCATCCGGACGGCCCAGAGCTGCTCCTCTGGGTCCAAGCTGAGCAGCAATGTCTCCCACTGCTCGGCCGTACTAATGATGCGTGTGTTAGTGCGGGAGGTGTTGGTGGGTGAGGCTTTGGGGCATTGCCAAATAATATGATTGAGGTCGGCGCGGGCTTTGCACGCTTTGCAGAGTGGTGAGTATGCATCGGGGTACATGCGGTTGTAAAGCACGGGGTTCGGAAAAGTTCGTGTCTGAAGGAGTCGCCAAGTGGTGGATTGAGCCTTAGTCAGTGTTTTGTGTGCTGGGGGGTAGCGTAACCGCTCTCTGCGGTAGTGCAGTAGAATTTCTCTGAACGTGACCATTCGGTCCCGCGCGTGACCGCGATGCAGAACAGAGGGCTGGTCGGGATCGGAAGACGCAGGAGAAGGATGATGCGCCCGGTGTGCGAGAGCTCGGGCGGCATCGTGGGCGGCTTCGTTTCCAGCCAGACCCGAGTGACCAGGGGCCCAGATGATCTGCACGCGGCGTTGCCTTGAGAGAGGAGTGCCAGAGAGAATCTTTTGCGCTTGGGGTGCTATCAGTCCTCTTGCGTAGTTACGAATGGCCGTTTTTGAGTCGCTGATGATGCAGTGTGCATTGGTAGCCGCGTAGGCTAAAGCGATGGCCGTTCCTTCGCCTACTTCGGGTTGCGTGGCGAATATTGATGCGGCCGCGGAGAGGTGGTACTGCGAACCCGCGACTGCGACTACCGCCATGGCGTTTTGGTTGGGGTAGTCTGCTGCGTCCACGTAGGTTACGTCAGCGGCTTGGTCGTAGCGCTTTTGTAGTTGTTTAGCTCTTTCTGCACGTCGCTCCGGATTGTGTTCAGGGTGCATATTGCGAGGTATGGGCGGGATAACTAGCTGATCACGAATGTTTGGAGGGATGGGTACTTTTGGTCCGAATTGGGTGGTGTAGGTTATGCCTAGGGTGCCTAGAATGTGCCTGCCCGTGGTGGAATTGGCAAGTCGTTCGTATTGGCTAATACGGTGCGCTTCAATAAGCTCGTCTATGGTGTTATGAATGCCTAGGGCGTCCAGTTTCTCGTTAGAGGTGGTGATGGGAAGATGTAGGGCTTGTTTATAGGCCCTCTTGATCATGGTATTGAGTTTGGACTTGTCAGTTGCATTGAGGCTAAGGTACGGGGCGACATAGGTGATCCTGCTCAAGGCGTAGGCGGTTACCAGGCGTATAAGGTTGCTTTCCTTCATGCCATGATGTCGATTTCCGATGCGTGCAATGAGGCGAGTGGTTTGGTGTACATGATTATCTAATTGCTTGAGTATCTCCGTGTTTCTGCCGTTTTGTTGGATGCGTAAGCCAAGGATACGAATGCTAGGTACTGTAGGTATGCGTTGCTGGTGCACGTGGAGTTCTATCTCGGGTGGGTGAGGGTCTGGACGTCGACCTCCCCAATTAGGGTTGTACAGAAGGAGCTCCGATTTCTGTGGGGAACACGCCAGGCCGCGCGGTTCTACGTATTCAACGACCTCGTTGATGGCTTGCTGCAGCGTGTCTTGGATGTCCCCGTCGCTGCCCCCGGTGACCCACAGGGTGATATCGTCTGCGTAGAGGCTATGCTTGAGGTTGGGGATGCTAGCTAATGCAGGCGGTAGTCCGAGCAAGGCCACGTTAAACAGAAAAGGGGATAGAACCGAACCTTGCGGCGTGCCTTTACTGCCGAAGTGAATAATTGGCGACTGCAACCCTCCAATGGTAATGGTGGCCGTGCGACCTGTAAGAAAATTCTTTACGTAGTTATAGGTTCGATGGCCAACCTGTAGTTGTGCCAGTTGGTTCAGTATGGCCTCATGCGTGACGTTATCGAAGGCCTTGGTTAGGTCTAGCCCCAAGATGGCTCTGGTGTCCAGCCTGGAGGTTTTGTCGCCATCGATAATTTGGTGCTTGAGCTGAATCATGATATCTTGAGCAGAAAGTTTCGGGCGGAAGCCAATCATGGTATTGGGGAAGAGGTCGTTGTCGTTCATATGTCTGTGTAAGCGTGTGAGGATGACGTGCTCGAGGACTTTTCCGACACATGAAGTCAGGGAGATAGGGCGGAGGTTTTCGAGTAGGAGGCGCTTCCCGGGTTTGGGAATCATAATAATTTTGGCTTCTTTCCATTGTTAGGGGAGGTTTCCAGTTTCCCAGTATTCGTTAAAATAAGCTGTGAGGGCTAGTATAGAATCCTCATCTAGGTTGCGAAGCATTTTATTAGTAATGCCATCCGGTCCCGGGGCTGAGTTAGGGCGGAGTGCGAGGATGGCTTCACGTACTTCTGCTGCTTCTATGGGCACGTCCAGGTGGTCGTTATCGGTGCCTGTGTATGCTGGAGCGGGTGTAGTAGGTTGAGGTCCTATGTATCGGTCTATCAATTCTTGAAGAACTTGTGCGTCCGTGCCAGAATGGGTGTGAATAATTTTTTGCAAGTTGTGCTGTTGTGTGTTCTTGCTGTTAGCCGGATCGAGGAGGCAACGGAGGATATTCCACGTTTTGGGCAGGTTTGGTTGCCGCTCCATGCTGTCGCATGTGCTGTGCCAATTTTGACGAGTAAGTTGTTGTGCGTAGTCTTCGATTTCAAGGGTGAGTGTGCTAATACGTTTCCTGAGCGTTCGGTTGAGCTTGTTGCGTTTGTATCTGCGTTGCAGACTGGCGAGGGCTTCCCACATATGCAGTAACTTGCTATCTGCCTCCTGCAGATTGGCTTCCTCAGGCACCAATTTAGTGGCTTTGCTCGCGTCTTGCAGCAAGGATGCGACCCAATCTTCGAAAGGGGGTTGGGTACCCGAGAAAGAGGTGAGGGCTCTGGCCTGCCGGAAAGCGTCCCAGTTCGTTATGTGGAGTTCACGACCCTTAGGCTTTCGCGGGCCCGCTCGAACTGTTGTTTGAATTAAATAGTGGTCACTGCCCAAGTTGTCTTGTGTGTTGATCCAGTCTGCTTGTGGAATTCGTTTTGCGAATGTCAAGTCCGGAGTAGTATCTCTGCTAACGCTGTTTCCCATACGAGTGGGAGAAGTTGGATCCGTGACAAGAGTAAGACCTAGATTCTGTCCGTCAAGCCATAGTTGTCTTCCCTTTCGGCGGTCCATTGGGTATCCCCATGCCACCGCAGGGGCGTTTAGGTCCCCTACGATGAGCAGGGGGGCTCCCCTAGCTACTTGATCTGCTTTGGTGAAAAGTCGTAGAAACCTATGTTGTTCTCTGGGGCTGCTGTACACATTTAGGATGAAGAGGCTCTGTTGCTTGCGCCTTGCAGACGGGATGATCTCCAGAAAAATGTGGGCTGCTGTATCAATGCCTGTGTGATGCTGTATAACCGGAATGTTTCGCTTAACTAGTGTGGTTACTTGGGGCCTGCGGTTATCATTGCAAACTGCGGTGTATGCCGCGTATCCCGACAGCTTAGCCGCTTCTCCGGTCTCTTGTAATGCGATAACATCAGGGGAAGTATGTGGTGCGAGAGACGTAATGTATTGCTCTAAATGTGCTCGCTTTCGCCGGAAGCCCCGGCAGTTCCACTGCCAAATGCAGTAGGTAACACGTTCTGGATTACTCGCAGCCATCTTTGTCGGGACGCGAGTACGGCTTCTTTAGGGGACCTGCTCTGGGACGGAGTAGGGTGTTTTCCAATTCTGTCAAACGGGTGTTGTGATTTTGAGCCAAAGTTGCGACCATGTCTTGAAGCACTTTGCGCGTGTCGTCCATGTTTTCCTGTCGCTGTTGTACTCTTGCCACAAAGGCTTGCTCAATTCTGGGCAGTAGTAGCGTTTCTAGTTTCGCCGTAAGGAGGTTGTCCATTGCGCGTTCGAGAGCTTTTGCAATGGAGGCGTCGAGCAATGTGGCAAGCTTACAATCTAATGCTTCGTTCAGGTTGCGTTCTATCCGCTGTTGCAGCTCAGTGAGGGCCTCACAGTTGACATTTCCTTCTGAAGGGTATGCTGGTGTTGCCGCTTTTGAGATTGGTTCGAGAGCTTTGCGTTTGTGCGAGGTTGGTTGTTGGGTGGTTTGCCGGCAATCTATTGCAGGAACAGGAAGGATGTCTGCATTTGATGGTAAATGTTTGGGTTGTGTGTCTGCAAGTTGTGATTTGAGATTAGCGTTTTCTGTCTTGAGTTCTTGTATCTCAGCACGTAAGGATCGGAGCTCCTGCATGAAGCTGTGCATGGTAGCGTCACTAACTGTGTTCACTGGGGTTGCTATAGGTTGTGTGGTGTGACCTGTGTGGGAGACAATGCTGGCCCAGCTTACCTTGGGGGGTGCGTCTTGCACTTTGACTGTGGTCGTTCTAAGGCTTGTGTTTCCTTGCTGCTGCGGTGGTGTTGAATCCGGTCCGCTCCCAGAGTAACTGCGTCCTTGTGTCTGACTGCGACCTCGGGAGCGGCTGCGTCCACGAGACCGACTGCGTCCTCGTGGATTGCTGCGTTCGGGAGCCTGCGGTTGTAGTGTTGACTTCGGTGTTGGCAGAGCTGAGTCTCCATTTGCAGAAGTCGATGGCCCCATCTCCTGGTCAGCTCCTTGTTATCCCAGTCGTAGGCGTTCCCATCGTCGTTGGAGTAGGAGGTGCGGTGTCTGGAAGCGGCGATGGCAGGACTTATCACCAGTCGGGTGGTCTTTGCCGCAGAGCGCGCAGCAAGGGTGACAGGGGTGATCATCCGGTGGATTTACTGTGTCACAGCTCTTGCATTTCTTCTGGGTTGGAGTGGGGCATACATCGGCCCTGTGGCCGACGGTCCCGCAGATGTCGCAGACCTCGATGCGCTTCTTATGTAGATAGCATTTGTATTCTGCTCCGCGGTAGTAGACATGGTACGGTACTTGCTTTCCGTCGAATACGATGAGCACTGAATTAGTCTTGCCCATGCGTCGGGCCTGCAGAATCGTAGGGTTCTTCTTGTAAATGAGACTGTTGGTAACGTCTTCGTCCGTGTCATATGAAGGGATGTTATGTATGACTCCTTTGGCTGTGTCCTCCGGCGGTGTGACGTATGCTGTGGCAGCGTAGCGGACTGCTCCGATGGGGAGACTGCGGATGCGACAGTATTTTTCGGCGTTAGACATCATTGGCGTGCTAACTACAATGACATTATTATCCGTGCATGAGCGGTAAATGTCGTCCTCTGCTTCTTTGGTTGTAATGCCCGTGATCTGTAGTATTGAGTCGCGTATCTGGGCGTCTCCTAGTTTGGACACGTTGAAACCGTCTCTTGGGCGTATGACGATCTTGATATCATTCTTCGGAAGTCGTGGTTGCCGTGGTGCGCGTCGGCGTAGTGCGGGCTGCTCGGTACTCTCGGTGCGTGCGCTTGCTGTTGCACGGAGGGATCCGTGTACGAGTAGGGATGATGCCTGCGTAGTCTGTCGTTGCTTGCGGTGGCTGACAAGCCACCCTGCTTCAACGGAAACTTCTTCGGGGGCTATTTTCGTGCCTTCAACCTCTACTACCTCCATGACGAGGGGAGGGGCTGCACTTACTTGATCTCACGAGGGTGCGAGTCGTTGGGCGAAGTCCTCGGGAGCCAGGACTGCGACAGCGACGCCGCGCACCTTCGTAGCTGCGGCGCACCTGTCTCTCGGCCAGACGGAGCAGCTGAAGGTCTTGTTAGGGTTAGCAATCTTGTGGTCGTAGAAACCCTTGTCCTGGGTCCCTGGCGTCGGGACTGGTCTTGATCGGTAGCGGACCACTTCCGGAAGCTGGTTCCGACGTTAGTTTGGGTCCAGCGGTGATTGTTTGGCCACAAGAGTTTGAAATATACGGAGCCCATACGAGGCGCGTGTACTCCGTGAGCGTCGTCGTCGTCTTCACAATTCAATGAAAGTACATACCAGGAATGAGTGTGACTGAAAAGGAGACAGTTTTCGTGTGCTTTTCTTCAACAAAACGGGCGCCGCCAGACTTGCATGACTCAATAGAGGAAAGCAGGCTAGTGCCAGATTCAATGTACATCTTTAACCTGAATGTCGGTCGCATCATAGGTGCCACTGCCATGTGCTTTTCTTCGAACAACCTAGCTCACTTAAACTTGGATAAGTGAGTATACAAGACTAGGTGTGTACCAAGCTGCAATGAACTTGCGTGACGAGCGTTTGCGTCACTGGATATGGGCGACGAGGTTGTGCCCCTCTTTGATAAAGCTTGTTGACCCCAACATGTACCGCTACGTATGAGCCGCACTTCAATGTTGTCAAACTGGAAGATCAGGAAAGTAGTCAGTTATACAAAAAAGAAAGGCGTTCGTGCAACCTCGATGATTTGACCATTCCGTCTGCTCTCACTGGTACGTAAGATAATGCTTAGCCACATGGGCCGATCGCTGCGGCAAAATATAGGCGTTTTTTTAACAAGCTCGAGAAAAGAATTTTTTAGGAACAGACGCGGTAAAGTAACGATAGTTTTATAGCCAATAGAGGAGGGAGGTTACGTCCCGCGGACGCCGTAGTGGAGGTCTACGGAGAATTTTGCCCATCTGGGGATCTTTAACGTGCGCTACGATGCACACGGGCGTCTTCGCAGTTTGCCTCCATTCAAGCTGCAATCTCCGGAGCCGGGGATTAGCCCGCAATTTCGAGCCGAGTATACTAGCGCCTTAGGTACTCGGCTACCCCGAAGGGTGACAGAGTAATGTTATACAGGCTTATGAATGTGATGAGTCCAGGTAGGTGTGCAGCGATCCTCCTGCACTGTGGGTCGAAAGTGTATTTGGCCCAGGTTCTCGAGCTAGTAGCTGAACATCTAGGCGTCGTCACGAAAGCGGCGGTTTGACATCATTAGGGCAGTTCGTGGACTTTTTCTGCTTTCTCGCCTACACGAACCGTTGGGTCGTCCACTATCGCCTCACTATATCAATAATGAAGGGCTGTTTTCATGGCGAAACAGAGTTACTAGCCTATAGGCGGAACAGGTTGTGTCCTAGGTATGTGGCATTGCATATGCAGCTGTCTTCAGCTGACTCATTTGACGGGAACGTGTTTTACTGGCTACATTTCGCTGATTACATGTAGATCTTTCATAAAATCAATGTAACCTCACTTTAAATGCGTTGCCGAGACTGGGTGTGTGCCACAATTCAATGAAAGTACATACCAGGAATCAGTGTGACTGAAAAGGAGACAGTTTTCGTGTGCTTTTCTTCAACAAAACGGGCGCCGCCAGACTTGCATGACTCAATAGACGAAAGCAGGCTAGTGCCAGATTCAATGTACATCATTAACCTGAATGTCGGTCGCATCATAGGTGACACTGCCATGTGCTTTTCTTCGAACAACCTAGCTCACTTAAACTTGCATAAGTGAGTATACAAGACTAGGTGTGTACCAAGCTGCAATGAACTTGCGTGAAGAGCGTTTGCGTCACTGGATATGGGCGACGAGGTTGCGCCCCTCTTTGATAAAGCTTGTTGACCCCAACATGTACCGCTACGTATGAGCCGCACTTCAATGTTGTGAAACTGGAAGATCAGGAAAGTAGTCAGTTATACAAAAAAGAAAGGCGTTCGTGCAACCTCGATGATTTGACCATTCCGTCCGCTCTCACTGGCACGTAAGATAATGCTTAGCCACATGGGCCGATCGCTGCGGCAAAATATAGGCGTTTTTTTAACAAGCTCGAGAAAAGAATTTTTTAGGAACAGACGCGGTAAAGTAACGATAGTTTTATAGCCAATAGAGGAGGGAGGTTACGTCCCGCGGACGCCGTAGTGGAGGTCTACGGAGAATTTTGCCCAGCTGGGGATCTTTAACGTGCGCTACGATGCACACGGGCGTCTTCGCAGTTTGCCTCCATTCAAGCTGCAATCTCCGGAGCCGGGGATTAGCCCGCAATTTCGCGCCGAGTATACTAGCGCCTTAGGTACTCGGCTACCCCGAAGGGTGACAGAGTAATGTTATACAGGCTTATGAATGTGATGAGTCCAGGTAGGTGTGCAGCGATCCTCCTGCACTGTGGGTCGAAAGTGTATTTGGCCCAGGTTCTCGAGCTAGTAGCTGAACATCTAGGCGTCGTCACGAAAGCGGCGGTTTGACATCATTAGGGCAGTTCGTGGAGTTTCTCTGGTTTCTCGCCTACACGAACCGTTGGGTCGTCCGCTATCCCCTCACTATATCAATAATGAGGGGCTGTTTTCATGGCGAAACGGAGTTACTAGCCTATAGGCGGAACAGGTTGTGTCCTAGGTATGTGGCATTGCATATGCAGCTGTCTTCAGCTGACCCATTTGACGCGAACGTGTTTTACTGCCTACATTTCGCTGATTACACGTAGATCTTTCATAAAATCAATGTAACCTCACTTTAAATGCGTTGCCGAGACGGGGTGTGCGCCACAATTCAATGAAAGTACATACCAGGAATCAGTGTGACTGAAAAGGAGACAGTTTTCGTGTGCTTTTCTTCAACAAAACGGGCGCCGCCAGACTTGCATGATTCAATAGACGAAAGCAGCCTAGTGCCAGATTCAATGTACATCTTTAACCTGATTGTCGGTCACATCATAGGTGCCACTGCCATGTGCTTTTCTTCAAACAACCTAGCTCACTTAAACTTGCATAAGTGAGTATACAAGACTAGGTGTGTACCAAGCTGCAATGAACTTGCGTGAGGAGCGTTTGCGTCACTGCATATGGGCGACGAGGTTGTGCCCCTCTTTGATAAACCTTGTTGACCCCAACATGTACCGCTACGTATGAGCCGCACTTCAATGTTGTGAAACTGGAAGATCAGGAAAGTAGTCAGTTATACAAAAAAGAAAGGCGTTCGTGCAACCTCGGTGATTTGACCATTCCGTCTGATCTCGCTGGTACGTAAGATAATTCTGAGCCACATGGGCCGATCGCTGCGGCAAAATATAGGCGTTTTTTCAACAAGCTCGAGAAAAGAATTTTTTAGGAACAGACGCGGTAAAGTAACGATGGTTTTATAGCCAATAGAGGAGGGAGGTTACATCCCGCGGACGCCGTAGTGGAGGTCTACGGAGAATTTTGCCCATCTGGGGATCTTTAACGTGCGCTACGATGCACACGGGCGTCTTCGCAGTTTGCCTCCATTCAAGCTGCAATCTCCGGAGCCGGGGATTAGCCCGCAATTTCGAGCCGAGTATACTAGCGCCTTAGGTACTCGGCTACCCCGAAGGGTGACAGAGTAATGTTATACAGGCTTATGAATGTGATGAGTCCAGGAAAGTGTGCAGCGATCCTCCTGCACTGTGGGTCGAAAGTGTATTTGGCCCAGGTTCTCGAGCTAGTAGGTGAACATCTAGGCGTCGTCACGAAAGCGGCGGTTTGACATCATTAGGGCAGTTCGTGGCAGTCCAGGTAGGTGTGCAGCGATCCTCCTGCACTGTGGGTCGAAAGTGTATTTGGCCCAGGTTCTCGAGCTAGTAGCTGAACATCTAGGCGTCGTCACGAAAGCGGCGGTTTGACATCATTAGGGCAGTTCGTGGACTTTCTCTGGTTTCTCGCCTACACGAACCGTTGGGTCGTCCACTATCCCCTCACTATATCAATAATGAGGGGCTGTTTTCATGGCGAAACGGAGTTACTAGCCTATAGGCGGAACAGGTTGTGTCCTAGGTATGTGGCATTGCATATGCAGCTGTCTTCAGCTGACCCATTTGACGCGAACGTGTTTTACTGGCTACATTTCGCTGATTACATGTAGATCTTTCATAAAATCAATGTAACCTCACTTTAAATGCGTTGCCGAGACTGGGTGTGTGCCACAATTCAATGAAAGTACATACCAGGAATCAGTGTTACTGAAAAGGAGACAGTTTTCGTGTGCTTTTCTTCAACAAAACGGGCGCCGCCAGACTTGCATGACTCAATAGACGAAAGCAGGCTAGTGCCAGATTCAATGTACATCTTTAACCTGAATGTCGGTCGCATCATAGGTGCCACTGCCATGTGCTTTCCTTCGAACAACCTAGCTCACTTAAACTAGGAAAAGTGAGTATACAAGACTAGGTGTGTACCAAGCTGCAATGAACTTGCGTGACGAGCGTTTGCGTCACTGGATATGGGCGACGAGGTTGTGCCCCTCTTTGATAAAGCTTGTGGACCCCAACATGTACCGCTACGTATGAGCCGCACTTCAATGTTGTGAAACTGGAAGGTCAGGAAAGTAGTCAGTTATACAAAAAAGAAAGGCGTTCGTGCAACCTCGGTGATTTGACCATTCCGTCTGATCTCCCTGGTACGTCAGATAATTCTGAGCCACATGGGCCGATCGCTGCGGCAAAATATAGGCGTTTTTTTTAACAAGCTCGAGAAAAGAATTTTTTAGGAACAGACGCGGTAAAGTAACGATGGTTTTATAGCCAATAGAGGAGGGAGGTTACGTCCCGCGGACGCCGTAGTGGAGGTCTACGGAGAATTTTGCCCAGCTGGGGATCTTTAACGTGCGCTACGATGCACACGGGCGTCTTCGCAGTTTGCCTCCATTCAAGCTGCAATCTCCGGAGCCGGGGATTAGCCCGCAATTTCGAGCCGAGTATACTAGCGCCTTAGGTACTCGGCTACCCCGAAGGGTGACAGAGTAATGTTATACAGGCTTATGAATGTGATGAGTCCAGGTAGGTGTGCAGCGATCCTCCTGCACTGTGGGTCGAAAGTGTATTTGGCCCAGGTTCTCGAGCTAGTAGCTGAACATCTAGGCGTCGTCACGAAAGCGGCGGTTTGACATCATTAGGGCAGTTCGTGGACTTTTTCTGCTTTCTCGCCTACACGAACCGTTGGGTCGTCCACTATCGCCTCACTATATCAATAATGAAGGGCTGTTTTCATGGCGAAACAGAGTTACTAGCCTATAGGCGGAACAGGTTGTGTCCTAGGTATGTGGCATTGCATATGCAGCTGTCTTCAGCTGACTCATTTGACGGGAACGTGTTTTACTGGCTACATTTCGCTGATTACATGTAGATCTTTCATAAAATCAATGTAACCTCACTTTAAATGCGTTGCCGAGACTGGGTGTGTGCCACAATTCAATGAAAGTACATACCAGGAATCAGTGTGACTGAAAAGGAGACAGTTTTCGTGTGCTTTTCTTCAACAAAACGGGCGCCGCCAGACTTGCATGACTCAATAGACGAAAGCAGGCTAGTGCCAGATTCAATGTACATCATTAACCTGAATGTCGGTCGCATCATAGGTGACACTGCCATGTGCTTTTCTTCGAACAACCTAGCTCACTTAAACTTGCATAAGTGAGTATACAAGACTAGGTGTGTACCAAGCTGCAATGAACTTGCGTGAAGAGCGTTTGCGTCACTGGATATGGGCGACGAGGTTGCGCCCCTCTTTGATAAAGCTTGTTGACCCCAACATGTACCGCTACGTATGAGCCGCACTTCAATGTTGTGAAACTGGAAGATCAGGAAAGTAGTCAGTTATACAAAAAAGAAAGGCGTTCGTGCAACCTCGATGATTTGACCATTCCGTCCGCTCTCACTGGCACGTAAGATAATGCTTAGCCACATGGGCCGATCGCTGCGGCAAAATATAGGCGTTTTTTTAACAAGCTCGAGAAAAGAATTTTTTAGGAACAGACGCGGTAAAGTAACGATAGTTTTATAGCCAATAGAGGAGGGAGGTTACGTCCCGCGGACGCCGTAGTGGAGGTCTACGGAGAATTTTGCCCAGCTGGGGATCTTTAACGTGCGCTACGATGCACACGGGCGTCTTCGCAGTTTGCCTCCATTCAAGCTGCAATCTCCGGAGCCGGGGATTAGCCCGCAATTTCGCGCCGAGTATACTAGCGCCTTAGGTACTCGGCTACCCCGAAGGGTGACAGAGTAATGTTATACAGGCTTATGAATGTGATGAGTCCAGGTAGGTGTGCAGCGATCCTCCTGCACTGTGGGTCGAAAGTGTATTTGGCCCAGGTTCTCGAGCTAGTAGCTGAACATCTAGGCGTCGTCACGAAAGCGGCGGTTTGACATCATTAGGGCAGTTCGTGGAGTTTCTCTGGTTTCTCGCCTACACGAACCGTTGGGTCGTCCGCTATCCCCTCACTATATCAATAATGAGGGGCTGTTTTCATGGCGAAACGGAGTTACTAGCCTATAGGCGGAACAGGTTGTGTCCTAGGTATGTGGCATTGCATATGCAGCTGTCTTCAGCTGACCCATTTGACGCGAACGTGTTTTACTGCCTACATTTCGCTGATTACACGTAGATCTTTCATAAAATCAATGTAACCTCACTTTAAATGCGTTGCCGAGACGGGGTGTGCGCCACAATTCAATGAAAGTACATACCAGGAATCAGTGTGACTGAAAAGGAGACAGTTTTCGTGTGCTTTTCTTCAACAAAACGGGCGCCGCCAGACTTGCATGATTCAATAGACGAAAGCAGCCTAGTGCCAGATTCAATGTACATCTTTAACCTGATTGTCGGTCACATCATAGGTGCCACTGCCATGTGCTTTTCTTCAAACAACCTAGCTCACTTAAACTTGCATAAGTGAGTATACAAGACTAGGTGTGTACCAAGCTGCAATGAACTTGCGTGAGGAGCGTTTGCGTCACTGCATATGGGCGACGAGGTTGTGCCCCTCTTTGATAAACCTTGTTGACCCCAACATGTACCGCTACGTATGAGCCGCACTTCAATGTTGTGAAACTGGAAGATCAGGAAAGTAGTCAGTTATACAAAAAAGAAAGGCGTTCGTGCAACCTCGGTGATTTGACCATTCCGTCTGATCTCGCTGGTACGTAAGATAATTCTGAGCCACATGGGCCGATCGCTGCGGCAAAATATAGGCGTTTTTTCAACAAGCTCGAGAAAAGAATTTTTTAGGAACAGACGCGGTAAAGTAACGATGGTTTTATAGCCAATAGAGGAGGGAGGTTACATCCCGCGGACGCCGTAGTGGAGGTCTACGGAGAATTTTGCCCATCTGGGGATCTTTAACGTGCGCTACGATGCACACGGGCGTCTTCGCAGTTTGCCTCCATTCAAGCTGCAATCTCCGGAGCCGGGGATTAGCCCGCAATTTCGAGCCGAGTATACTAGCGCCTTAGGTACTCGGCTACCCCGAAGGGTGACAGAGTAATGTTATACAGGCTTATGAATGTGATGAGTCCAGGAAAGTGTGCAGCGATCCTCCTGCACTGTGGGTCGAAAGTGTATTTGGCCCAGGTTCTCGAGCTAGTAGGTGAACATCTAGGCGTCGTCACGAAAGCGGCGGTTTGACATCATTAGGGCAGTTCGTGGCAGTCCAGGTAGGTGTGCAGCGATCCTCCTGCACTGTGGGTCGAAAGTGTATTTGGCCCAGGTTCTCGAGCTAGTAGCTGAACATCTAGGCGTCGTCACGAAAGCGGCGGTTTGACATCATTAGGGCAGTTCGTGGACTTTCTCTGGTTTCTCGCCTACACGAACCGTTGGGTCGTCCACTATCCCCTCACTATATCAATAATGAGGGGCTGTTTTCATGGCGAAACGGAGTTACTAGCCTATAGGCGGAACAGGTTGTGTCCTAGGTATGTGGCATTGCATATGCAGCTGTCTTCAGCTGACCCATTTGACGCGAACGTGTTTTACTGGCTACATTTCGCTGATTACATGTAGATCTTTCATAAAATCAATGTAACCTCACTTTAAATGCGTTGCCGAGACTGGGTGTGTGCCACAATTCAATGAAAGTACATACCAGGAATCAGTGTTACTGAAAAGGAGACAGTTTTCGTGTGCTTTTCTTCAACAAAACGGGCGCCGCCAGACTTGCATGACTCAATAGACGAAAGCAGGCTAGTGCCAGATTCAATGTACATCTTTAACCTGAATGTCGGTCGCATCATAGGTGCCACTGCCATGTGCTTTCCTTCGAACAACCTAGCTCACTTAAACTAGGAAAAGTGAGTATACAAGACTAGGTGTGTACCAAGCTGCAATGAACTTGCGTGACGAGCGTTTGCGTCACTGGATATGGGCGACGAGGTTGTGCCCCTCTTTGATAAAGCTTGTGGACCCCAACATGTACCGCTACGTATGAGCCGCACTTCAATGTTGTGAAACTGGAAGGTCAGGAAAGTAGTCAGTTATACAAAAAAGAAAGGCGTTCGTGCAACCTCGGTGATTTGACCATTCCGTCTGATCTCCCTGGTACGTCAGATAATTCTGAGCCACATGGGCCGATCGCTGCGGCAAAATATAGGCGTTTTTTTTAACAAGCTCGAGAAAAGAATTTTTTAGGAACAGACGCGGTAAAGTAACGATGGTTTTATAGCCAATAGAGGAGGGAGGTTACGTCCCGCGGACGCCGTAGTGGAGGTCTACGGAGAATTTTGCCCAGCTGGGGATCTTTAACGTGCGCTACGATGCACACGGGCGTCTTCGCAGTTTGCCTCCATTCAAGCTGCAATCTCCGGAGCCGGGGATTAGCCCGCAATTTCGAGCCGAGTATACTAGCGCCTTAGGTACTCGGCTACCCCGAAGGGTGACAGAGTAATGTTATACAGGCTTATGAATGTGATGAGTCCAGGAAAGTGTGCAGCGATCCTCCTGCACTGTGGGTCGAAAGTGTATTTGGCCCAGGTTCTCGAGCTAGTAGCTGAACATCTAGGCGTCGTCACGAAAGCGGCGGTTTGACATCATTAGGGCAGTTCGTGGCAGTCCAGGTAGGTGTGCAGCGATCCTCCTGCACTGTGGGTCGAAAGTGTATTTGGCCCAGGTTCTCGAGCTAGTAGCTGAACATCTAGGCGTCGTCACGAAAGCGGCGGTTTGACATCATTAGGGCAGTTCGTGGACTTTCTCTGGTTTCTCGCCTACACGAACCGTTGGGTCGTCCACTATCCCCTCACTATATCAATAATGAGGCGCTGTTTTCATGGCGAAACGGAGTTACTAGCCTATAGGCGGAACAGGTTGTGTCCTAGGTATGTGGCATTGCATATGCAGCTGTCTTCAGCTGACCCATTTGACGCGAACGTGTTTTACTGGCTACATTTCGTTGATTACATGTAGATCTTTCATAAAATCAATGTAACCTCACTTTAAATGTGTTGCCGAGACTGGGTGTGTGCCGCAATTCAATGAAAGTACATACCAGGAATCAGTGTGACTGAAAAGGAGACAGTTTTCGTGTGCTTTTCTTCAACAAAACGGGCGCCGCCAGACTTGCATGACTCAATAGACGAAAGCAGGCTAGTGCCAGATTCAATGTACATCTTTAACCTGAATGTCGGTCACATCATAGGTGCCACTGCCATGTGCTTTTTTTCAAACAACCTAGCTCACTTAAACTTGCATAAGTGAGTATACAAGACTAGGTGTGTACCAAGCTGCAATGAACTTGCGTGACGAGCGTTTGCGTCACTGGATATGGGCGACGAGGTTGTGCCCCTCTTTGATAAAGCTTGTTGACCCCAACATGTACCGCTACGTATGAGCCGCACTTCAATGTTGTGAAACTGGAAGATCAGGAAAGTAGTCAGTTATACAAAAAAGAAAGGCGTTCGTGCAACCTCGGTGATTTGACCATTCCGTCTGATCTCGCTGGTACGTAAGATAATTCTGAGCCACATGGGCCGATCGCTGCGGCAAAATATAGGCGTTTTTTCAACAAGCTCGAGAAAAGAATTTTTTAGGAACAGACGCGGTAAAGTAACGATGGTTTTATAGCCAATAGAGGAGGGAGGTTACGTCCCGTGGACGCCGTAGTGGAGGTCTACGGAGAATTTTGCCCATCTGGGGATCTTTAACGTGCGCTACGATGCACACGGGCGTCTTCGCAGTTTGCCTCCATTCAAGCTGCAATCTCCGGAGCCGGGGATTAGCCCGCAATTTCGAGCCGAGTATACTAGCGCCTTAGGTACTCGGCTACCCCGAAGGGTGACAGAGTAATGTTATACAGGCTTATGAATGTGATGAGTCCAGGTAGGTGTGCAGCGATCCTCCTGCACTGTGGGTCGAAAGTGTATTTGGCCCAGGTTGTCGAGCTAGTAGCTGAATATCTAGGCGTCGTAACGAAAGCGGCGGTTTGACATCATTAGGGCAGTTCGTGGACTTTCTCTGCTTTCTCGCCTACACGAACCGTTGGGTCGTCCACTATCCCCTCACTATATCAATATTGAGGGGCTGTTTTCATGGCGAAACGGAGTTACTAGCCTATAGGCGGAACACGTTGTGTCCTAGGTATGTGGCATTGCATATGCATCTGTCTTCAGCTGACCCATTTGACGCGAACGTGTTTTACTGGCTACATTTCGCTGATTACATGTAGATCTTTCATAAAATCAATGTAACCTCACTTTAAATGCGTTGCCGAGACTTGGTGTGTGCCACAATTCAATGAAAGTACATACCAGGAATCAGTGTGACTGAAAAGGAGACAGTTTTCGTGTGCTTTTCTTCAACAAAACGGGCGCCGCCAGACTTGCATGACTCAATAGACGAAAGCAGGCTAGTGCCAGATTCAATGTACATCTTTAACCTGAATGTCGGTCGCATCATAGGTGCCACTGCCATGTGCTTTTCTTCGAACAACCTAGCTCACTTAAACTTGCATAAGTGAGTATACAAGACTAGGTGTGTACCAAGCTGCAATGAACTTGCGTGAGGAGCGTTTGCGTCACTGCATATGGGCGACGAGGTTGTGCCCCTCTTTGATAAAGCTTGTTGACCCCAACATGTACCGCTACGTATGAGCCGCACTTCAATGTTGTGAAACTGGAAGATCAGGAAAGTAGTCAGTTATACAAAAAAGAAAGGCGTTCGTGCAACCTCGGTGATTTGACCATTCCGTCTGATCTCGCTGGTACGTAAGATAATTCTGAGCCACATGGGCCGATCGCTGCGGCAAAATATAGGCGTTTTTTTCAACAAGCTCGAGAAAATAATTTTTTAGGAACAGACGCGGTAAAGTAACGATGGTTTTATAGCCAATAGAGGAGGGAGGTTACGTCCCGCGGACGCCGTAGTGGAGGTCTACGGAGAATTTTGCCCATCTGGGGATCTTTAACGTGCGCTACGATGCACACGGGCGTCTTCGCAGTTTGCCTCCATTCAAGCTGCAATCTCCGGAGCCGGGGATTAGCCCGCAATTTCGAGCCGAGTATACTAGCGCCTTAGGTACTCGGCTACCCCGAAGGGTGACAGAGTAATGTTATACAGGCTTATGAATGTGATGAGTCCAGGTAGGTGTGCAGCGATCCTCCTGCACTGTGGGTCGAAAGTGTATTTGGCCCAGGTTCTCGAGCTAGTAGCTGAACATCTAGGCGTCGTCACGAAAGCGGCGGTTTGACATCATTAGGGCAGTTCGTGGACTTTCTCTGGTTTCTCGCCTACACGGACCGTTGGGTCGTCCACTATCCCCTCACTATATCAATAATGAGGGGCTGTTTTCATGGCGAAAGGGAGTTACTAGCCTATAGGCGGAACAGGTTGTGTCCTAGGTATGTGGCATTGCATATGCAGCTGTCTTCAGCTGACCCATTGACGCGAACGTGTTTTACTGGCTACATTTCGCTGATTACATGTAGATCTTTCATAAAATCAATGTAACCTCACTTTAAATGCGTTGCCGAGACTGGGTGTGTGCCACAATTCAATGTAAGTACATACCACGAATCAGTGTGACTGAAAAGGAGACAGTTTTCGTGTGCTTTTCTTCAACAAAACGGGCGCCGCCAGACTTGCATGACTCAATAGACGAAAGCAGAATAGTGCCAGATTCAATGTACATCTTTAACCTGAATGTCGGTCGCATCATAGGTGCCACTGCCATGTGCTTTTCTTCGAACAACCTAGCTCACTTAAACTTGCATAAGTGAGTATACAAGACTAGGTGTGTACCAAGTTGCAATGAACTTGCGTGAGGAGCGTTTGCGTCACTGCATATGGGCGACGAGGTTGTGGCCCCTCTTTGATAAAGCTTGTTGACCCCAACATGTACCGCTACGTATGAGCCGCACTTCAATGTTGTGAAACTGGAAGATCAGGAAAGTAGTCAGTTATACAAAAAAGAAAGGCGTTCGTGCAACCTCGGTGATTTGACCATTCCGTCTGATCTCGATGGTACGTAAGATAATTCTGAGCCACATGGGCCGATCGCTGCGGCAAAATATAGGCGTTTTTTCAACAAGCTCGAGAAAAGAATTTTTTAGGAACAGACGCGGTAAAGTAACGATGGTTTTATAGCCAATAGAGGAGGGAGGTTACGTCCCGCGGACGCCGTAGTGGAGGTCTACGGAGAATTTTGCCCATCTGAGGATCTTTAACGTGCGCTACGATGCACACGGGCGTCTTCGCAGTTTGCCTCCATTCAAGCTGCAATCTCCGGAGCCGGGGATTAGCCCGCACTTTCGAGCCGAGTATACTAGCGCCTTAGGTACTCGGCTACCCCGAAGGGTGACAGAGTAATGTTATACAGGCTTATGAATGTGATGAGTCCAGGTAGGTGTGCAGCGATCCTCCTGCACTGTGGGTCGAAAGTGTATGTGGCCCAGGTTGTCGAGCTAGTAGCTGAATATCTAGGCGTCGTAACGAAAGCGGCGGTTTGACATAATTAGGGCAGTTCGTGGACTTTCTCTGCTTTCTCGCCTACGCGAACCGTTGGGTCGTCCACTATCCCCTCACTATATCAATAATGAGGGGCTGTTTTCATGGCGAAACGGAGTTACTAGCCTACAGGCGGAACAGGTTGTGTCCTAGGTATGTGGCATTGCATATGCAGCTGTCTTCAGCTGACCCATTTGACGCGAACGTGTTTTACTGGCTACATTTCGCTGATTACATGTAGATCTTTCATAAAATCAGTGTAACCTCACTTTAAATGCGTTGCCGAGACTGGGTGTGTGCCACAATTCAATGAAAGTACATACCAGGTATCAGTGTTACTGAAAAGGAGACAGTTTTCGTGTGCTTTTCTTCAACAAAACGGGCGCCGCCAGACTTGCATGACTCAATAGACGAAAGCAGGCTAGTGCCAGATTCAATGTACATCTTTAACCTGAATGTCGGTCGCATCATAGGTGCCACTGCCATGTGCTTTTCTTCGAACAACCTAGCTCACTTAAACTAGGAAAAGTGAGTATACAAGACTAGGTGTGTACCAAGCTGCAATGAACTTGCGTGACGAGCGTTTGTATCACTGGATATGGGCGACGAGGTTGTGCCCCTCTTTGATAAAGCTTGTGGACCCCAACATGTACCGCTACGTATGAGCCGCACTTCAATGTTGTGAAACTGGAAGGTCAGGAAAGTAGTCAGTTATACAAAAAAGAAAGGCGTTCGTGCAACCTCGGTGATTTGACCATTCCGTCTGATCTCACTGGTACGTCAGATAATTCTGAGCCACATGGGCCGATCGCTGCGGCAAAATATAGGCGTTTTTTTAACAAGCTCGAGAAAAGAATTTTTTAGGAACAGACGCGGTAAAGTAACGATGGTTTTATAGCCAATAGAGGAGGGAGGTTACGTCCCGCGGACGCCGTAATGGAGGTCTACGGAGAATTTTGCCCATCTGGGGATCTTTAACGTGCGCTACGATGCACACGGGCGTCTTCGCAGTTTGCCTCCTTTCAAGCTGCAATCTCCGGAGCCGGGGATTAGCCCGCAATTTCGAGCCGAGTATACTAGCGCCTTAGGTACTCGGCTACCCCGAAGGGTGACAGAGTAATGTTATACAGGCTTATGAATGTGATGAGTCCAGGTAGGTGTGCAGCGATCCTCCTGCACTGTGGGTCGAAAGTGTATGTGGCCCAGGTTGTCGAGCTAGTAGCTGAATATCTAGGCGTCGTAACGAAAGCGGCGGTTTGACATCATTAGGGCAGTTCGTGGACTTTCTCTGCTTTCTCGCCTACACGAACCGTTGGGTCGTCCACTATCCCCTCACTATATCAATAATGAGGGGCTGTTTTCATGGCGAAACGGAGTTACTAGCCTATAGGCGGAACAGGTTGTGTCCTAGGTATGTGACATTGCATATGCAGCTGTCTTCAGCTGACCCATTTGACGCGAACGTGTTTTACTGGCTACATTTCGCTGATTACATGTACATCTTTCATAAAATCAATGTAACCTCACTTTAAATGCGTTGCCGAGACTGTGTGTTCCACAATTCAATGAAAGTACATACCAGGAATCAGTGTGACTGAAAAGGAGACAGTTTTCGTGTGCTTTTCTTCAACAAAACGGGCGCCGCCAGACTTGCATGACTCAATAGACGAAAGCAGGCTAGTGCCAGATTCAATGTACATCTTTAACCTGAATGTCGGTCACATCATAGGTGCCACTGCCATGTGCTTTTCTTCAAACAACCTAGCTCACTTAAACTTGCATAAGTGAGTATACAAGACTAGGTGTGTATCAAGCTGCAATGAACTTGCGTGACGAGCGTTTGCGTCACTGGATATGGGCGAAGAGGTTGTGCCCCTCTTTGATAAAGCTTGTTGACTCCAACATGTACCGCTACGTATGAGCCGCACTTCAATGTTGTGAAACTGGAAGATCAGGAAAGTAGTCAGTTATACAAAAAAGAAAGGCGTTCGTGCAACCTCGATGATTTGACCATTCCGTCTGCTCTCACTGGTACGTAAGATAATGCTTAGCCACATGGGCCGATCGCTGCGGCAAAATATAGGCGTTTTTTTAACAAGCTCGAGAAAAGAATTTTTTAGGAACAGACGCGGTAAAGTAACGATGGTTTTATAGCCAATAGAGGAGGGAGGTTACGTCCCGCGGACGCCGTAGTGGAGGTCTACGGAGAATTTTGCCCATCTGGGGATCTTTAACGTGCGCTACGATGCACACAGGCGTCTTCGCAGTTTGCCTCCATTCAAGCTGCAATCTCCGGAGCCGGGGATTAGCCCGCAATTTCGAGTCGAGTATACTAGCGCCTTACGTACTCGGCTACCCCGAAGGGTGACAGAGTAATGTTATACAGGCTTATGAATGTGATGAGTCCAGGTAGGTGTGCAGCGATCCTCCTGCACTATGGGTCGAAAGTGTATTTGGCCCAGGTTGTCGAGCTAGTAGCTGAATATCTAGGCGTCGTAACGAAAGCGGCGGTTTGACATCATTAGGGCAGTTCGTTGACTTTCTCTGCTTTCTCGCCTACACGAACCGTTGGGTCGTCCACTATCCCCTCACTATATCAATAATGAGGGGCTGTTTTCATGGCGAAACGGAGTTACTAGCCTATAGGCGGAACAGGTTGTGTCCTAGGTATGTGGCATTGCATATGCAGCTGTCTTCAGCTGACCCATTTGACGCGAACGTGTTTTACTGGCTACATTTCGCTGATTACATGTAGATCTTTCATAAAATCAATGTAACCTCACTTTAAATGCGTTGCCGAGACTGGGTGTGTGCCACAATTCAATGAAACTACATACCAGGAATCAGTGTGACTGAAAAAGAGACAGTTTTCGTGTGCTTTTCTTCAACAAAACGGGCGCCGCCAGACTTGCATGACTCAATAGACGAAAGCAGGCTAGTGCCAGATTCAATGTACATCTTTAACCTGAATGTCGGTCGCATCATAGGTGCCACTGCCATGTGTTTTTCTTCGAACAACCTAGCTCACTTAAACTTGCATAAGTGAGTATACAAGACTAGGTGTGTACCAAGCTGCAATGAACTTGCGTGAGGAGCGTTTGCGTCACTGGATATGGGCGACGAGGTTGTGCCCCTCTTTGATAAAGCTTGTTGACCCCAACATGTACCGCTACGTATGAGCCGCACTTCAATGTTGTGAAACTGGAAGATCAGGAAAGTAGTCAGTTATACAAAAAAGAAAGGCGTTCGTGCAACCTCGGTGATTGGACCATTCCGTCTGATCTCGCTGGTACGTAAGATAATTCTGAGCCACATGGGCCGATCGCTGCGGCAAAATATAGGCGTTTTTTCAACAAGCTCGAGAAAAGAATTTTTTTAGGAACAGACGCGGTAAAGTAACGATGGTTTTATAGCCAATAGAGGAGGGAGGTTACGTCCCGCGGACGCCGTAGTGGAGGTCTACCGAGAATTTTGCCCATCTGAGGATCTTTAACGTGCGCTACGATGCACACGGGCGTCTTCGCAGTGTGCCTCCATTCAAGCTGCAATCTCCGGAGCCGGGGATTAGCCCGCACTTTCGAGCCGAGTATACTAGCGCCTTAGGTACTCGGCTACCCCGAAGGGTGACAGAGTAATGTTATACAGGCTTATGAATGTGATGAGTCCAGGTAGGTGTGCAGCGATCCTCCTGCACTGTGGGTCGAAAGTGTATGTGGCCCAGGTTGTCGAGCTAGTAGCTGAATATCTAGGCGTCGTAACGAAAGCGGCGGTTTGACATCATTAGGGCAGTTCGTGGACTTTCTCTGCTTTCTCGCCTACGCGAACCGTTGGGTCGTCCACTATCCCCTCACTATATCAATAATGAGGGGCTGTTTTCATGGCGAAACGGAGTTACTAGCCTATAGGCGGAACAGGTTGTGTCCTAGGTATGTGGCATTGCATATGCAGCTGTCTTCAGCTGACCCATTTGACGCGAACGTGTTTTACTGGCTACATTTCGCTGATTACATGTAGATCTTTCATAAAATCAATGTAACCTCACTTTAAATGCGTTGCCGAGACTGGGTGTGTGCCACAATTCAATGAAAGTACATACCAGGAATCAGTGTGACTGAAAAGGAGACAGTTTTCGTGTGCTTTTCTTCAACAAAACGGGCGCCGCCAGACTTGCATGACTCAATAGACGAAAGCAGGCTAGTGCCAGATTCAATGTACATCTTTAACCTGAATGTCGGTCACATCATAGGTGCCACTGCCATGTGCTTTTCTTCAAACAACCTAGCTCACTTAAACTTGCATAAGTGAGTATACAAGACTAGGTGTGTATCAAGCTGCAATGAACTTGCGTGACGAGCGTTTGCGTCACTGGATATGGGCGAAGAGGTTGTGCCCCTCTTTGATAAAGCTTGTTGACTCCAACATGTACCGCTACGTATGAGCCGCACTTCAATGTTGTGAAACTGGAAGATCAGGAAAGTAGTCAGTTATACAAAAAAGAAAGGCGTTCGTGCAACCTCGATGATTTGACCATTCCGTCTGCTCTCACTGGTACGTAAGATAATGCTTAGCCACATGGGCCGATCGCTGCGGCAAAATATAGGCGTTTTTTTAACAAGCTCGAGAAAAGAATTTTTTAGGAACAGACGCGGTAAAGTAACGATGGTTTTATAGCCAATAGAGGAGGGAGGTTACGTCCCGCGGACGCCGTAGTGGAGGTCTACGGAGAATTTTGCCCATCTGGGGATCTTTAACGTGCGCTACGATGCACACAGGCGTCTTCGCAGTTTGCCTCCATTCAAGCTGCAATCTCCGGAGCCGGGGATTAGCCCGCAATTTCGAGTCGAGTATACTAGCGCCTTACGTACTCGGCTACCCCGAAGGGTGACAGAGTAATGTTATACAGGCTTATGAATGTGATGAGTCCAGGTAGGTGTGCAGCGATCCTCCTGCACTATGGGTCGAAAGTGTATTTGGCCCAGGTTGTCGAGCTAGTAGCTGAATATCTAGGCGTCGTAACGAAAGCGGCGGTTTGACATCATTAGGGCAGTTCGTTGACTTTCTCTGCTTTCTCGCCTACACGAACCGTTGGGTCGTCCACTATCCCCTCACTATATCAATAATGAGGGCCTGTTTTCATGGCGAAACGGAGTTACTAGCCTATAGGCGGAACAGGTTGTGTCCTAGGTATGTGGCATTGCATATGCAGCTGTCTTCAGCTGACCCATTTGACGCGAACGTGTTTTACTGGCTACATTTCGCTGATTACATGTAGATCTTTCATAAAATCAATGTAACCTCACTTTAAATGCGTTGCCGAGACTGGGTGTGTGCCACAATTCAATGAAACTACATACCAGGAATCAGTGTGACTGAAAAAGAGACAGTTTTCGTGTGCTTTTCTTCAACAAAACGGGCGCCGCCAGACTTGCATGACTCAATAGACGAAAGCAGGCTAGTGCCAGATTCAATGTACATCTTTAACCTGAATGTCGGTCGCATCATAGGTGCCACTGCCATGTGTTTTTCTTCGAACAACCTAGCTCACTTAAACTTGCATAAGTGAGTATACAAGACTAGGTGTGTACCAAGCTGCAATGAACTTGCGTGAGGAGCGTTTGCGTCACTGGATATGGGCGAAGAGGTTGTGCCCCTCTTTGATAAAGCTTGTTGACTCCAACATGTACCGCTACGTATGAGCCGCACTTCAATGTTGTGAAACTGGAAGATCAGGAAAGTAGTCAGTTATACAAAAAAGAAAGGCGTTCGTGCAACCTCGGTGATTGGACCATTCCGTCTGATCTCGCTGGTACGTAAGATAATTCTGAGCCACATGGGCCGATCGCTGCGGCAAAATATAGGCGTTTTTTCAACAAGCTCGAGAAAAGAATTTTTTTAGGAACAGACGCGGTAAAGTAACGATGGTTTTATAGCCAATAGAGGAGGGAGGTTACGTCCCGCGGACGCCGTAGTGGAGGTCTACCGAGAATTTTGCCCATCTGAGGATCTTTAACGTGCGCTACGATGCACACGGGCGTCTTCGCAGTTTGCCTCCATTCAAGCTGCAATCTCCGGAGCCGGGGATTAGCCCGCACTTTCGAGCCGAGTATACTAGCGCCTTAGGTACTCGGCTACCCCGAAGGGTGACAGAGTAATGTTATACAGGCTTATGAATGTGATGAGTCCAGGTAGGTGTGCAGCGATCCTCCTGCACTGTGGGTCGAAAGTGTATGTGGCCCAGGTTGTCGAGCTAGTAGCTGAATATCTAGGCGTCGTAACGAAAGCGGCGGTTTGACATCATTAGGGCAGTTCGTGGACTTTCTCTGCTTTCTCGCCTACGCGAACCGTTGGGTCGTCCACTATCCCCTCACTATATCAATAATGAGGGGCTGTTTTCATGGCGAAACGGAGTTACTAGCCTATAGGCGGAACAGGTTGTGTCCTAGGTATGTGGCATTGCATATGCAGCTGTCTTCAGCTGACCCATTTGACGCGAACGTGTTTTACTGGCTACATTTCGCTGATTACATGTAGATCTTTCATAAAATCAATGTAACCTCACTTTAAATGCGTTGCCGAGACTGGGTGTGTGCCACAATTCAATGAAAGTACATACCAGGTATCAGTGTTACTGAAAAGGAGACAGTTTTCGTGTGCTTTTCTTCAACAAAACGGGCGCCGCCAGACTTGCATGACTCAATAGACGAAAGCAGGCTAGTGCCAGATTCAATGTACATCTTTAACCTGAATGTCGGTCGCATCATAGGTGCCACTGCCATGTGCTTTTCTTCGAACAACCTAGCTCACTTAAACTAGGAAAAGTGAGTATACAAGACTAGGTGTGTACCAAGCTGCAATGAACTTGCGTGACGAGCGTTTGTATCACTGGATATGGGCGACGAGGTTGTGCCCCTCTTTGATAAAGCTTGTGGACCCCAACATGTACCGCTACGTATGAGCCGCACTTCAATGTTGTGAAACTGGAAGGTCAGGAAAGTAGTCAGTTATACAAAAAAGAAAGGCGTTCGTGCAACCTCGGTGATTTGACCATTCCGTCTGATCTCACTGGTACGTCAGATAATTCTGAGCCACATGGGCCGATCGCTGCGGCAAAATATAGGCGTTTTTTTAACAAGCTCGAGAAAAGAATTTTTTAGGAACAGACGCGGTAAAGTAACGATGGTTTTATAGCCAATAGAGGAGGGAGGTTACGTCCCGCGGACGCCGTAATGGAGGTCTACGGAGAATTTTGCCCATCTGGGGATCTTTAACGTGCGCTACGATGCACACGGGCGTCTTCGCAGTTTGCCTCCTTTCAAGCTGCAATCTCCGGAGCCGGGGATTAGCCCGCAATTTCGAGCCGAGTATACTAGCGCCTTAGGTACTCGGCTACCCCGAAGGGTGACAGAGTAATGTTATACAGGCTTATGAATGTGATGAGTCCAGGTAGGTGTGCAGCGATCCTCCTGCACTGTGGGTCGAAAGTGTATGTGGCCCAGGTTGTCGAGCTAGTAGCTGAATATCTAGGCGTCGTAACGAAAGCGGCGGTTTGACATCATTAGGGCAGTTCGTGGACTTTCTCTGCTTTCTCGCCTACACGAACCGTTGGGTCGTCCACTATCCCCTCACTATATCAATAATGAGGGGCTGTTTTCATGGCGAAACGGAGTTACTAGCCTATAGGCGGAACAGGTTGTGTCCTAGGTATGTGGCATTGCATATGCAGCTGTCTTCAGCTGACCCATTTGACGCGAACGTGTTTTACTGGCTACATTTCGCTGATTACATGTAGATCTTTCATAAAATCAATGTAACCTCACTTTAAATGCGTTGCCGAGACTGGGTGTGTGCCACAATTCAATGAAAGTACATACCAGGTATCAGTGTTACTGAAAAGGAGACAGTTTTCGTGTGCTTTTCTTCAACAAAACGGGCGCCGCCAGACTTGCATGACTCAATAGACGAAAGCAGGCTAGTGCCAGATTCAATGTACATCTTTAACCTGAATGTCGGTCGCATCATAGGTGCCACTGCCATGTGCTTTTCTTCGAACAACCTAGCTCACTTAAACTAGGAAAAGTGAGTATACAAGACTAGGTGTGTACCAAGCTGCAATGAACTTGCGTGACGAGCGTTTGTATCACTGGATATGGGCGACGAGGTTGTGCCCCTCTTTGATAAAGCTTGTGGACCCCAACATGTACCGCTACGTATGAGCCGCACTTCAATGTTGTGAAACTGGAAGGTCAGGAAAGTAGTCAGTTATACAAAAAAGAAAGGCGTTCGTGCAACCTCGGTGATTTGACCATTCCGTCTGATCTCACTGGTACGTCAGATAATTCTGAGCCACATGGGCCGATCGCTGCGGCAAAATATAGGCGTTTTTTTAACAAGCTCGAGAAAAGAATTTTTTAGGAACAGACGCGGTAAAGTAACGATGGTTTTATAGCCAATAGAGGAGGGAGGTTACGTCCCGCGGACGCCGTAATGGAGGTCTACGGAGAATTTTGCCCATCTGGGGATCTTTAACGTGCGCTACGATGCACACGGGCGTCTTCGCAGTTTGCCTCCTTTCAAGCTGCAATCTCCGGAGCCGGGGATTAGCCCGCAATTTCGAGCCGAGTATACTAGCGCCTTAGGTACTCGGCTACCCCGAAGGGTGACAGAGTAATGTTATACAGGCTTATGAATGTGATGAGTCCAGGTAGGTGTGCAGCGATCCTCCTGCACTGTGGGTCGAAAGTGTATGTGGCCCAGGTTGTCGAGCTAGTAGCTGAATATCTAGGCGTCGTAACGAAAGCGGCGGTTTGACATCATTAGGGCAGTTCGTGGACTTTCTCTGCTTTCTCGCCTACACGAACCGTTGGGTCGTCCACTATCCCCTCACTATATCAATAATGAGGGGCTGTTTTCATGGCGAAACGGAGTTACTAGCCTATAGGCGGAACAGGTTGTGTCCTAGGTATGTGACATTGCATATGCAGCTGTCTTCAGCTGACCCATTTGACGCGAACGTGTTTTACTGGCTACATTTCGCTGATTACATGTACATCTTTCATAAAATCAATGTAACCTCACTTTAAATGCGTTGCCGAGACTGTGTGTTCCACAATTCAATGAAAGTACATACCAGGAATCAGTGTGACTGAAAAGGAGACAGTTTTCGTGTGCTTTTCTTCAACAAAACGGGCGCCGCCAGACTTGCATGACTCAATAGACGAAAGCAGGCTAGTGCCAGATTCAATGTACATCTTTAACCTGAATGTCGGTCACATCATAGGTGCCACTGCCATGTGCTTTTCTTCAAACAACCTAGCTCACTTAAACTTGCATAAGTGAGTATACAAGACTAGGTGTGTATCAAGCTGCAATGAACTTGCGTGACGAGCGTTTGCGTCACTGGATATGGGCGAAGAGGTTGTGCCCCTCTTTGATAAAGCTTGTTGACTCCAACATGTACCGCTACGTATGAGCCGCACTTCAATGTTGTGAAACTGGAAGATCAGGAAAGTAGTCAGTTATACAAAAAAGAAAGGCGTTCGTGCAACCTCGATGATTTGACCATTCCGTCTGCTCTCACTGGTACGTAAGATAATGCTTAGCCACATGGGCCGATCGCTGCGGCAAAATATAGGCGTTTTTTTAACAAGCTCGAGAAAAGAATTTTTTAGGAACAGACGCGGTAAAGTAACGATGGTTTTATAGCCAATAGAGGAGGGAGGTTACGTCCCGCGGACGCCGTAGTGGAGGTCTACGGAGAATTTTGCCCATCTGGGGATCTTTAACGTGCGCTACGATGCACACGGGCGTCTTCGCAGTTTCCCTCCATTCAAGCTGCAATCTCCGGAGCCGGGGATTAGCCCGCAATTTCGAGTCGAGTATACTAGCGCCTTACGTACTCGGCTACCCCGAAGGGTGACAGAGTAATGTTATACAGGCTTATGAATGTGATGAGTCCAGGTAGGTGTGCAGCGATCCTCCTGCACTATGGGTCGAAAGTGTATTTGGCCCAGGTTGTCGAGCTAGTAGCTGAATATCTAGGCGTCGTAACGAAAGCGGCGGTTTGACATCATTAGGGCAGTTCGTTGACTTTCTCTGCTTTCTCGCCTACACGAACCGTTGGGTCGTCCACTATCCCCTCACTATATCAATAATGAGGGCCTGTTTTCATGGCGAAACGGAGTTACTAGCCTATAGGCGGAACAGGTTGTGTCCTAGGTATGTGGCATTGCATATGCAGCTGTCTTCGGCTGACCCATTTGACGCGAACGTGTTTTACTGGCTACATTTCGCTGATTACATGTAGATCTTTCATAAAATCAATGTAACCTCACTTTAAATGCGTTGCCGAGACTGGGTGTGTGCCACAATTCAATGAAACTACATACCAGGAATCAGTGTGACTGAAAAAGAGACAGTTTTCGTGTGCTTTTCTTCAACAAAACGGGCGCCGCCAGACTTGCATGACTCAATAGACGAAAGCAGGCTAGTGCCAGATTCAATGTACATCTTTAACCTGAATGTCGGTCGCATCATAGGTGCCACTGCCATGTGTTTTTCTTCGAACAACCTAGCTCACTTAAACTTGCATAAGTGAGTATACAAGACTAGGTGTGTACCAAGCTGCAATGAACTTGCGTGAGGAGCGTTTGCGTCACTGGATATGGGCGAAGAGGTTGTGCCCCTCTTTGATAAAGCTTGTTGACTCCAACATGTACCGCTACGTATGAGCCGCACTTCAATGTTGTGAAACTGGAAGATCAGGAAAGTAGTCAGTTATACAAAAAAGAAAGGCGTTCGTGCAACCTCGGTGATTGGACCATTCCGTCTGATCTCGCTGGTACGTAAGATAATTCTGAGCCACATGGGCCGATCGCTGCGGCAAAATATAGGCGTTTTTTCAACAAGCTCGAGAAAAGAATTTTTTTAGGAACAGACGCGGTAAAGTAACGATGGTTTTATAGCCAATAGAGGAGGGAGGTTACGTCCCGCGGACGCCGTAGTGGAGGTCTACCGAGAATTTTGCCCATCTGAGGATCTTTAACGTGCGCTACGATGCACACGGGCGTCTTCGCAGTTTGCCTCCATTCAAGCTGCAATCTCCGGAGCCGGGGATTAGCCCGCACTTTCGAGCCGAGTATACTAGCGCCTTAGGTACTCGGCTACCCCGAAGGGTGACAGAGTAATGTTATACAGGCTTATGAATGTGATGAGTCCAGGTAGGTGTGCAGCGATCCTCCTGCACTGTGGGTCGAAAGTGTATGTGGCCCAGGTTGTCGAGCTAGTAGCTGAATATCTAGGCGTCGTAACGAAAGCGGCGGTTTGACATCATTAGGGCAGTTCGTGGACTTTCTCTGCTTTCTCGCCTACGCGAACCGTTGGGTCGTCCACTATCCCCTCACTATATCAATAATGAGGGGCTGTTTTCATGGCGAAACGGAGTTACTAGCCTATAGGCGGAACAGGTTGTGTCCTAGGTATGTGGCATTGCATATGCAGCTGTCTTCAGCTGACCCATTTGACGCGAACGTGTTTTACTGGCTACATTTCGCTGATTACATGTAGATCTTTCATAAAATCAATGTAACCTCACTTTAAATGCGTTGCCGAGACTGGGTGTGTGCCACAATTCAATGAAAGTACATACCAGGTATCAGTGTTACTGAAAAGGAGACAGTTTTCGTGTGCTTTTCTTCAACAAAACGGGCGCCGCCAGACTTGCATGACTCAATAGACGAAAGCAGGCTAGTGCCAGATTCAATGTACATCTTTAACCTGAATGTCGGTCGCATCATAGGTGCCACTGCCATGTGCTTTTCTTCGAACAACCTAGCTCACTTAAACTAGGAAAAGTGAGTATACAAGACTAGGTGTGTACCAAGCTGCAATGAACTTGCGTGACGAGCGTTTGTATCACTGGATATGGGCGACGAGGTTGTGCCCCTCTTTGATAAAGCTTGTGGACCCCAACATGTACCGCTACGTATGAGCCGCACTTCAATGTTGTGAAACTGGAAGGTCAGGAAAGTAGTCAGTTATACAAAAAAGAAAGGCGTTCGTGCAACCTCGGTGATTTGACCATTCCGTCTGATCTCACTGGTACGTCAGATAATTCTGAGCCACATGGGCCGATCGCTGCGGCAAAATATAGGCGTTTTTTTAACAAGCTCGAGAAAAGAATTTTTTAGGAACAGACGCGGTAAAGTAACGATGGTTTTATAGCCAATAGAGGAGGGAGGTTACGTCCCGCGGACGCCGTAATGGAGGTCTACGGAGAATTTTGCCCATCTGGGGATCTTTAACGTGCGCTACGATGCACACGGGCGTCTTCGCAGTTTGCCTCCTTTCAAGCTGCAATCTCCGGAGCCGGGGATTAGCCCGCAATTTCGAGCCGAGTATACTAGCGCCTTAGGTACTCGGCTACCCCGAAGGGTGACAGAGTAATGTTATACAGGCTTATGAATGTGATGAGTCCAGGTAGGTGTGCAGCGATCCTCCTGCACTGTGGGTCGAAAGTGTATGTGGCCCAGGTTGTCGAGCTAGTAGCTGAATATCTAGGCGTCGTAACGAAAGCGGCGGTTTGACATCATTAGGGCAGTTCGTGGACTTTCTCTGCTTTCTCGCCTACACGAACCGTTGGGTCGTCCACTATCCCCTCACTATATCAATAATGAGGGGCTGTTTTCATGGCGAAACGGAGTTACTAGCCTATAGGCGGAACAGGTTGTGTCCTAGGTATGTGGCATTGCATATGCAGCTGTCTTCAGCTGACCCATTTGACGCGAACGTGTTTTACTGGCTACATTTCGCTGATTACATGTAGATCTTTCATAAAATCAATGTAACCTCACTTTAAATGCGTTGCCGAGACTGGGTGTGTGCCACAATTCAATGAAAGTACATACCAGGTATCAGTGTTACTGAAAAGGAGACAGTTTTCGTGTGCTTTTCTTCAACAAAACGGGCGCCGCCAGACTTGCATGACTCAATAGACGAAAGCAGGCTAGTGCCAGATTCAATGTACATCTTTAACCTGAATGTCGGTCGCATCATAGGTGCCACTGCCATGTGCTTTTCTTCGAACAACCTAGCTCACTTAAACTAGGAAAAGTGAGTATACAAGACTAGGTGTGTACCAAGCTGCAATGAACTTGCGTGACGAGCGTTTGTATCACTGGATATGGGCGACGAGGTTGTGCCCCTCTTTGATAAAGCTTGTGGACCCCAACATGTACCGCTACGTATGAGCCGCACTTCAATGTTGTGAAACTGGAAGGTCAGGAAAGTAGTCAGTTATACAAAAAAGAAAGGCGTTCGTGCAACCTCGGTGATTTGACCATTCCGTCTGATCTCACTGGTACGTCAGATAATTCTGAGCCACATGGGCCGATCGCTGCGGCAAAATATAGGCGTTTTTTTAACAAGCTCGAGAAAAGAATTTTTTAGGAACAGACGCGGTAAAGTAACGATGGTTTTATAGCCAATAGAGGAGGGAGGTTACGTCCCGCGGACGCCGTAATGGAGGTCTACGGAGAATTTTGCCCATCTGGGGATCTTTAACGTGCGCTACGATGCACACGGGCGTCTTCGCAGTTTGCCTCCTTTCAAGCTGCAATCTCCGGAGCCGGGGATTAGCCCGCAATTTCGAGCCGAGTATACTAGCGCCTTAGGTACTCGGCTACCCCGAAGGGTGACAGAGTAATGTTATACAGGCTTATGAATGTGATGAGTCCAGGTAGGTGTGCAGCGATCCTCCTGCACTGTGGGTCGAAAGTGTATGTGGCCCAGGTTGTCGAGCTAGTAGCTGAATATCTAGGCGTCGTAACGAAAGCGGCGGTTTGACATCATTAGGGCAGTTCGTGGACTTTCTCTGCTTTCTCGCCTACACGAACCGTTGGGTCGTCCACTATCCCCTCACTATATCAATAATGAGGGGCTGTTTTCATGGCGAAACGGAGTTACTAGCCTATAGGCGGAACAGGTTGTGTCCTAGGTATGTGACATTGCATATGCAGCTGTCTTCAGCTGACCCATTTGACGCGAACGTGTTTTACTGGCTACATTTCGCTGATTACATGTACATCTTTCATAAAATCAATGTAACCTCACTTTAAATGCGTTGCCGAGACTGTGTGTTCCACAATTCAATGAAAGTACATACCAGGAATCAGTGTGACTGAAAAGGAGACAGTTTTCGTGTGCTTTTCTTCAACAAAACGGGCGCCGCCAGACTTGCATGACTCAATAGACGAAAGCAGGCTAGTGCCAGATTCAATGTACATCTTTAACCTGAATGTCGGTCACATCATAGGTGCCACTGCCATGTGCTTTTCTTCAAACAACCTAGCTCACTTAAACTTGCATAAGTGAGTATACAAGACTAGGTGTGTATCAAGCTGCAATGAACTTGCGTGACGAGCGTTTGCGTCACTGGATATGGGCGAAGAGGTTGTGCCCCTCTTTGATAAAGCTTGTTGACTCCAACATGTACCGCTACGTATGAGCCGCACTTCAATGTTGTGAAACTGGAAGATCAGGAAAGTAGTCAGTTATACAAAAAAGAAAGGCGTTCGTGCAACCTCGATGATTTGACCATTCCGTCTGCTCTCACTGGTACGTAAGATAATGCTTAGCCACATGGGCCGATCGCTGCGGCAAAATATAGGCGTTTTTTTAACAAGCTCGAGAAAAGAATTTTTTAGGAACAGACGCGGTAAAGTAACGATGGTTTTATAGCCAATAGAGGAGGGAGGTTACGTCCCGCGGACGCCGTAGTGGAGGTCTACGGAGAATTTTGCCCATCTGGGGATCTTTAACGTGCGCTACGATGCACACAGGCGTCTTCGCAGTTTGCCTCCATTCAAGCTGCAATCTCCGGAGCCGGGGATTAGCCCGCAATTTCGAGTCGAGTATACTAGCGCCTTACGTACTCGGCTACCCCGAAGGGTGACAGAGTAATGTTATACAGGCTTATGAATGTGATGAGTCCAGGTAGGTGTGCAGCGATCCTCCTGCACTATGGGTCGAAAGTGTATTTGGCCCAGGTTGTCGAGCTAGTAGCTGAATATCTAGGCGTCGTAACGAAAGCGGCGGTTTGACATCATTAGGGCAGTTCGTTGACTTTCTCTGCTTTCTCGCCTACACGAACCGTTGGGTCGTCCACTATCCCCTCACTATATCAATAATGAGGGGCTGTTTTCATGGCGAAACGGAGTTACTAGCCTATAGGCGGAACAGGTTGTGTCCTAGGTATGTGGCATTGCATATGCAGCTGTCTTCAGCTGACCCATTTGACGCGAACGTGTTTTACTGGCTACATTTCGCTGATTACATGTAGATCTTTCATAAAATCAATGTAACCTCACTTTAAATGCGTTGCCGAGACTGGGTGTGTGCCACAATTCAATGAAACTACATACCAGGAATCAGTGTGACTGAAAAAGAGACAGTTTTCGTGTGCTTTTCTTCAACAAAACGGGCGCCGCCAGACTTGCATGACTCAATAGACGAAAGCAGGCTAGTGCCAGATTCAATGTACATCTTTAACCTGAATGTCGGTCGCATCATAGGTGCCACTGCCATGTGTTTTTCTTCGAACAACCTAGCTCACTTAAACTTGCATAAGTGAGTATACAAGACTAGGTGTGTACCAAGCTGCAATGAACTTGCGTGAGGAGCGTTTGCGTCACTGGATATGGGCGACGAGGTTGTGCCCCTCTTTGATAAAGCTTGTTGACCCCAACATGTACCGCTACGTATGAGCCGCACTTCAATGTTGTGAAACTGGAAGATCAGGAAAGTAGTCAGTTATACAAAAAAGAAAGGCGTTCGTGCAACCTCGGTGATTGGACCATTCCGTCTGATCTCGCTGGTACGTAAGATAATTCTGAGCCACATGGGCCGATCGCTGCGGCAAAATATAGGCGTTTTTTCAACAAGCTCGAGAAAAGAATTTTTTAGGAACAGACGCGGTAAAGTAACGATGGTTTTATAGCCAATAGAGGAGGGAGGTTACGTCCCGCGGACGCCGTAGTGGAGGTCTACGGAGAATTTTGCCCATCTGGGGATCTTTAACGTGCGCTACGATGCACACGGGCGTCTTCGCAGTTTGCCTCCATTCAAGCTGCAATCTCCGGAGCCGGGGATTAGCCCGCAATTTCGAGCCGAGTATACTAGCGCCTTAGGTACTCGGCTACCCCGAAGGGTGACAGAGTAATGTTATACAGGCTTATGAATGTGATGAGTCCAGGTAGGTGTGCAGCGATCCTCCTGCACTGTGGGTCGAAAGTGTATTTGGCCCAGGTTGTCGAGCTAGTAGCTGAATATCTAGGCGTCGTAACGAAAGCGGCGGTTTGACATCATTAGGGCAGTTCGTGGACTTTCTCTGCTTTCTCGCCTACACGAACCGTTGGGTCGTCCACTATCCCCTCACTATATCAATATTGAGGGGCTGTTTTCATGGCGAAACGGAGTTACTAGCCTATAGGCGGAACACGTTGTGTCCTAGGTATGTGGCATTGCATATGCAGCTGTCTTCAGCTGACCCATTTGACGCGAACGTGTTTTACTGGCTACATTTCGCTGATTACATGTAGAGCTTTCATAAAATCAATGTAACCTCACTTTAAATGCGTTGCCGAGACTGGGTGTGTGCCACAATTCAATGAAAGTACATACCAGGAATCAGTGTGACTGAAAAAGAGACTGTTTTCGTGTGCTTTTCTTCAACAAAACGGGCGCCGCCAGACTTGCATGAGACAATAGACGAAAGCAGGCTAGTGCCAGATTCAATGTACATCTTTAACCTGAATGTCGGTCGCATCATAGGTGCCACTGCCATGTGCTTTTCTTCGAACAACCTAGCTCACTTAAACTTGGAAAAGTGAGTATACAAGACTAGGTGTGTACCAAGCTGCAATGAACTTGCGTGACGAGCGTTTGCGTCACTGGATATGGGCGACGAGGTTGTGCCCCTCTTTGATAAAGCTTGTGGACCCCAACATGTACCGCTACGTATGAGCCGCACTTCAATGTTGTGAAACTGGAAGGTCAGGAAAGTAGTCAGTTCTACAAAAAAGAAAGGCGTTCGTGCAACCTCGGTGATTTGACCATTCCGTCTGATCTCACTGGTACGTAAGATAATTCTGAGCCACGTGGGCCGATCGCTGCGGCAAAATATAGGCGTTTTTTTAACAAGCTCGAGAAAAGAATTTTTTAGGAACAGACGCGGTAAAGTAACGATGGTTTTATAGCCAATAGAGGAGGGAGGTTACGTCCCGCGGACGCCGTAGTGGAGGTCTACGGAGAATTTTGCCCATCTGGGGATCTTTAACGTGCGCTACGATGCACACGGGCGTCTTCGCAGTTTGCCTCCATTCAAGCTGCAATCTCCGGAGCCGGGGATTAGCCTGCAATTTCGAGCCGAGTATACTAGTGCCTTAGGTACTCGGCTACCCCGAAGGGTGACAGAGTAATGTTATACAGGCTTATGAATGTGATGAGTCCAGGTAGGTGTGCAGCGATCCTCCTGCACTGTGGGTCGAAAGTGTATGTGGCCCAGGTTGTCGAGCTAGTAGCTGAATATCTAGGCGTCGTAACGAAAGCGGCGGTTTGACATCATTAGGGCAGTTCGTGGACTTTCTCTGCTTTCTCGCCTACACGAACCGTTGGGTCGTCCACTATCCCCTCACTATATCAATAATGAGGGGCTGTTTTCGTGACGAAACGGAGTTACTAGCCTATAGGCGGAACAGGTTGTGTCCTAGATATGTGGCATTGCATATGCAGCTGTCTTCAGCTGACCCATTTGACGCGAACGTGTTTTACTGGCTACATTTCGCTGATTACATGTAGATCTTTCATAAAATCAATGTACCCTCACTTTAAATGCGTTGCCGAGACTGGGTGTGTGCCACAATTCAATGAAAGTACATACCAGGAATCAGTGTGACTGAAAAAGAGACAGTTTTCGTGTGCTTTTCTTCAACAAAACGGGCGCCGCCAGACTTGCATGACTCAATAGACGAAAGCAGGCTAGTGCCAGATTCAATGTACATCTTTAACCTGAATGTCGGTCGCATCACAGGTGCCACTGCCATGTGCTTTTCTTCGAACAACCTAGCTCACTTAAACTTGGAAAAGTGAGTATACAAGACTAGGTGTGTACCAAGCTGCAATGAACTTGCGTGACGAGCGTTTGCGTCACTGGATATGGGCGACGAGGTTGTGCCCCTCTTTGATAAAGCTTGTGGACCCCAACATGTACCGCTACGTATGAGCCGCACTTCAATGTTGTGAAACTGGAAGGTCAGGAAAGTAGTCAGTTCTACAAAAAAGAAAGGCGTTCGTGCAACCTCGGTGATTTGACCATTCCGTCTGATCTCACTGGTACGTAAGATAATTCTGAGCCACGTGGGCCGATCGCTGCGGCAAAATATAGGCGTTTTTTTAACAAGCTCGAGAAAAGAATTTTTTAGGAACAGACGCGGTAAAGTAACGATGGTTTTATAGCCAATAGAGGAGGGAGGTTACGTCCCGCGGACGCCGTAGTGGAGGTCTACGGAGAATTTTGCCCATCTGGGGATCTTTAACGTGCGCTACGATGCACACGGGCGTCTTCGCAGTTTGCCTCCATTCAAGCTGCAATCTCCGGAGCCGGGGATTAGCCTGCAATTTCGAGCCGAGTATACTAGTGCCTTAGGTACTCGGCTACCCCGAAGGGTGACAGAGTAATGTTATACAGGCTTATGAATGTGATGAGTCCAGGTAGGTGTGCAGCGATCCTCCTGCACTGTGGGTCGAAAGTGTATGTGGCCCAGGTTGTCGAGCTAGTAGCTGAATATCTAGGCGTCGTAACGAAAGCGGCGGTTTGACATCATTAGGGCAGTTCGTGGACTTTCTCTGCTTTCTCGCCTACACGAACCGTTGGGTCGTCCACTATCCCCTCACTATATCAATAATGAGGGGCTGTTTTCGTGACGAAACGGAGTTACTAGCCTATAGGCGGAACAGGTTGTGTCCTAGATATGTGGCATTGCATATGCAGCTGTCTTCAGCTGACCCATTTGACGCGAACGTGTTTTACTGGCTACATTTCGCTGATTACATGTAGATCTTTCATAAAATCAATGTAACCTCACTTTAAATGCGTTGCCGAGACTGGGTGTGTGCCACAATTCAATGAAAGTACATACCAGGAATCAGTGTGACTGAAAAAGAGACAGTTTTCGTGTGCTTTTCTTCAACAAAACGGGCGCCGCCAGACTTGCATGACTCAATAGACGAAAGCAGGCTAGTGCCAGATTCAATGTACATCTTTAACCTGAATGTCGGTCGCATCACAGGTGCCACTGCCATGTGCTTTTCTTCGAACAACCTAGCTCACTTAAACTAGGAAAAGTGAGTATACAAGACTAGGTGTGTACCAAGCTGCAATGAACTTGCGTGACGAGCGTTTGCGTCACTGGATATGGGCGACGAGGTTGTGCCCCTCTTTGATAAAGCTTGTGGACCCCAACATGTACCGCTACGTATGAGCCGCACTTCAATGTTGTGAAACTGGATGATCAGGAAAGTAGTCAGTTATACAAAAAAGAAAGGCGTTCGTGCAACCTCGGTGATTTGACCATTCCGTCTGATCTCACTGGTACGTAAGATAATTCTGAGCCACATGGGCCGATCGCTGCGGCAAAATATAGGCGTTTTTTTAACAAGCTCGAGAAAAGAATTTTTTAGGAACAGACGCGGTAAAGTAACGATGGTTTTATAGCCAATAGAGGAGGGAGGTTACGTCCCGCGGACGCCGTAGTGGAGGTCTACGGAGAATTTTGCCCATCTGGGGATCTTTAACGTGCGCTACGATGCACACGGGCGTCTTCGCAGTTTGCCTCCATTGAAGCTGCAATCTCCGGAGCCGGGGATGAGCCCGCAATTTCGAGCCGAGTATACTAGCGCCTTAGGTACTCGGCTACCCCGAAGGGTGACAGAGTAATGTTATACAGGCTTATGAATGTGATGAGTCCAGGTAGGTGTGCAGCGATCCTCCTGCACTGTGGGTCGAAAGTGTATGTGGCCCAGGTTGTCGAGCTAGTAGCTGAATATCTAGGCGTCGTAACGAAAGCGGCGGTTTGACATCATTAGGGCAGTTCGTGGACTTTCTCTGCTTTCTCGCCTACACGAACCGTTGGGTCGTCCACTATCCCCTCACTATATCAATAATGAGGGGCTGTTTTCATGGCGAAACGGAGTTACTAGCCTATCGGCGGAACAGGTTGTGTCCTAGGTATGTGACATTGCATATGCAGCTGTCTTCAGCTGACCCATTTGACGCGAACGTGTTTTACTGGCTGCATTTCGCTGATTACATGTAGATCTTTCATAAAATCAATGTAACCTCACTTTAAATGCGTTGCCGAGACTGGGTGTGTGCCACAATTCAATGAAAGTACATACCAGGAATCAGTGTGACTGAAAAAGAGACAGTTTTCGTGTGCTTTTCTTCAACAAAACGGGCGCCGCCAGATTTGCATGACTCAATAGACGAAAGCAGGCTAGTGCCAGATTCAATGTACATCTTTAACCTGAATGTCGGTCGCATCATAGGTGCCACTGCCATGTGCTTTTCTTCGAACAACCTAGCTCACTTAAACTTGCATAAGTGAGTATACAAGACTAGGTGTGTACCAAGCTGCAATGAACTAGCGTGACGAGAGTTTGCGTCACTGGATATGGGCGACGAGGTTGTGCCCCTCTTTGATAAAGCTTGTGGACCCCAACATGTACCGCTACGTATGAGCCGCACTTCAATGTTGTGAAACTGGATGATCAGGAAAGTAGTGAGTTATACAAAAAAGAAAGGCGTTCGTGCAACCTCGGTGATTTGACCATTCCGTCTGATCTCACTGGTACGTAAGATAATTCTGAGCCACATGGGCCGATCGCTGCGGCAAAATATAGGCGTTTTTTTAACAAGCTCGAGAAAAGAATTTTTTAGGAACAGACGCGGTAAAGTAGCGATGGTTTTATAGCCAATAAAGGAGGGAGGTTACGTCCCGCGGACGCCGTAGTGGAGGTCTACGGAGAATTTTGCCCATCTGGGGATCTTTAACGTGCGCTACGATGCACACGGGCGTCTTCGCAGTTTGCCTCCATTCAAGCTGCAATCTTCGGAGCCGGGGATTAGCCCGCAATTTCGAGCTGAGTATACTAGCGCCTTAGGTACTCGGCTACCCCGAAGGGTGACAGAGTAATGTTATACAGGCTTATGAATGTGATGAGTCCAGGTAGGTGTGCAGCGATCCTCCTGCACTGTGGTTCGAAAGTGTATGTGGCCCAGGTTGTCGAGCTAGTAGCTGAATATCTAGGCGTCGTAATGAAAGCGGCGGTTTGACATCATTAGGGCAGTTCGTGGACTTTCTCTGCTTTCTCGCCTACACGAACCGTTGCGTCGTCCACTATCCCCTCACTATATCAATAATGAGGGGCTGTTTTCATGGCGAAACGGAGTTACTAGCCTATAGGCGGAACAGGTTGTGTCCTAGGTATGTGGCATTGCATATGCAGCTGTCTTCAGCTGACCCATTTGACGCGAACGTGTTTTACTGGCTACATTTCGCTGATTACATGTAGATCTTTCATAAAATCAATGTAACCTCACTTTAAATGCGTTGCCGAGACTGGGTGTGTGCCACAATTCAATGAAAGTACATACCAGGAATCAGTGTGACTGAAAAGGAGACAGTTTTCGTGTGCTTTTCTTCAACAAAACGGGCGCCGCCAGACTTGCATGACTCAATAGACGAAAGCAGGCTAGTGCCAGATTCAATGTACATCTTTAACCTGAATGTCGGTCACATCATAGGTGCCACTGCCATGTGCTTTTCTTCAAACAACCTAGCTCACTTAAACTTGCATAAGTGAGTATACAAGACTAGGTGTGTACCAAGCTGCAATGAACTTGCGTGACGAGCGTTTGCGTCACTGGATATGGGCGACGAGGTTGTGCCCCTCTTTGATAAAGCTTGTTGACCCCAACATGTACCGCTACGTATGAGCCGCACTTCAATGTTGTGAAACTAGAAGATCAGGAAAGTAGTCAGTTATACAAAAAAGAAAGGCGTTCGTGCAACCTCGGCGATTTGACCATTCCGTCTGATCTCACTGGTACGTAAGATAATTCTGAGCCACATGGGCCGATCGCTGCGGCAAAATATAGGCGTTTTTTTAACAAGCTCGAGAAAAGAATTTTTTAGGAACAGACGCGGTAAAGTAACGATGGTTTTATAGCCAATAGAGGAGGGAGGTTACGTCCCGCGGACGCCGTAGTGGAAGTCTACGGAGAATTTTGCCCATCTGGGGATCTTTAACGTGCGCTACGATGCACACGGGCGTCTTCGCAGTTTCCCTCCATTCAAGCTGCAATCTCCGGAGCCGGGGATTAGCCCGCAATTTCGACCCGAGTATACTAGCGCCTTAGGTACTCGGCTACCCCGAAGGGTGACAGAGTAATGTTATACAGGCTTATGAATGTGATGAGTCCAGGTAGGTGTGCAGCGATCCTCCTGCACTGTGGGTCGAAAGTGTATGTGGCCCAGGTTGTCGAGCTAGTAGCTGAATATCTAGGCGTCGTAACGAAAGCGGCGGTTTGACATCATTAGGGCAGTTCGTCGACTTTCTCTGCTTTCTCGCCTACACGAACCGTTGGGTCGTCCACTATCCCCTCACTATATCAATAATGAGGGGCTGTTTTCATGGCGAAACGGAGTTACTAGCCTATAGGCGGAACAGGTTGTGTCCTAGGTATGTGGCATTGCATATGCAGCTGTCTTCAGCTGACCCATTTGACGCGAACGTGTTTTACTGGCTACATTTCGCTGATTACATGTAGATCTTTCATAAAATCAATGTAACCTCACTTTAAATGCGTTGCCGAGACTGGGTGTGTGCCACAATTCAATGAAAGTACATACCAGGAATCAGTGTGACTGAAAAGAAGACAGTTTTCGTGTGCTTTTCTTTAACAAAACGGGCGCCGCCAGACTTGCATGACTCAATAGACGAAAGCAGGCTAGTGCCAGATTCAATGTACATCTTTAACCTGAATGTCGGTCACATCATAGGTGCCACTGCCATGTGCTTTTCTTCAAACAACCTAGCTCACTTAAACTTGCATAAGTGAGTATACAAGACTAGGTGTGTACCAAGCTGCAATGAACTTGCGTGACGAGCGTTTGCGTCACTGGATATGGGCGACGGGGTTGTGCCCCTCTTTGATAAAGCTTGTTGACCCCAACATGTACCGCTACGTATGAGCCGCACTTCAATGTTGTGAAACTGGAAGATCAGGAAAGTAATCAGTTATACAAAAAAGAAAGGCGTTCGTGCAACCTCGGTGATTTGACCATTCCGTCTGATCTCGCTGGTACGTAAGATAATTCTGAGCCACATGGGCCGATCGCTGCGGCAAAATATAGGCGTTTTTTCAACAAGCTCGAGAAAAGAATTTTTTAGGAACAGACGCGGTAAAGTAACGATGGTTTTATAGCCAATAGAGGAGGGAGGTTACGTCCCGCGGACGCCGTAGTGGAGGTCTACGGAGAATTTTGCCCATCTGGGGATCTTTAACGTGTGCTACGATGCACACGGGCGTCTTCGCAGTTTGCCTCCATTCAAGCTGCAATCTCCGGAGCCGGGGATTAGCCCGCAATTTCGAGCCGAGTATACTAGCGCCTTAGGTACTCGGCTACCCCGAAGGGTGACAGAGTAATGTTATACAGGCTTATGAATGTGATGAGTCCAGGTAGGTGCGCAGCGATCCTCCTGCACTGTGGGTCGAAAGTGTATGTGGCCCAGGTTGTCGAGCTAGTAGCTGAATATCTAGGCGTCGTAACGAAAGCGGCGGTTTGACATCATTAGGGCAGTTCGTGGACTTTCTCTGCTTTCTCGCCTACACGAACCGTTGCGTCGTCCACTATCCCCTCACTATATCAATAATGAGGGGCTGTTTTCATGACGAAACGGAGTTACTAGCCTATAGGCGGAACAGGTTGTGCCCTAGGTATGTGGCATTGCATATGCAGCTGCCTTCAGCTGACCCATTTGACGCGAACGTGTTTTACTGGCTACATTTCGCTGATTACATGTAGATCTTTCATAAAATCAATGTAACCTCACTTTAAATGCGTTGCCGAGACTGGGTGTGGGCCACAGTTCAATGAAAGTACATACCAGGAATCAGTGTGACTGACAAAGAGACAGTTTTCGTGTGCTTTTCTTCAACAAAACGGGCGCCGCCAGACTTGCATGACTCAATAGACGAAAGCAGGCTAGCGCCAGATTCAATGTACATCTCTAACCTGAATGTCGGTCGCATCATAGGTGCCACTGCCATGTGCTTTTCTTCGAACAACCTAGCTCACTTAAACTAGGAAAAGTGAGTATACAAGACTAGGTGTGTACCAAGCTGCAATGAACTTGCGTGACGAGCGTTTGCGTCACAGGATATGGGCGACGAGGTTGTGCCCCTCTTTGATAAAGCTTGTGGACCCCAACATGTACCGCTACGTATGAGCCGCACTTCAATGTTGTGAAACTGGAAGATCAGGAAAGTAGTCAGTTATACAAAAAAGAAAGGCGTTCGTGCAACCTCGGTGATTTGACCATTCCGTCTGATCTCACTGGTACGTAAGATAATTCTGAGCCACATGGGCCGATCGCTGCGGCAAAATATAGGCGTTTTTTTAACAAGCTCGAGAAAAGAATTTTTTAGGAACAGACGCGGTAAAGTAACGATGGTTTTATAGCCAATAGAGGAGGGAGGTTACGTCCCGCGTACGCCGTAGTGGAGTTCAAGATGCACACGGGCGTCTTCGCAGTTTGCCTCCATTCAAGCTGCAATCTCCGGAGCCGGGGATTAGCCCGCAATTTCGAGCCGAGTATACTAGCGCCTTAGGTACTCGGCTACCCCGAAGGGTGACAGAGTAATGTTATACAGGCTTATGAATGTGATGAGTCCAGGTAGGTGTGCAGCGATCCTCCAGCACTGTGGGTCGAAAATATATTTGGCCCATGTTGTCGAGCTAGTAGCTGAACATCTAGGCGTCGTCACGAAATCGGCGGTTTGACATCATTAGGGCAGTTCGTGGACTTTCTCTGCTTTCTCGCCTACACGAACCGTTGGGTCGTCCACTATCCCCTCACTATATCAATAATGAGGGGCTGTTTTCATGGCGAAACGGAGTTACTAGCCTATAGGCGGAACAGGTTGTGTCCTAGGTATGTGGCATTGCATATGCAGCTGTCTTCAGCTGACCCATTTGACGCGAACGTGTTTTACTGGCTACATTTCGCTGATTACATGTAGATCTTTCATAAAATCAAGGTAACCTCACTTTAAATGCGTTGCCGAGACTGGGTGTGTGCCACAATTCAATGAAAGTACATACCAGGAATCAGTGTGACTGAAAAGGAGACAGTTTTCCTGTGCTTTTCTTCAACAAAACGGGCGCCGCCAGACTTGCATGACTCAATAGACGAAAGCAGCCTAGTGCCAGAATCAATGTACATCTTTAACCTGATTGTCGGTCACATCATAGGTGCCACTGCCACGTGCTTTTCTTCAAACAACCTAGCTCACTTAAACTTGCATAAGTGAGTATACAAGACTAGGTGTGTACCAAGCTGCAATGAACTTGCGTGACGAGCGTTTGCGTCACTGGATATGGGCGACGAGGTTGTGCCCCTCTTTGATAAAGCTTGTTGACCCCAACATGCACCGCTACGTATGAGCCCCACTTCAATGTTGTGAAACTGGAAGATCAGGAAAGTAGTCAGTTATACAAAAAAGAAAGGCGTTCGTGCAAACACGATGATTTGACCATTCCGTCTGCTCTCACTGGTACGTAAGATAATTCTTAGCCATATGGGCCGATCGCTGTGGCAAAATATAGGCGTTTTTTTAACAAGCTCGAGAAAAGAATTCTTTAGGAACAGACGCGGTAAAGTAACGATAGTTTTATAGCCAATACGGGAGGGATGTTACGTCCCGCGGACGCCGTAGTGGAGGTCTACGGAGAATTTTGCCCATCTGGGGATCTTTAACGTGCGCTACGATGCACACGGGCGTCTTCGCAGTTTGCCTCCATTCAAGCTGCAATCTCCGGAGCCGGGGATTAGCCCGCAATTTCGAGTCGAGTATACTAGCGCCTTAGGTACTCGGCTACCCCGAAGGGTGACAGAGTAATGTTATACAGGCTTATGAATGTGATGAGTCCAGGTAGGTGTGCGGCGATCCTCCTGCACTGTGGGTCGAAAGTGTATTTGGCCCGGGTTGTCGAGCTAGTAGCTGAATATCTAGGCGTCGTAACGAAAGCGGCGGTTTGAAATCATTAGGGCAGTTCGTGGACTTTCTCTGCTTTCTCGCCTACACGAACCGTTGGGTCGTCCACTATCCCCTCACTATATCAATAATGAGCTGCTGTTTTCATGGCGGAACGGCGTTACTAGCCTATAGGCGGAACAGGTTGTGTCCTAGGTATGTGGTGGCATTGCATATGCAGCTGTCTTCAGCTGACCCATTTGACGCGAACGTGTTTTACTCGCTATATTTCGCTGATTACATGTAGATCTTTCATAAAATCAACGTAACCTCACTTTAAATGCGTTGCCGAGACTGGGTGTGTGCCACAATTCAATGAAAGTACATACCAGGAATCAGTGTGACTGAAAAGGAGACAGTTTTCGTGTGCTTTTCTTCAACAAAACGGGCGCCGCCAGACTTGCATGACTCAATAGACGAAAGCAGGCTAGTGCCAGATTCAATGTACATCTTTAATCTGAATGTCGGTCGCATCATAGGTGCCACTGCCATGTGCTTTTCTTCGAACAACCTAGCTCACTTAAACTTGGATAAGTGAGTATACAAGACTAGGTGTGTACCAAGCTGCAATGAACTTGCGTGACGAGCGTTTGCGTCACTGGATATGGGCGACGAAGTTGTGCCCCTCTTTGATAAAGCTTGTGGACCCCAACATGTACCGCTACGTATGAGCCGCACTTCAATGTTGTGAAACTGGAAGATCAGGAAAGTAGTCAGTTATACAAAAAAGATAGGCGTTCGTGCAAGCTCGGTGATTTGACCATTCCGTCTGATCTGAGTGGTACGTAAGATAATTCTGAGCCACATGGGCCGATCGCTGCGGCAAAATATAGGCGTTTTTTTAACAAGCTCGAGAAAAGAATTTTTTAGGAACAGACGCGGTAAAGTAACGATAGTTTTATAGCCAATAGAGGAGGGAGGTTACGTCCCGCGGACGCCGTAGTGGAGGTCTACGGAGGATTTTGCCCATCTGGGGATCTTTAATGTGCGCTACGATGCACACGGGCGTCTTCGCAGTTTGCCTCCATTCAAGCTGCAATCTCCGGAGCCGGGGATTAGCCCGCAATTTCGAGCCGAGTATACTAGCGCCTTAGGTACTCGGCTACCCCGAAGGGTGACAGAGTAATGTTATACAGGCTTATGAATGTGATGAGTCCAGGTAGGTGTGCAGCGATCCTCCTGCACTGTGGGTCGAAAATGTATTTGGCCCATGTTGTCGAGCTAGTAGCTGAACATCTAGGCGTCGTCACGAAAGCGGCGGTTTGACATCATTAGGGCAGTTCGTGGACTTTCTCTGCTTTCTCGCCTACACGAACCGTTGGGTCGTCCACTATCCCCTCACTATATCAATAATGAGGGGCTGTTTTCATGGCGAAACGGAGTTACTAGCCTATAGGCGGAACAGGTTGTGTCCTAGGTATGTGGCATTGCATATGCAGCTGTCTTCAGCTGACCCATTTGACGCGAACGTGTTTTACTGGCTACATTTCGCTGATTACATGTAGATCTTTCATAAAATCAAGGTAACCTCACTTTAAATGCGTTGCCGAGACTGAATGTGTGCCACAATTAAATGAAAGTATATACCAGGAATCAGTGTAACTGAAAAGGAGACAGTTTTCGTGTGCTCTTCTTCAACAAAACGGGCTCCGCCAGACTTGCATGACTCAATAGATGAAAGCAGGCTAGTGCCAGATTCAATGTACATCTTTAACGTGAATGTCGTTCACATCATAGGTGCCACTGCCATGTGCTTTTCTTCAAAAAACCTAGCTCACTTAAACTTGCATAAGTGAGTATACAAGACTAGGTGTGTACCAAGCTGCAATGAACTTGCGTAACGAGCGTTTGCGTCACTGGATATGGGCGACGAGGTTGTGCCCCTCTTTGATAAAGCTTGTGGACCCCAACATGTACCGCTACGTATGAGCCGCACTTCAATGTTGTGAAACTGGAAGATCAGGAAAGTAGTCAGTTATACAAAAAAGAAAGGCGTTCGTGCAACCTCGGTGATTTGACCATTCCGTGTGATCTCACTGGTACGTAAGATAATTCTGAGCCACATGGGCCGATCGCTGCGGCAAAATATAGGCGTTTTTTTAACAAGCTCGAGAAAAGAATTTCTTAGGAACAGACGCGGTAAAGTAACGATAGTTTTATAGCCAATAGAGGAGGGAGGTTACGTCCCGCGGACGCCGTAGTGGAGGTCTACGGAGAATTTTGCCCATCTGGGGATCTTTAACGTGCGCTACGATGCACACGGGCGTCTTCGCAGTTTGCCTCCATTCAAGCTGCAATCTCCGGAGCCGGGGATTAGCCCGCAATTTCGAGTCGAGTATACTAGCGCCTTAGGTACTCGGCTACCCCGAAGGGTGACCCGAATGACAGAAGTATACTAGCGCCTTAGGTACTCGGGTACCCCGAAGGGTGACAGAGTAATGTTATACAGGCTTATGAATGTGATGAGTCCAGGTAGGTGTGGAGCGATCCTCCTGCACTGTGGGTCGAAAGTGTATTTGGCCCGGGTTGTCGAGCTAGTAGCTGAACATCTAGGCGTCGTAACGAAAGCGGCGGTTTGACATCATTAGGGCAGTTCGAGGACTTTCTCTGCTTTCTCGCCTACACGAACCGTTAGGTCGTCCACTATCCCCTCACTATATTGCTACGGGGTATGTTCCCACTGACGAAGAGCTGAGCAGGAAGAAGACGACGACAACGATTAGATGCTAGCGCGGGCTGTTGCCTCTTGGCCTAGCGCAGCGTATTTTCCTTGGAAATATATTTGTACATAGCTTTCCGTCTGCGTCACCCTACGTAACATATCTGGTGGAGGTGGACGTTCCCTGTACCTCGTCACGGAGCTTCGCAGTGGACGGTACGTCGAGCCTTCCGTCATGGCTCCCGGCGACGACAACCCGACTCCGCCGGCTCCGACACCTGCTGCCCCTTCGACGACCTACATCACTCTCCCCGCTACCCGTGATCCTGGCGTCTTCTCGGGCCACGATGGGGAAGACGTCGATGACTGGATCAGCCTCTATGAACACGTCAGCCGCAATAACCGGTGGGACCCTACTATCATGCTCGCCAACCTAGTCTTTTACCTCGGTGGCACACCTCGAGTTTGGTTTCGGACGCACGAAGAGGAGCTCACCAGTTGGGATTCGTTCAAGCAAAAGCTCCGAGACTTGTTCGGCAACGCCTACGGTCACAAACTTGCCGCACAGAAGGCGCTTTCCGGCCGTGTGCAGACGTCAACAGAGCCCTATGTCACGTACATTCAGGACGTCCTGGCTCTGTGCCGCAAAGTTGATGCACACACGCCTGAGTCAGACAAGGTATCCCACATCCTCAAAGGCATTGCCGATGACGCCTTCAACTTGCTCGTATTCAACAACGTCGCGACGGTGGATGCTGCTATCAAAGAGTGCCGCCGCCTGGAACTCGCTAAAAGCAGACGTATCGATCAGCAGTTTGCCCGTCTGCCCAACACCCCAGCGACTTCTTCCTGTGCCGACGCTCCTCGTCCCAACAACACCGGCGATATTACCAAGATCGTTCGGCGTGAGCTTGAGGCCGCCTATCCGGCTGCCTTCGACTCCAGCCCCACCAACGCACCGGCAGTCACGGTTTCCCTGATCCAGGCAGTTGTCCGCCAGGAGTTCGAAAACATGGGCCTTCACACCATCTGCTCGGCCCATCACCCTGATACCCATCCGGCTTCTTCGATTCCGCCCCGTCCCGCATCGTCTTACCCACCACGTTTCCGCAACCCAGCTGAATGGCGCACTGCTGACGACAAGCCCATTTGTTTTCACTGCCGTCGCATCGGGCACATTTCTCGGCACTGTCGAAGTCGCTGGATTTCCGCGACCCGGTCTGCTTATACTGCCTATTCTCGCCCCTCGGGTGGCCCTTCTCGTCCTTATGCCGCACGCTCCGATAATGCCGCCACTGACACTCCTGCGCCGAACCGCCCCTATTCTCGTTCACCTTCGCCCCAAAGACGACAATCTCGCTCTCTCCAGCCCCGTCGCTCCTTTTCGCCGACTCCCTTCGAACGCCGCTCCCAGCCAGAAAACTGAATGATGCAGCGCCTCGAGGTGACGCTGCATTGCTCCCTACGCCGCCAAATCCTCCACTGACGTTGCCCACTCATCTGAACCTTCTTGACGTGCAAGTCGACGGTGTTCCTGTATCTGCTCTTATAGACACTGGGGCGCATTTGTCGGTAATGAGCGCGGACTTTCGTACCCGCCTGAAAAAAATAATCACGCCCGCCACGACGCTTGTTGTCCGTGTCGCCGATGGTGGAACAGCCCCCGTAATTGGTATGTGTGCCGCCCGCGTCTCCTTCGCCGATCGCTCAACAGTCGTGCTATTCACAGTCATCGCCCACTGTCCCCACGACATCATCCTCGGCTTAGACTTCCTCTCCGCACATTCTGCTCTCATTGATTGTTCCGCCAGTACGCTCCGCCTTGACCTGCCTGTTCTGGATCCCGCTGAACCACACCCCAGTCGCCTCAGTTCCGTCGACTTTGTTGGCTTGCCACCTACGGCACTGACTTACGTTGACCTAGTGTCATCCCCACCAGTGCCCGACGGTCACTATATCGCGGCTCCTATACAAGACGTCCTCCTTACACACGGGATCACGGTACCTCATACCGTTTTATCTATTACGGCTAATTGCGTCTGCCTGCCAGTGGTCAATTTTGGCTTGACGACACAAGTGCTGCCACGCGGGATGTCTCTGGCCCAGCTTTGCTCATTCGAAGATCACTCAATAGCATCTATTGAGGTAGACAGCAATTCAGCCGATCTTCCTCTACCATCTCAGTCGACAACTTGCACCATCGCCGACTTACAGAAAATGATTGCGCCCGACATGCCGTCCGAGCACGCTCGTGAGCTCTACCGCGTTCTGCTTTCCTACAACGATATTTTTGACTTTAACGATCGTCCTTTGGCCCAAACTACAACTGTTAAACATCGCATTAATACCGGCGATGCCCCTCCTATTCATCGCCGCCCGTATCGAGTGTCACCGGTTGAGCGTCAAGTTATTCACACTGAAGTTCGCAAAATGCTTGCCAATAACATCATAGAACCTTCATGTAGTCCATGGGCGTCACCGGTTGTACTGGTAAAAAAGAAGGATGGTTCATGGCGCTTTTGCGTGGATTATCGGCACCTTAACAGGGTTACCAAAAAGGACGTGTATCCCCTACCTCGGATCGATGACGCCCTTGACTGCCTCCATGGTGCTCGCTACTTCTCTTCTATTGACCTCCGCTCCGGCTACTGGCAGATTGCTGTGGACGATCTCGACCGCGAGAAGACTGCTTTTGTAACTCCGGACGGTCTTTATCAATTCAAAGTAATGCCGTTTGGTCTATGTAACGCTCCTGCCACTTTTGAACGCATGATGGACTCCCTTCTTCACGGTTTCAAATGGTCCACATGCCTGTGCTACTTGGACGACGTCATAGTATTCTCCCCAACGTTCGCTACGCACCTCGGGCGCCTCTCGGCATTCCTGGACGTTTTTCGTCGCGCCGGTCTGCAACTGAACGCATCGAAGTGCCAATTCGGCCGTCGCCAGATTACCGTCCTTGGGCATCTCGTTGACGCGAACGGAGTGCAACCGGACCCAGGCAAGATCCATGCTGTTACGCACTTTCCTGTTCCGAAGTGTGTCAAGGATGTGCGCAGCTTCATCGGCCTTTGTTCCTACTTCCGCCGTTTCGTGAAAAATTTCGCGGCCGTAGCACGACCACTAACCGAGCTTTTGAAAAAAGACGCCCCTTTCCAGTGGGGCGTTAGCGAGGCCTCTGCATTCTCGCATCTAATCGACGTTCTCACAACGCCTCCCGTTCTGGCCCATTTCGATCCGTCTGCGCCTACCGAAGTTCGTAGTGATGCCAGCGGTCACGGAATTGGCGCAGTACTGGCACAACGCCAGCGCGGCAACGACCGTGTTATCGCTTACGCCAGCAGGCTCCTCTCACCCGCGGAGCGCAACTATTCCATCACTGAGCGTGAGTGTCTGGCCCTAGTTTGGGCGGTTGCGAAGTTCCGCCCATACTTATATGGCCGACCCTTTTCCGTTATCACAGACCATCACGCGCTTTGTTGGTTATGCTCATTGAAAGACCCTTCAGGAAGACTTGGTCGCTGGGCCCTACGCCTCCAAGAATATTCGTTCTCTGTCACCTACAAATCTGGCCGACTACACAAGGACGCTGACTGCCTGTCTCGCTACCCGGTAGACGAGCCTGACGACGCCGACAGTAGTACTGCCGACGGCATTTTCTCTGTGTCTGCCTTCGTTAACATCGCCGATGAGCAGTACCGAGACCTATCGCTGCGAGTACTCATCGAGCGTCTGCGCTCTACACCTACCGACGCATCCGTTCGCCGATATGTCCTCCAGGGCGGCATTCTGTACCGAAGGAACTTCCTCACTGACGGATCTGATCTTCTTCTTGTCGTGCCAAAACATCTACGACAGACTGTGCTCTTTGAGATGCATGACGCACCTACTGCAGGACATCTTGGCGTAGCCCGCACGTACGACCGCGTCCGCCGCCGCTTCTATTGGCCTGGTCTCGCTCGCTCTGTCCGACACTATGTTGCTGCCTGTGATACCTGCCAGCGTCGGAAAACACCTCAGGTGCTACCTGCCGGTCATCTCCAGCCGATCACTGTCCCTGTGGAACCGTTCTTTCGTGTTGGATTAGACCTCCTCGGTCCCTTTCCCACGTCATCCTCTGGGTACAAATGGGTAGCCGTCGCAACTGACTACGCCACCCGATACGCTATCACGCGGGCTCTCCCTACCAGTTGCGCCACTGACGTCGCGGACTTTCTCTTGCGTGACATTATCTTACTTCATGGCGCCCCGCGACAGCTGCTCACTGACCGTGGTCGTAACTTCCTCTCGAAAGTTATCGCCGACATTGTACGTTCCTGCTCCACTCAACACAAGCTGACTACCTCATACCATCCTCAAACCAATGGCCTGACAGAGCGGTTAAACCGTACTCTCACCGATATGCTGTCAAAGTACGTTTCCAAGGACCACCGCGACTGGGACATTGCTCTTCCTTACGTCACATTCGCTTATAATTCTTCCCGGCACGACACCGCCGGATTTTCTCCCTTTTATCTGCTCTACGGTCGCGAACCGACCTTGCCCCTTGACACGGCACTTCCTCCTACTTCGATCTCAACAAGCGAGTATGCGCGCGACGCCATCGCTCTCGCCGACCATGCACGCCAGCTTGCCCGTGCTCGACTGACGGATTCGCAAGCCACTCAGCAGCGTCAGTACAACGCCCGCCACCGTGACGTACAGTTTTCGCCTGGTGCGCTCGTGCTCTTGTGGTCGCCCTCTCGTCACGTTGGACTTTCACAAAAGCTCCTTTCGCGATACACAGGACCCTACCGCGTGCTGCGCCAGGTGACGCCTGTGACTTATGAAATTGCTCCTGTGAGCTCAACCTCGTCATCTACTCTGGCGTCTAGTGATGTCGTGCACGTCAGTAGGCTCAAGAGCTACTACACTGCTTCAGAGTCCAGCCTTTAGTCGCTTCGGGACGGCGCTTTTGCCGCCGGGGGTAGTGCTACGGGGTATGTTCCCACTGACGAAGAGCTGAGCAGGAAGAAGACGACGACAACGATTAGATGCTAGCGCGGGCTGTTGCCTCTTGGCCCAGCGCAGGGTATTTTCCTTGTAAATATATTTGTATATAGCTTTCCGTCTGCGTCACCCTACGTAACAATATCAATAATGAGGGGCTGTTTTCATGGCGAAACGGAGTTACTAGCCTATAGGCGGAACAGGTTGTGTCCTAGGTATGTGGCATTGCATATACAGCTGTCTTCAGCTGACCCATTTGACGCGAACGTGTTTTACTGCCTACATTTCGCTGATTACATGTAGATCTTTCATAAAATCAATGTAACCTCACTTTAAATGCGTTGCCGAGACTGGGTGTGTGCCACAATTCAATGAAAGTACATACCAGGAATCAGTGTGACTGAAAAGGAGACAGTTTTCCTGTGCTTTTCTTCAACAAAACGGGCGCCGCCAGACTTGCATGACTCAATAGACGAAAGCAGCCTAGTGCCAGATTCAATGTACATCTTTAACCTGATTGTCGGTCACATCATAGGTGCCACTGCCACGTGCTTTTCTTCAAACAACCTAGCTCACTTAAACTTGCATAAGTGAGTATACAAGACTAGGTGTGTACCAAGCTGCAATGAACTTGCGTGACGAGCGTTTGCGTCACTGGATATGGGCGACGAGGTTGTGCCCCTCTTTGATAAAGCTTGTTGACCCCAACATGCACCGCTACGTATGAGCCCCACTTCAATGTTGTGAAACTGGAAGATCAGGAAAGTAGTCAGTTATACAAAAAAAGAAAGGCGTTCGTGCAAACTCGATGATTTGACCATTCCGTCTGCTCTCACTGGTACGTAAGATAATTCTTAGCCACATGGGCCGATCGCTGTGGCAAAATATAGGCGTTTTTTTAACAAGCTCGAGAAAAGAATTCTTTAGGAACAGACGCGGTAAAGTAACGATAGTTTTATAGCCAATAGGGGAGGGATGTTACGTCCCGCGGACGCCGTAGTGGAGGTCTACGGAGAATTTTGCCCATCTGGGGATCTTTAACGTGCGCTACGATGCACACGGGCGTCTTCGCAGTTTGCCTCCATTCAAGCTGCAATATCCGGAGCCGGGGATTAGCCCGCAATTTCGAGTCGAGTATACTAGCGCCTTAGGTACTCGGCTACCCCGAAGGTTGACAGAGTAATGTTATACAGGCTTATGAATGTGATGAGTCCAGGTAGGTGTGCAGCGATCCTGCTGCACTGTGGGTCGAAGGTGTATTTGGCCCAGGTTGTCGAGCTAGTAGCTGAACATCTAGGCGTCGTCACGAAAGCGGCGGTTTGACATCATTAGGGCAGTTCGTGGACTTTCTCCGCTTTCTCGCCTACACGAACCGTTGGGTCGTCCACTATCCCCTCACTATACCAATAATGAGGGGCTGTTTTCATGGCGAAACGGCGTTACTAGCCTATAGGCGGAACAGGTTGTGTCCTAGGTATGTGGCATTGCATATGCAGCTGTCTTCAGCTGACCCATTTGACGCGAACGTGTTTTACTGCCTACATTTCGCTGATTACACGTAGATCTTTCATAAAATCAATGTAACCTCACTTTAAATGCGTTGCCGAGACGGGGTGTGTGCCACAATTAAATGAAAGTACATACCAGGAATCAGTGTGACTGAAAAGGAGACAGTTTTCCTGTGCTTTTCTTCAACAAAACGGGCGCCGCCAGACTTGCATGACTCAATAGACGAAAGCAGCCTAGTGCCAGATTCAATGTACATCTTTAACCTGATTGTCGGTCACATCATAGGTGCCACTGCCACGTGCTTTTCTTCAAACAACCTAGCTCACTTAAACTTGCATAAGTGAGTATACAAGACTAGGTGTGTACCAAGCTGCAATGAACTTGCGTGACGAGCGTTTGCGTCACTGGATATGGGCGACGAGGTTGTGCCCCTCTTTGATAAAGCTTGTTGACCCCAACATGCACCGCTACGTATGAGCCCCACTTCAATGTTGTGAAACTGGAAGATCAGGAAAGTAGTCAGTTATACAAAAAAGAAAGGCGTTCGTGCAAACTCGATGATTTGACCATTCCGTCTGCTCTCACTGGTACGTAAGATAATTCTTAGCCACATGGGCCGATCGCTGTGGCAAAATATAGGCGTTTTTTTAACAAGCTCGAGAAAAGAATTCTTTAGGAAGAGACGCGGTAAAGTAACGATAGTTTTATAGCCAATAGGGGAGGGATGTTACGTCCCGCGGACGCCGTAGTGGAGGTCTACGGAGAATTTTGCCCATCTGGGGATCTTTAACGTGCGCTACGATGCACACGGGCGTCTTCGCAGTTTGCCTCCATTCAAGCTGCAATCTCCGGAGCCGGGGATTAGCCCGCAATTTCGAGTCGAGTATACTAGCGCCTTAGGTACTCGGCTACCCCGAAGGTTGACAGAGTAATGTTATACAGGCTTATGAATGTGATGAGTCCAGGTAGGTGTGCAGCGATCCTCCTGCACTGTGGGTCGAAAGTGTATGTGGCCCAGGTTGTCGAGCTAGTAGCTGAATATCTAGGCGCCGTAACGAAAGCGGCGGTTTGACATCATTAGGGCAGTTCGTGGACTTTCTCTGCTTTCTCGCCTACACGAACCGTTGCGTCGTCCACTATCCCCTCACTATATCAATAATGAGGGGCTGTTTTCATGGCGAAACGGAGTTACTAGCCTATAGGCGGAACAGGTTGTGTCCTAGGTATGTGGCATTGCATATGCAGCTGTCTTCAGCTGACCCATTTGACGCGAACGTGTTTTACTGGCTACATTTCACTGATTACATGTAGATCTTTCATAAAATCAATGTAACCTCACTTTAAATGCGTTGCCGAGACTGGGTGTGTGCCACAATTCAATGAAAGTACATACCAGGAATCAGTGTGACTGAAAAGGAGACAGTTTTCGTGTGCTTTTCTTCAACAAAACGGGCGCCGCCAGACTTGCATGACTCAATAGAGGAAAGCAGGCTAGTGCCAGATTCAATGTACATCTTTAACCTGAATGTCGGTCGCATCTTAGGTGCCACTGCCATGTGCTTTTCTTCGAACAACCTAGCTCACTTAAACTTGGATAAGTGAGTATACAAGACTAGGTGTGTACCAAGCTGCAATGAACTTGCGTGACGAGCGTTTGCGTCACTGGATATGGGCGACGAGGTTGTGCCCCTCTTTGATAAAGCTTGTGGACCCCAACATGTACCGCTACGTATGAGCCGCACTTCAATGTTGTGGAACTGGAAGATCAGGAAAGTAGTCACTTATACAAAAAAGAAAGGCGTTCGTGCAACCTCGGTGATTTGACCATTCCGTCTGATCTCACTGGTACGTAAGATAATTCTGAGCCACATGGGCCGATCGCTGCGGCAAAATATCGGCGTTTTTTTTAACAAGCTCGAGAAAAGATTTTTTTAGGAACAGACGCGGTAAAGTAACGATAGTTTTATAGCCAATAGAGGAGGGAGGTTACGTCCCGCGGACGCCGTAGTGGAGGTCTACGGAGAATTTTGCCCATCTGGGGATCTTTAACGTGCGCTACGATGCACACGGGCGTCTTCGCAGCTTGCCTCCATTCAAGCTGCAATCTCCGGAGCCGGGGATTAGCCCGCAATTTCGAGCCGAGTATACTAGCGCCTTAGGTACACGGCTACCCCGAAGGGTGACAGAGTAATGTTATACAGGCTTATGAATGTGATGAGTCCAGGTAGGTGTGCAGCGATCCTCCTGCACTGTGGTTCGAAAGTGTATGTGGCCCAGGTTGTCGAGCTAGTAGCTGAATATCTAGGCGTCGTAACGAAAGCGGCGGTTTGACATCATTAGGGCAGTTCGTGGACTTTCTCTGCTTTCTCGCCTACACGAACCGTTGGGTCGTCCACTATCCCCTCACTATATCAATAATGAGGGGCTGTTTTCATGGCGAAACGGAGTTACTAGCCTATAGGCGGAACAGGTTGTGTCCTAGGTATGTGGCATTGCATATGCAGCTGTCTTCAGCTGACCCATTTGACGCGAACGTGTTTTACTGGCTACATTTCGCTGATTACATGTAGATCTTTCATAAAATCAATGTAACCTCACTTTAAATGCGTTGCCGAGACTGGGTGTGTGCCACAATTCAATGAAAGTACATACCAGGAATCAGTGTGACTGAAAAGGAGACAGTTTTCGTGTGCTTTTCTTCAACAAAACGGGCGCCGCCAGACTTGCATGACTCAATAGACGAAAGCAGGCTAGTGCCAGATTCAATGTACATCTTTAACCTGAATGTCGGTCACATCATAGGTGCCACTGCCATGTGCTTTTCTTCAAACAACCTAGCTCACTTAAACTTGCATAAGTGAGTATACAAGACTAGGTGTGTACCAAGCTGCAATGAACTTGCGTGACGAGCGTTTGCGTCACTGGATATGGGCGACGAGGTTGTGCCCCTCTTTGATAAAGCCCCGCAGGGGCGTCTGCATCAGCAGGCGTTTGGTGCGTTGCGACACCACGGACCCGAGCACACGAGGGTTGGCCCCTCCCGCGTGTAGCCGTGCGCGGCTTAGCCGTGTCTGGGGAAAAGGGGATCCTGGGGGTTGAGCTGAAGCTGGGTGTTTGGACTTTTAAGGCCCCCCGGCGGAGGCAACACACCTCTTCGGCCTCGGCTTCACATAGACGGCACCTCCAGGCTGACCCACCTGGGGGAAATCGGCAGTCGCCTTTTCCTGTCTCTCTCTTCGCACACCTTCGTCTTTCCCTTTCCCTTTAAGTCTTTCCTGTCTTCTTTTTCTTCTGATAACTTCCAACATTCCTGGCGGCGAGGGTTAACCTGGTGTGCTATGACCTACCTTGGTTATAACATATGTGGTTATAGCGACGACGTACAGTTGGCATGGCAGGGCTTGTTTCACCACATACCTTGCCTTGTCCCCTTGTTGGGCTCGGTGGTGGGTGACTGGCGTCGTCGCTGAATACTCAACATATCTCATGGGAACTTCCAACCCTTTTTCAACCGATCGTCCCTCTAAAAGGGGGCGCACCGATGCTACATTTCAATTTTCTTTCAAAGCCACTCAGACATTCCCGAAATTTCACGTTGTTCACAGTGAAAAACCTGACAAGAAGGCAAGAACGATTTCACCATTCGTTGTGACGAAGTATCTCACAGAGACCATTGGAGGCGGTTATAAAATCACCAAGCTGGCCAGTGGCGACTTATTACTCGAATTGAAAGACAAAACACAACATGACAAGCTAACGAACCTTGTAGAACTTGGAGACATCCCCGTCAGTGTAACAGCACACCGAACCATGAATTCGTCCAAAGGCGTAATTTCTGACATTGACTTAATGGACTTGACCGAAGAAGAACTCCTGGAAGGATGGAAGGACGAAAACGTCATAAACGTACAAAGAATAAAGATCAGACGGGACAACAAAGAGCTGCCAACTAAGCACTTGATAGTTACCTTTGGCTCTAGCACATTACCAGAGACATTAGAAACTGGATATATCAAAATCAGAGTACGACCGTACATCCCCAACCCGCGACGTTGTTTTAAATGCCAGAGGTTTGGCCACGCTTCCCAGAGCTGCCGAGGGCGGCTAACATGTGCGAAATGCGGCATCAACGATCATTCTGCAGATGACTGTAAGGCTGAGCCCCGTTGTAGCAATTGTAATGGTGGCCATCCTGCATACTCTCGAACATGCGAAGTCTGGAAAAAAGAAAAAGAAATAATTGCGATAAAGGTAAAAGAAAACATAACTTTCAGAGAAGCAAGACAACGCATCTCATCAACATTTACACAGACCGCATCTTTCGCCGAAGTGGTACGTCGGGGGGCAGCACCACAACGGCACTTGGCGAACGCCAGCACCACGCATAGCGAGCGTGCGGCAACGCCACCCGCCCCCACGGTGGGAGCAGCGAAGGCTGCCCTACCTCTCCCGAATTTGACCACAGTGGAGGCCTCTGCTAGTGCTGGCACCAGTCAGCCCAGCTCCGAGGCCAAGAAAAACCCACCAACCACCAGGATGGTGGGCTCCAAGGCCTTGTCTTCCGAGACTAGGCTTTCACGTAAAACACACCGCTCGCAAGAGCGGCTGTTCAGTGCCTCTCAAGAGGCCATGGACACAACACCGAGTCAGAAGGCGCAGTTGACGCCTAAGGAGCGGCGCGACTTTGTGGACCGCTCCAGGAAAGACAAAACTCCAATTACAGGGCCTCAAAAGGGCGTTTTAAGCTAAATCAAGTTCTCTTTGACACATAGCACAACATTTATTTTAATATGGATACACTAATTATTGAATGGAATATCAGAGGCCTGCTTTGCAACCTCGATGATATCCAAGAACTCCTCAAAGAACTAACTCCAAAAGTGCTGTGTGTCCAAGAGACTCATTTGAAATCTAATCATAAACACTTCCTACGTCAGTATGTTATTTTTCGGAAGGATCGCGATGATGCCCTCGCATCATCCGGTGGTGTAGCTATCATAGCTGACAAATCTGTAGCCTGTCAACACTTACGGCTACAAACACCCCTTGAGGCAGTGGCCGTTCGTGCTGTACTTTTAAATAAACTGATAACCATTTGCTCTTTATACATACCGCCGCATTTTCAGCTTCACAAACAAGAATTCCACACATTAAGAGACCAGTTACCCGAACCATATCTTGTGCTTGGAGACTTAAATGCACACAGCAACCTATGGGGCGACTCGCGCTGCGACGCGAGAGGTCGCTTGATTGAACAGTTCCTTTTTTCCTCAGGTGCATGTCTTTTGAATGAGAAGGAGCCCACGTATTATAATGTGGCAAACAAAACATACTCCTCAATAGACCTTAGCATTGCATCTCCTACACTTCTACAATACTTTAAATGGAAAGTTATTAAAAACCCTTACGGGAGTGACCATTTCCCTGTAGCTCTATGCACACCAATGTCTAATGAAGGTCCCCCACAATTACCTCGCTGGAAAACTGACTCAGCTGACTGGGAAAAGTTCAAAAAACTTGCTTCTTTATCCTGGGACGACATGAGTGCTTTAAGCATAGATGCTGCGATTCAATATTTTACGGGATTTCTCCTTGACACCTCCACCAAATGTATCGCTGTAACAAGTGGATTGTCCACAAAACGCCGTCTACCGTGGTGGAATGATGAGTGTCGATTAGCGCGTAAGAAGCAGAACAAGGCATGGCGTTTACTTCGGGATTCTCCGACGGCAGAAAATCTAGTCAATTTCAAGCAGGTCAAATCCCAGGGTCGAAGAACGCGGCGACAAGCTAGAAGAGAGAGTTGGAGAAAGTATATATCAGGCATTAACTCTTACACGGACGAAACAAAGGTTTGGAACAGAGTTAATAGAATAAAGGGTCGACAGTCTTACTCTCTGCCTTTAGTGAATACTCAAGGCGACAGCATGGAAGATCAGGCGAACTTTCTTGGCGCACATTTCGAACAAATATCCAGCTCGTCGCACTACTCTGAAACATTCCAAAGGTACAAAAGGCAAATAGAAGGACAACCATTAGAACGGAAAAGCACAAAATACGAGGCATACAATAGACACTTTTGCATGGCAGAGCCTCAGGCAGCCCTAAACAGCTGCAACCAATCTGCCCCCGGATCTGACCGCATCCTATACGAAATGCTTAAACACCTGCCGCCTGAAACACAAAAAACCCTTCTTTGCCTCTACAATTCTATATGGTCGTCCGGCCGCATTCCCTCTGCTTGGAAAGAGACCATCATAATTCCTATTTTGAAACAGGGTAAGGACCCTTCCTTGGCAAATAATTATAGGCCTATAGCACTGACGAGCTGCTTATGCAAAGTTTTTGAGAAGATGGTAAACAGCCGCCTGGTCCACTATCTAGATATAAACAAGAAATTAGACCCATATCAATGTGGTTTCAGAGAAGGCAGATCGACGACAGATCAGCTTGTGCGCATGGAAATGTACATCAGGGATGCCTTTGTCCACAAACAGCTTGTATTATCAGTGTTTCTTGACATGCAGAAGGCGTATGATACTACGTGGCGCTTCGGGATCCTTCGGGATCTTTCTGCAATGGGTATTCGCGGCAACCTGCTGAGAATAATTGAAAGCTATCTCTCTGACAGGACATTTCGTGTTAGAGTTGGCAACGTGCAGTCTCGACCATTCACACAAGAGACAGGTGTACCGCAGGGTGGAGTACTGAGCTGTACGCTATTTATTGTTAAAATGAACTCTCTCCACACCGTATTACCTCGCACACTCTTCTACTCCGTCTATGTAGACGATGTACAGATAGGGTTCAGGTCATGCAATCTTAGCATTTGCGAGAGGCAGCTTCAACTCGGCTTGAATAGACTCTCAAAGTGGGCGGACGAGAATGGTTTTAAATTGAACCCCCAAAAAAGCACATGTGTCCTATTTTCAAATCGGAGAGGTGTATTACCACAACCAGACATTAACCTTAATGGAGAAAGACTAACTGTTAGCCCTGAACACAAATTCTTAGGTGTCATCCTGGACACAAAGCTTAACTTCGTTCCCCACCTAAAATATCTTAAAGAAAAATGCCTCAAGACCATGAACCTCCTCAAGTTGCTCTCTCGAACAACCTGGGGCAGTGACAGGAAGTGTCTGCTGAGCCTGTATAAAAGTCTCGTACAATCACACCTCGACTACGGAGCCGTGGTGTACCACTCCGCAACAGAGAGTGCGCTAAAGTTTCTCGACCCAGTCCACAACCTCGGTATACGACTGGCAACAGGCGCCTTTAGAACGAGCCCTGTTGAAAGTCTCTACGTTGAGTCCAATGAATTGTCCTTACATCTACGCAGAACATTCCTAAGTTTATCATACTAGACGAAGGTAAAATCAGACACCGAGCATCCATGTCATTCCATAGTTAGCGACCTGTCCACTTCCAGACTTTACACTAACCGCCCACGTATTACAACTCCATTGAGCTTGCGCTTGGAAGCAATGGCAGAAGAAACAGACATCCATATCCCAGAAAATATCCTTATGCCTCCCACTCGCCTGCCACCTCCTTGGGAATGGCAGACCATGCAATGCGATATCTCTTTTGTCGAAATAACAAAACATGCACCAGAGGCACACTTACGGTCACACTTCTTCGAACTGCAAGCGAAATACTGCTGTGCCGAGTTTTATACAGATGCTTCCAAGTCATCTGCAGGTGTCGCGTATGCAGCTCTTGGCCCATTTTTTTCCACCTCCGGTACTCTAAATCCCAACACAAGTATTTTTACGGCTGAAGCGTACGCAATACTTTCAGCTGTAAAGCATATCAGACATAAAAACCTGAATAAGGCAATCATCTTCACAGACTCATTAAGCGTAGTAAGGGGTTTAATGAGTTTTCGAAAACATAAAAACCCTATTTTTAATAATCTGTACACAGAACTATGCCTAGGCTTAACATACAACCAAAACATAGTCATATGTTGGGTGCCTGGCCATAGGGGCATAAAAGGTAATGTAGCTGCTGACGAAAGTGCAACGTCAGTCGTCTTTAATGAAACGGATGTGAATAAACCCATAGCAGCTACAGAACTTAAGCCATTCTTACGCCACAAACTGAGGAAGCACTGGCAGGACCAATGGGATAATGCAGTAGAGAATAAGTTACACCTTATCAAACCAAAATTAGGGAACTGGATATCTGAAAGAACAGCAAGACATAAGGAAGTGCTTCTTTGTAGGTTAAGAATAGGACATACTTACGCCACACACTCCTACCTTTTGACGGGAAGCGAACCTCCGACATGTACCAAATGTGGCAAGAGGCTTACAGTTATCCATGTTCTTATACAATGCACAGAAATAGAGGCAGAAAGAAAAAAGCACTTTCCCTCTGCTTATCTCCAACACACACCGTTACATCCAGCATTCTTTCTCAGCAATGAACCCCTTTTTACTTTTCAATCAGTATTAAACTTCTTAACTGAAACGGGCACCTTACAAGTGATTTGGCCAGGCTACCTGTAGCACGGCCTCCACCAGGAGGTCGTAGCTGCAACGAAAGCATTATTTAGAGCACGTGTCTCCCAGCCCTTGCTTTCAAGGCCTTGCTGAGGCACTAGTGCTACAGATTCTACATATTTTACTGATCATCCCTATCTCGTGGAACATCTATTGTCATCGGAGAAACGATCAATCACTGTCATTTTTAATATGTAGATAATCTTGTTTTACGCACTTTAGAGCGAATAAATTTTAGGTCCTTTTACATCTTCATTGCACCACATGCATGTTTTGCACATTTTAGAGAATATTTTAGGCCACTATACAGCCGCGTTTTATTACTCCTCGCATTTAACAGTAACAAATCATTGAGAAGCACTGATCATCGACTTGGCGCTCTTTGGCCACATCTGGCCCTTGCGCCAAAAAACTCTACTAATCAATCAATCTCTTTGATAAAGCTTGTTGACCCCAACATGTACCGCTAGGTATGAGCCGCACTTCAATGTTGTGAAACTGGAAGATCAGGAAAGTAGTCAGTTATACAAAAAAGAAAGGCGTTCGTGCAACCTCGGTGACTTGACCATTCCGTCTGATCTCGCTGGTACGTAAGATAATTCTGGGCAACATGGGCCGATCGCTGCGGCAAAATATAGGCCTTTTTTCAACAAGCTCGAGAAAACAATTTTTTAGGAACAAACGCGGTAAAGTAACGATGGTTTTATAGCCAATAGAGGAGGGAGGTTACGTCCCGCGGACGCCGTAGTGGAGGTCTACGGAGAATTTTGCCCATCTGGGGATCTTTAACGTGCGCTAGGATGCACACGGGCGTCTTCGCAGTTTGCCTCCATTCAAGCTGCAATCTCCGGAGCCGGGGATTAGCCCGCAATTTCGAGGAGGAGAGGAGGAGACAAAGGAGGGGAAAGACAGGGAGGTTAGCCAGTGTATAGTACCGGCTGGCTACCCAGCCGGTACTATACACTGGCTAACCTCCCTGTTTTGATCGAGTATTTCGAGCCGAGTATACAAGCGCCTTAGGTACTCGGCTACCCCGAAGGGTGACAGAGTAATGTTATACAGGCTTATGAATGTGATGAGTCCAGGTAGGTGTGCAGCGATCCTCCTGCACTGTGGGTCGAAAGTGTGTGTGGCCCAGGTTGTCGAGCTAGTAGCTGAATATCTAGGCGTCGTAACGAAAGCAGCGGTTTGACATCATTAGGGCAGTTCGTGGACTTTCTCTGCTTTCTCGCCTACACGAACCGTTGGGTCGTCCACTATCCCCTCACTATATCAATAATGAGGGGCTGTTTTCATGGCGAAACGGAGTTACTAGCCTATAGGCGGAACAGGTTGTGTCCTAGGTATGTGGCATCGCATATGCAGCTGTCTTCAGCTGGCCCATTTGACGCGAACGTGTTTTACTGGCGACATTTCGCTGATTATATGTAGATCTTTCATAAAATCAATGTAACCTCACTTTAAATGCGTTGCCGAGACTGGGTGTGTGCCACAATTCAATGAAAGTACATACCAGGAATCAGTGTGACTGAAAAGGAGACAGTTTTCGTGTGCTTTTCTTCAACAAAACGGGCGCCGCCAGACTTGCATGACTCAATAGACGAAAGCAGCCTAGTGCCAGATTCAATGTACATCTTTAACCTGATTGTCGGTCACATCATAGGTGCCACTGCCATGTGCTTTTCTTCAAACAACCTAGCTCACTTAAACTTGCATAAGTGAGTATACAAGACTAGGTGTGTACCAAGCTGCAATGAACTTGCGTGACGAGCGTTTGCGTCACTGGATATGGGCGACGAGGTTGTGCCCCTCTTTGATAAAGCTTGTTGACCCCAACATGCACCGCTACGTATGAGCCCCACTTCAATGTTGTGAAACTGGAAGATCAGGAAAGTAGTCAGTTATACAAAAAAGAAAGGCGTTCGTGCAACCTCGATCATTTGACCATTCCGTCTGCTCTCACTGGTACGTAAGTTAATTCTTAGCCACATGGGCTGATCGCTGTGGCAAAATATAGGCGTTTTTTTAACAAGCTCGAGAAAAGAATTCTTTAGGAACAGACGCGGTAAAGTAACGATAGTTTTATAGCCAATAGGGGAGGGAGGTTACGTCCCGCGGACGCCGTAGTGGAGGTCTACGGAGAATTTTGTCCATCTGGGGATCTTTAACGTGCGCTACGATGCACACGGGCGCATTCGCAGTTTGCCTGCATTCAAGCTGCAATCTGCGGAGCCGGGGATTAGCCCGCAATTTCGAGCCGAGTATACTAGCGCCTTAGGTACTCGGCTACCCCGAAGATTGACAGAGTAATGTTATACAGGCTTATGAATGTGATGAGTCCAGGTAGGTGTGCAGCGATCCTGCTGCACTGTGGGTCGAAAGTGTATTTGGCCCAGGTTGTCGAGCTAGTAGCTGAACATCTAGGCGTCGACACGAAAGCGGCGGTTTGACATCATTAGGGCAGTTCGTGGACTTTCTCCGCTTTCTCGCCTACACGAACCGTTGGGTCGTCCACTATCCCCTCACTATATCAATAATGAGGGGCTGTTTTCATTGCGAAACGGAGTTACTAGCCTATAGGCGGAACAGGTTGTGTCCTAGGTATGTGGCATTGCATATGCAGCTGTCTTCAGCTGACCCATTTGACGCGAACGTGTTTTACTGGCTATATTTCGCTGATTACACGTAGATCTTTCATAAAATCAATGTAACCTCACTTTAAATGCGTTGCCGAGACGGGGTGTGTGCCACAATTCAATGAAAGTACATACCAGGAATCAGTGTGACTGAAAAGGAGACAGTTTTCGTGTGCTTTTCTTCAACAAAACGGGCGCCGCCAGACTTGCATGACTCAATAGACGAAAGCAGCCTAGTGCCAGATTCAATGTACATCTTTAACCTGATTGTCGGTCACATCATAGGTGCCACTGCCATGTGCTTTTCTTCAAACAACCTAGCTCACTTAAACTTGCATAAGTGAGTATACAAGACTAGGTGTGTACCAAGCTGCAATGAACTTGCGTGACGAGCGTTTGCGTCACTGGATATGGGCGACGAGGTTGTGCCCCTCTTTGATAAAGCTTGTTGACCCCAACATGCACCGCTACGTATGAGCCGCGCTTCAATGTTGTGAAACTGGAAGATCAGGAAAGTAGTCAGTTATACAAAAAAGAAAGGCGTTCGTGCAACCTCGATGATTTGACCATTCCGTCTGCTCTCACTGGTACGTAAGATAATTCTTAGCCACATGGGCCGATCGCTGTAGCAAAATATAGGCGTTTTTTTAACAAGCTCGAGAAAAGAATTCTTTAGGAACAGACGCGGTAAAGTAACGATAGTTTTATAGCCAATAGGGGAGGGACGTTACGTCCCGCGGACGCCGTAGTGGAGGTCTACGGAGAATTTTGCCCATCTGGGGATCTTTAACGTGCGCTACGATGTACACGGGCGTCTTCGCAGTTTGCCTCCATTCAAGCTGCAATCTCCAGAGCCGGGGATTAGCCCGCAATTTCGAGCCGAGTATACTAGCGCCTGAGGTACTCGGCTACCCCGAAGGGTGACAGAGTAATGTTATACAGGCTTATGAATGTGATGAGTCCAGGAAGGTGTGCAGCGATCCTCCTGCACTGTGGGTCGAAAGTGTATTTGGCCCAGGTTCTCGAGCTAGTAGCTGAACATCTAGGTGTCGTCACGAAAGCGGCGGTTTGACATCATTAGGGCAGTTCGTGGCCTTTCTCTGGTTTCTCGCCTACACGAACCGTTGGGTCGTCCACTATCCCCTCACTATATCAATAATGAGGGGCTGTTTTCATGGCGAAACGGAGTTACTAGCCTATAGGCGGAACAGGTTGTGTCCTAGGTATGTGGCATTGCATATGCAGCTGTCTTCAGCTGACCCATTTGACGCGAACGTGTTTTACTGGCTACATTTCGTTGATTACATGTAGATCTTTCATAAAATCAATGTAACCTCACTTTAAATGCGTTGCCGAGACTGGGTGTGTGCCACAATTCAATGAAAGTACATGCCAGGAATCAGTGTGACTGAAAAGGAGACAGTTTTCGTGTGCTTTTCTTCAACAAAACGGGCGCCGCCAGACTTGCATGACTCAATAGACGAAAGCAGGCTAGTGCCAGATTCAATGTACATCTTTAACCTGAATGTCGGTCACATCATAGGTGCCACTGCCATGTGCTTTTCTTCAAACAACCTAGCTCACTTAAACTTGCATAAGTGAGTATACAAGACTAGGTGTGTACCAAGCTGCAATGAACTTGCGTGACGAGCGTTTGCGTCACTGGATATGGGCGACGAGGTTGTGCCCCTCTTTGATAAAGCTTGTTAACCCCAACATGCACCGCTACGTATGAGCCCCACTTCAATGTTGTGAAACTGGAAGATCAGGAAAGTAGTCAGTTATACAAAAAAGAAAGGCGTTCGTGCAAACTCGATGATTTGACCATTCCGTCTGCTCTCACTGGTACGTAAGATAATTCTTAGCCACATGGGCCGATCGCTGTGGCAAAATATAGGCGTTTTTTTAACAAGCTCGAGAAAAGAATTCTTTAGGAACAGACGCGGTAAAGTAACGATAGTTTTATAGCCAATAGGGGAGGGATGTTACGTCCCGCGGACGCCGTAGTGGAGGTCTACGGAGAATTTTGCCCATCTGGGGATCTTTAACGTGCGCTACGATGCACACGGGCGTCTTCGCAGTTTGCCTCCATTCAAGCTGCAATCTCCGGAGCCGGGGATTAGCCCGCAATTTCAAGTCGAGTATACTAGCGCCTTAGGTACTCGGCTACCCCGAAGGGTGACAGAGTAATGTTATACAGGCTTATGAATGTGATGAGTCCAGGTAGGTGTGCAGCGATCCTCCTGCACTGTGGGTCGAAAGTGTATTTGGCCCGGGTTGTCGAGCTAGTAGCTGAATATGTAGGCGTCGTAACGAAAGCGGCGGTTTGAAATCATTAGGGCAGTTCGTGGACTTTCTCTGCTTTCTCGCCTACACGAACCGTTGGGTCGTCCACTATCCCCTCACTATATCAATAATGAGGGGCTGTTTTCATGGCGAAACGGAGTTACTAGCCTATAGGCGGAACAGGTTGTGTCCTAGGTATGTGGCATCGCATATGCAGCTGTCTTCAGCTGGCCCATTTGACGCGAACGTGTTTTACTGGCGACATTTCGCTGATTACATGTAGATCTTTCATAAAATCAATGTAACCTCACTTTAAATGCGTTGCCGAGACTGGGTGTGTGCCACAATTCAATGAAAGTACATACCAGGAATCAGTGTGACTGAAAAGGAGACAGTTTTCGTGTGCTTTTCTTCAACAAAACGGGCGCCGCCAGACTTGCATGACTCAATAGACGAAAGCAGCCTAGTGCCAGATTCAATGTACATCTTTAACCTGATTGTCGGTCACATCATAGGTGCCACTGCCATGTGCTTTTCTTCAAACAACCTAGCTCACTTAAACTTGCATAAGTGAGTATACAAGACTAGGTGTGTACCAAGCTGCAATGAACTTGCGTGACGAGCGTTTGCGTCACTGGATATGGGCGACGAGGTTGTGCCCCTCTTTGATAAAGCTTGTTGACCCAACATGCACCGCTACGTATGAGCCCCACTTCAATGTTGTGAAACTGGAAGATCAGGAAAGTAGTCAGTTATACAAAAAAGAAAGGCGTTCGTGCAACCTCGATGATTTGACCATTCCGTCTGCTCTCACTGGTACGTAAGTTAATTCTTAGCCACATGGGCTGATCGCTGTGGCAAAATATAGGCGTTTTTTTAACAAGCTCGAGAAAAGAATTCTTTAGGAACAGACGCGGTAAAGTAACGATAGTTTTATAGCCAATAGGGGAGGGAGGTTACGTCCCGCGGACGCCGTAGTGGAGGTCTACGGAGAATTTTGTCCATCTGGGGATCTTTAACGTGCGCTACGATGCACACGGGCGCATTCGCAGTTTGCCTGCATTCAAGCTGCAATCTCCGGAGCCGGGGATTAGCCCGCAATTTGGAGCCGAGTATACTATAGTCGGATACAACTTTAGAAAAAAGGGGAGGCCCCGCCCAGATGACCGAAGCGGCAAAGTCACCGGCCGTCCGGCGCATGACGTCGGTCCAGAATGCGCGCCCATTGGTGCACCCGCCTCGGAGGAGTAAACGCCCCCTTTTTTCTAAAGTTGTATCCGACTATAGCGCCTTAGGTACTCGGCTACCCCGAAGGTTGACAGAGTAATGTTATACAGGCTTATGAATGTGATGAGTCCAGGTAGGTGTGCAGCGATCCTGCTGCACTGTGGGTCGAAAGTGTATTTGGCCCAGGTTGTCGAGCTAGTAGCTGAACATCTAGGCGTCGTCACGAAAGCGGCGGTTTGACATCATTAGGGCAGTTCGTGGACTTTCTCCGCTTTCTCGCCTACACGAACCGTTGGGTCGTCCACTATCCCCTCACTATATCAATAATGAGGGGCTGTTTTCATGGCGAAACGGAGTTACTAGCCTATAGGCGGAACAGGTTGTGTCCTAGGTATGTGGCATTGCATATGCAGCTGTCTTCAGCTGACCCATTTGACGCGAACGTGTTTTACTGGCTACATTTCGCTGATTACACGTAGATCTTTCATAAAATCAATGTAACCTCACTTTAAATGCGTTGCCGAGACGGGGTGTGTGCCACAATTCAATGAAAGTACATACCAGGAATCAGTGTGACTGAAAAGGAGACAGTTTTCGTGTGCTTTTCTTCAACAAAACGGGCGCCGCCAGACTTGCATGACTCAATAGACGAAAGCAGCCTAGTGCCAGATTCAATGTACATCTTTAACCTGATTGTCGGTCACATCATAGGTGCCACTGCCATGTGCTTTTCTTCAAACAACCTAGCTCACTTAAACTTGCATAAGTGAGTATACAAGACTAGGTGTGTACCAAGCTGCAATGAACTTGCGTGACGAGCGTTTGCGTCACTGGATATGGGCGACGAGGTTGTGCCCCTCTTTGATAAAGCTTGTTGACCCCAACATGCACCGCTACGTATGAGCCGCACTTCAATGTTGTGAAACTGGAAGATCAGGAAAGTAATCAGTTATACAAAAAAGAAAGGCGTTCGTGCAACCTCGATGATTTGACCATTCCGTCTGCTCTCACTGGTACGTAAGATAATTCTTAGCCACATGGGCCGATCGCTGTGGCAAAATATAGGCGTTTTTTTAACAAGCTCGAGAAAAGAATTCTTTAGGAACAGACGCGGTAAAGTAACGATAGTTTTATAGCCAATAGGGGAGGGACGTTACGTCCCGCGGACGCCGTAGTGGAGGTCTACGGAGAATTTTGCCCATCTGGGGATCTTTAACGTGCGCTACGATGTACACGGGCGTCTTCGCAGTTTGCCTCCATTCAAGCTGCAATCTCCAGAGCCGGGGATTAGCCCGCAATTTCGAGCCGAGTATACTAGCGCCTGAGGTACTCGGCTACCCCGAAGGGTGACAGAGTAATGTTATACAGGCTTATGAATGTGATGAGTCCAGGTAGGTGTGCAGCGATCCTCCTGCACTGTGGGTCGAAAGTGTATTTGGCCCAGGTTCTCGAGCTAGTAGCTGAACATCTAGGCGTCGTCACGAAAGCGGCGGTTTGACATCATTAGGGCAGTTCGTGGCCTTTCTCTGGTTTCTCGCCTACACGAACCGTTGGGTCGTCCACTATCCCCTCACTATATCAATAATGAGGGGCTGTTTTCATGGCGAAACGGAGTTACTAGCCTATAGGCGGAACAGGTTGTGTCCTAGGTATGTGGCATTGCATATGCAGCTGTCTTCAGCTGACCCATTTGACGCGAACGTGTTTTACTGGCTACATTTCGTTGATTACATGTAGATCTTTCATAAAATCAATGTAACCTCACTTTAAATGCGTTGCCGAGACTGGGTGTGTGCCACAATTCAATGAAAGTACATACCAGGAATCAGTGTGACTGAAAAGGAGACAGTTTTCGTGTGCTTTTCTTCAACAAAACGGGCGCCGCCAGAGTTGCATGACTCAATAGACGAAAGCAGCCTAGTGCCAGATTCAATGTACATCTTTAACCTGATTGTCGGTCACATCATAGGTGTCACTGCCATGTGCTTTTCTTCAAACAACCTAGCTCACTTAAACTTGCATAAGTGAGTATACAAGACTAGGTGTGTACCAAGCTGCAATGAACTTGCGTGACGAGCGTTTGCGTCACTGGATATGGGCGAGGAGGTTGTGCCCCTCTTTGATAAAGCTTGTGGACCCCAACATGTACCGCTACGTATGAGCCGCACTTCAATGTTGTGAAACTGGAAGATCAGGAAAGTAGTCAGTTATACAAAAAAGAAAGGCGTTCGTGCAACCTCCGTGATTTGACCATTCCGTCTGATCTCACTGGTACGTAAGATAATGCTTAGCCACATGGGCCGATCGCTGCGGCAAAATATAGGCGTTTTTTCAACAAGCTCGAGAAAAGAATTTTTTAGGAACAGACGCGGTAAAGTAACGATAGTTTTATAGCCAATAGAGGAGGGAGGTTACGTCCCGCGGACGCCGTAGTGGAGGTCTACGGAGAATTTTGCCCAGCTGGGTATCTTTAACCTGCGCTACGATGCACACGGGCGTCTTCGCAGTTTGTCTCCATTCAAGCTGCAATCTCCGGAGCCGGGGATTAGCCCGCAATTTCGAGCCGAGTATACTAGCGCCTTAGGTACTCGGCTACCCCGAAGGGTGACAGAGTAATGTTATACAGGCTTATGAATGTGATGAGTCCAGGTAGGTGTGCAGCGATCCTCCTGCACTGTGGGTCGAAAGTGTATTTGGCCCAGGTTCTCGAGCTAGGAGCTGAACATCTAGGCGTCGTCACGAAAGCGGCGGTTTGACATCATTAGGGCAGTTCGTGGACTTTCTCTGGTTTCTCGCCTACACGAACCGTTGGGTCGTCCACTATCCCCTCACTATATCAATAATGAGGGGCTGTTTTCATGGCGAAACGGAGTTACTAGCCTATAGGCGGAACAGGTTGTGTCCTAGGTATGTGGCATTGCATATGCAGCTGTCTTCAGCTCACCCATTTGACGCGAACGTGTTTTACTGGCTACATTTCGTTGATTACATGTAGATCTTTCATAAAATCAATGTAACCTCACTTTAAATGCGTTGCCGAGACTGGGTGTGTGCCACAATTCAATGAAAGTACATACCAGGAATCAGTGTGACTGAAAAGGAGACAGTTTTCGTGTGCTTTTCTTCAACAAAACGGGCGCCGCCAGACTTGCATGACTCAATAGACGAAAGCAGGCTAGTGCCAGATTCAATGTACATCTTTAACCTGAATGTCGGTCACATCATAGGTGCCACTGCCATGTGCTTTTCTTCAAACAACCTAGCTCACTTAAACTTGCATAAGTGAGTATACAAGACTAGGTGTGTACCAAGCTGCAATGAACTTGCGTGACGAGCGTTTGCGTCACTGGATATGGGCGACGAGGTTGTGCCCCTCTTTGATAAAGCTTGTTGACCCCAACATGTACCGCTACGTATGAGCCGCACTTCAATGTTGTGAAACTGGAAGATCAGGAAAGCAGTCAGTTATACAAAAAAGAAAGGCGTTCGTGCAACCTCGATGATTTGACCATTCCGTCTGCTCTCACTGGTACGTAAGATAATGCTTAGCCACATGGGCCGATCGCTGCGGCAAAATATAGGCGTTTTTTTAACAAGCTCGAGAAAAGAATTTTTTAGGAACAGACGCGGTAAAGTAACGATAGTTTTATAGCCAATAGAGGAGGGAGGTTACGTCCCGCGGACGCCGTAGTGGAGGTCTACGGAGAATTTTGCCCAGCTGGGGATCTTTAACGTGCGCTACGATGCACACGGGCGTCTTCGCAGTTTGCCTCCATTCAAGCTGCAATCTCCGGAGCCGGGGATTAGCCCGCAATTTCGAGCCGAGTATACTAGCGCCTTAGGTACTCGGCTACCCCGAAGGGTGACAGAGTAATGTTATACAGGCTTATGAATGTGATGAGTCCAGGTAGGTGTGCAGCGATCCTCCTGCACTGTGGGTCGAAAGCGTATTTGGCCCAGGTTGTCGAGCTAGTAGCTGAATATCTAGGCGTCGTAATGAAAGTGGCGGTTTGACATCATTAGGGCAGTTCGTGGACTTTCTCTGCTTTCTCGCCTACACGAACCGTTGGGTCGTCCACTATCCCCTCACTATATCAATAATGAGGGGCTGTTTTCGTGGCGAAACGGAGTTACTAGCCCGTAGGCGGAACAGGTTGTGTCCTAGGTATGTGGCATTGCATATGCAGCTGTCTTCAGCTGATCCATTTGACGCGAACGTGTTTTACTGGCTACATTTCGCTGATTACATGTAGATCTTTCATAAAATCAATGTAACCTCACTTTAAATGCGTTGCCGAGACTGGGTGTGTGCCACAATTCAATGAAAGTACATACCAGGAAGCAGTGTGACTGAAAAGGAGACAGTTTTCGTGTGCTTTTCTTCAACAAAACGGGCGCCGCCAGACTTGCATGACTCAATAGAGGAAAGCAGGCTAGTGCCAGATTCAATGTACATCTCTAACCTGAATGTCGGTCGCATCATAGGTGCCACTGCCATGTGCTTTTCTTCGAACAACCTAGCTCACTTAAACTTGGATAAGGGAGTATACAAGACTAGGTGTGTACCAAGCTGCAATGAACTTGCGTGACGAGCGTTTGCGTCACTGGATATGGGCGAGGAGGTTGTGCCCCTCTTTGATAAAGCTTGTGGACCCCAACATGTACCGCTACGTATGAGCCGCACTTCAATGTTGTGAAACTGGAAGATCAGGAAAGTAGTCAGTTATACAAAAAAGAAAGGCGTTCGTGCAACCTCCGTGATTTGACCATTCCGTCTGATCTCACTGGTACGTAAGATAATGCTTAGCCACATGGGCCGATCGCTGCGGCAAAATATAGGCGTTTTTTCAACAAGCTCGAGAAAAGAATTTTTTAGGAACAGACGCGGTAAAGTAACGATAGTTTTATAGCCAATAGAGGAGGGAGGTTACGTCCCGCGGACGCCGTAGTGGAGGTCTACGGAGAATTTTGCCCAGCTGGGTATCTTTAACCTGCGCTACGATGCACACGGGCGTCTTCGCAGTTTGCCTCCATTCAAGCTGCAATCTCCGGAGCCGGGGATTAGCCCGCAATTTCGAGCCGAGTATACTAGCGCCTTAGGTACTCGGCTACCCCGAAGGGTGACAGAGTAATGTTATACAGGCTTATGAATGTGATGAGTCCAGGTAGGTGTGCAGCGATCCTCCTGCACTGTGGGTCGAAAGTGTATTTGGCCCAGGTTCTCGAGCTAGGAGCTGAACATCTAGGCGTCGTCACGAAAGCGGCGGTTTGACATCATTAGGGCAGTTCGTGGACTTTCTCTGGTTTCTCGCCTACACGAACCGTTGGGTCGTCCACTATCCCCTCACTATATCAATAATGAGGGGCTGTTTTCATGGCGAAACGGAGTTACTAGCCTATAGGCGGAACAGGTTGTGTCCTAGGTATGTGGCATTGCATATGCAGCTGTCTTCAGCTGACCCATTTGACGCGAACGTGTTTTACTGCCTACATTTCGCTGATTACACGTAGATCTTTCATAAAATCAATGTAACCTCACTTTAAATGCGTTGCCGAGACGGGGTGTGTGCCACAATTCACTGAAAGTACATACCAGGAATCAGTGTGACTGAAAAGGAGACAGTTTTCGTGTGCTTTTCTTCAACAAAACGGGCGCCGCCAGACTTGCATGACTCAATAGACGAAAGCAGCCTAGTGCCAGATTCAATGTACATCTTTAACCTGATTGTCGGTCACATCATAGGTGCCACTGACACGTGCTTTTCTTCAAACAACCTAGCTCACTTAAACTTGCATAAGTGAGTATACAAGACTAGGTGTGTACCAAGCTGCAATGAACTTGCGTGACGAGCGTTTGCGTCACTGGATATGGGCGACGAGGTTGTGCCCCTCTTTGATAAAGCTTGTTGACCCCAACATGCACCGCTACGTATGAGCCCCACTTCAATGTTGTGAAACTGGAAGATCAGGAAAGTAGTCAGTTATACAAAAAAGAAAGGCGTTCGTGCAAACTCGATGATTTGACCATTCCGTGTGCTCTCACTGGTACGTAAGATAATTCTTAGCCACATGGGCCGATCGCTGTGGCAAAATATAGGCGTTTTTTTTAACAAGCTCGAGAAAAGAATTCTTTAGGAACAGACGCGGTAAAGTAACGATAGTTTTATAGCCAATAGGGGAGGGATGTTACGTCCCGCGGACGCCGTAGTGGAGGTCTACGGAGAATTTTGTCCATCTGGGGATCTTTAACGTGCGCTACGATGCACACGGGCGTCTTCGCAGTTTGCCTCCATTCAAGCTGCAATCTCCGGAGCCGGGGATTAGCCCGCAATTTCGAGTCGAGTATACTAGCGCCTTAGGTACTCGGCTACCCCGAAGGGTGACAGAGTAATGTTATACAGGCTTATGAATGTGATGAGTCCAGGTAGGTGTGCAGCGATCCTGCTGCACTGTGGGTCGAAAGTGTATTTGGCCCGGGTTGTCGAGCTAGTAGCTGAACATCTAGGCGTCGTCACGAAAGCGGCGGTTTGACATCATTAGGGCAGTTCGTGGACTTTCTCCGCTTTCTCGCCTACACGAACCGTTGGGTCGTCCACTATCCCCTCACTATATCAATAATGAGGGGCTGTTTTCATGGCGAAACGGAGTTACTAGCCTATAGGCGGAACAGGTTGCGTCCTAGGTATGTGGCATTGCATATGCAGCTGTCTTCAGCTGACCCATTTGACGCGAACGTGTTTTACTGCCTACATTTCGCTGATTACACGTAGATCTTTCATAAAATCAATGTAACCTCACTTTAAATGCGTTGCCGAGACGGGGTGTGTGCCACAATTAAATGAAAGTACATACCAGGAATCAGTGTGACTGAAAAGGAGACAGTTTTCCTGTGCTTTTCTTCAACAAAACGGGCGCCGCCAGACTTGCATGACTCAATAGACGAAAGCAGCCTAGTGCCAGATTCAATGTACATCTTTAACCTGATTGTCGGTCACATCATAGGTGCCACTGCCACGTGCTTTTCTTCAAACAACCTAGCTCACTTAAACTTGCATAAGTGAGTATACAAGACTAGGTGTGTACCAAGCTGCAATGAACTTGCGTGACGAGCGTTTGCGTCACTGGATATGGGCGACGAGGTTGTGCCCCTCTTTGATAAAGCTTGTTGACCCCAACATGTACCGCTACGTATGAGCCGCACTTCAATGTTGTCAAACTGGAAGATCAGGAAAGTAGTCAGTTATACAAAAAAGAAAGGCGTTCGTGCAACCTCGATGATTTGACCATTCCGTCTGCTCTCACTGGTACGTAAGATAATGCTTAGCCACATGGGCCGATCGCTGCGGCAAAATATAGGCGTTTTTTTAACAAGCTCGAGAAAAGAATTTTTTAGGAACAGACGCGGTAAAGTAACGATAGTTTTATAGCCAATAGGGGAGGGAGGTTACGTCCCGCGGACGCCGTAGTGGAGGTCTACGGAGAATTTTGCCCATCTGGGGATCTTTAACGTGCGCTACGATGCACACGGGCGTCTTCGCAGTTTGCCTCCATTCAAGCTGCAATCTCCGGAGCCGGGGATTAGCCCGCAATTTCGAGCCGAGTATACTAGCGCCTTAGGTACTCGGCTACCCTGAAGGGTGACAGAGTAATGTCATACAGGCTTATGAATGTGATGAGTCCAGGTAGGTGTGCAGCGATCCTCCTGCACTGTGGGTCGAAAGTGTATTTGGCCCAGGTTCTCGAGCTAGTAGCTGAACATCTAGGCGTCGTCGCGAAAGCGGCGGTTTGACATCATTAGGGCAGTTCGTGGACTTTTTCTGCTTTCTCGCCTACACGAACCGTTGGGTCGTCCACTATCGCCTCACTATATCAATAATGAGGGGCTGTTTTCATGGCGAAACAGAGTTACTAGCCTATAGGCGGAACAGGTTGTGTCCTAGGTATGTGGCATTGCATATGCAGCTGTCTTCAGCTGACTCATTTGACGCGAACGTGTTTTACTGGCTACATTTCGCTGATTACATGTAGATCTTTCATAAAATCAATGTAACCTCACTTTAAATGCGTTGCCGAGACTGGGTGTGTGCCACAATTCAATGAAAGTACATACCAGGAATCAGTGTGACTGAAAAGGAGACAGTTTTCGTGTGCTTTTCTTCAAGAAAACGGGCGCGGCCAGACTTGCATGACTCAATAGACAAAAGCAGGCTAGTGCCAGATTCAATGTACATCATTAACCTGAATGTCGGTCGCATCATAGGAGACACTGCCATGTGCTTTTCTTCGAACAACCTAGCTCACTTAAACTTGCATAAGTGAGTATACAAGACTAGGTGTGTACCAAGCTGCAATGAACTTGCGTGACGAGCGTTTGCGTCACTGGATATGGGCGACGAGGTTGTGCCCCTCTTTGATAAAGCTTGTTGACCCCAACATGTACCGCTACGTATGAGCCGCACTTCAATGTTGTGAAACTGGAAGATCAGGAAAGTAGTCAGTTATACAAAAAAGAAAGGCGTTCGTGCAACCTCGATGATTTGACCATTCCGTCCGCTCTCACTGGTACGTAAGATAATGCTTAGCCACATGGGCCGATCGCTGCGGCAAAATATAGGCGTTTTTTTAACAAGCTCGAGAAAAGAATTTTTTAGGAACAGACGCGGTAAAGTAACGATAGTTTTATAGCCAATAGAGGAGGGAGGTTACGTCCCGCGGACGCCGTAGTGGAGGTCTACGGAGAATTTTGCCCAGCTGGGGATCTTTAACGTGCGCTACGATGTACACGGGCGTCTTCGCAGTTTGCCTCCATTCAAGCTGCAATCTCCAGAGCCGGGGATTAGCCCGCAATTTCGAGCCGAGTATACTAGCGCCTGAGGTACTCGGCTACCCCGAAGGGTGAGAGAGTAATGTTATACAGGCTTATGAATGTGATGAGTCCAGGTAGGTGTGCAGCGATCCTCCTGCACTGTGGGTCGAAAGTGTATTTGGCCCAGGTTCTCGAGCTAGTAGCTGAACATCTAGGCGTCGTCACGAAAGCGGCGGTTTGACATCATTAGGGCAGTTCGTGGACTTTCTCTGGTTTCTCGCCTACACGAACCGTTGGGTCGTCCACTATCCCCTCACTATATCAATAATGAGGGGCTGTTTTCATGGCGAAACGGAGTTACTAGCCTATAGGCGGAACAGGTTGTGTCCTAGGTATGTGGCATTGCATATGCAGCTGTCTTCAGCTCACCCATTTGACGCGAACGTGTTTTACTGGCTACATTTCGTTGATTACATGTAGATCTTTCATAAAATCAATGTAACCTCACTTTAAATGCGTTGCCGAGACTGGGTGTGTGCCACAATTCAATGAAAGTACATACCAGGAATCAGTGTGACTGAAAAGGAGACAGTTTTCGTGTGCTTTTCTTCAACAAAACGGGCGCCGCCAGACTTGCATGACTCAATAGACGAAAGCAGGCTAGTGCCAGATTCAATGTACATCTTTAACCTGAATGTCGGTCACATCATAGGTGCCACTGCCATGTGCTTTTCTTCAAACAACCTAGCTCACTTAAACTTGCATAAGTGAGTATACAAGACTAGGTGTGTACCAAGCTGCAATGAACTTGCGTGACGAGCGTTTGCGTCACTGGATATGGGCGACGAGGTTGTGCCCCTCTTTGATAAAGCTTGTTGACCCCAACATGTACCGCTACGTATGAGCCGCACTTCAATGTTGTGAAACTGGAAGATCAGGAAAGTAGTCAGTTATACAAAAAAGAAAGGCGTTCGTGCAACCTCGATGATTTGACCATTCCGTCTGCTCTCACTGGTACGTAAGATAATGCTTAGCCACATGGGCCGATCGCTGCGGCAAAATATAGGCGTTTTTTTAACAAGCTCGAGAAAAGAATTTTTTAGGAACAGACGCGGTAAAGTAACGATAGTTTTATAGCCAATAGAGGAGGGAGGTTACGTCCCGCGGACGCCGTAGTGGAGGTCTACGGAGAATTTTGCCCAGCTGGGGATCTTTAACGTGCGCTACGATGCACACGGGCGTCTTCGCAGTTTGCCTCCATTCAAGCTGCAATCTCCGGAGCCGGGGATTAGCCCGCAATTTCGAGCCGAGTATACTAGCGCCTTAGGTACTCGGCTACCCCGAAGGGTGACAGAGTAATGTTATACAGGCTTATGAATGTGATGAGTCCAGGTAGGTGTGCAGCGATCCTCCTGCACTGTGGGTCGAAAGTGTATTTGGCCCAGGTTCTCGAGCTAGTAGCTGAACATCTAGGCGTCGTCACGAAAGCGGCGGTTTGACATCATTAGGGCAGTTCGTGGACTTTTTCTGCTTTCTCGCCTACACGAACCGTTGGGTCGTCCACTATCGCCTCACTATATCAATAATGAGGGGCTGTTTTCATGGCGAAACAGAGTTACTAGCCTATAGGCGGAACAGGTTGTGTCCTAGGTATGTGGCATTGCATATGCAGCTGTCTTCAGCTGACTCATTTGACGCGAACGTGTTTTACTGGCTACATTTCGCTGATTACATGTAGATCTTTCATAAAATCAATGTAACCTCACTTTAAATGCGTTGCCGAGACTGGGTGTGTGCCACAATTCAATGAAAGTACATACCAGGAATCAGTGTGACTGAAAAGGAGACAGTTTTCGTGTGCTTTTCTTCAAGAAAACGGGCGCGGCCAGACTTGCATGACTCAATAGACGAAAGCAGGCTAGTGCCAGATTCAATGTACATCATTAACCTGAATGTCGGTCGCATCATAGGTGACACTGCCATGTGCTTTTCTTCGAACAACCTAGCTCACTTAAACTTGCATAAGTGAGTATACAAGACTAGGTGTGTACCAAGCTGCAATGAACTTGCGTGACGAGCGTTTGCGTCACTGGATATGGGCGACGAGGTTGTGCCCCTCTTTGATAAAGCTTGTTGACCCCAACATGCACCGCTACGTATGAGCCGCACATCAATGTTGTGAAACTGGAAGATCAGGAAAGTAGTCAGTTATACAAAAAAGAAAGGCGTTCGTGCAACCTCGATGATTTGACCATTCCGTCTGCTCTCACTGGTACGTAAGATAATGCTTAGCCACATGGGCCGATCGCTGCGGCAAAATATAGGCGTTTTTTCAACAAGCTGGAGAAAAGATTTTTTTAGGAACAGACGCGGTAAAGTAACGATAGTTTTATAGCCAATAGAGGAGGGAGGTTACGTCCCGCGGACGCCGTAGTGGAGGTCTACGGAGAATTTTGCCCAGCTGGGGATCTTTAACGTGCGCTATGATGCACACGGACGTCTTCGCAGTTTGCCTCCATTCAAGCTGCAATCTCCAGAGCCGGGGATTAGCCCGCAATTTCGAGCCGAGTATACTAGCGCCTTAGGTACTCGGCTACCCCGAAGGGTGACAGAGTAATGTTGTACAGGCTTATGAATGTGATGAGTCCAGGTAGGTGTGCAGCGATCCTCCTGCACTGTGGGTCGAAAGTGTATTTGGCCCAGGTTCTCGAGCTAGTAGCTGAACATCTAGGCGTCGTCACGAAAGCGGCGGTTTGACATCATTAGGGCAGTTCGTGGAGTTTCTCTGGTTTCTCGCCTACACGAACCGTTGGGTCGTCCACTATCCCCTCACTATATCAAAAATGAGGGGCTGTTTTCATGGCGAAACGGAGTTACTAGCCTATAGGCGGAACAGGTTGTGTCCTAGGTATGTGGCATTGCATATGCAGCTGTCTTCAGCTGACCCATTTGACGCGAACGTGTTTTACTGCCTACATTTCGCTGATTACACGTAGATCTTTCATAAAATCAATGTAACCTCACTTTAAATGCGTTGCCGAGAAGGGGTGTGTGCCACAATTCACTGAAAGTACATACCAGGAATCAGTGTGACTGAAAAGGAGACAGTTTTCGTGTGCTTTTCTTCAACAAAACGGGCGCCGCCAGACTTGCATGACTCAATAGAGGAAAGCAGGCTAGTGCCAGATTCAATTTACATCTTTAACCTGAATGTCGGTCGCATCATAGGTGCCACTGCCATGTGCTTTTCTTCAAACAACCTAGCTCAGTTAAACTTGCATAAGTGAGTATACAAGACTAGGTGTGTACCAAGCTGCAATGAACTTGCGTGACGAGCGTTTGCGTCACTGGATATGGGCGACGAGGTTGTGCCCCTCTTTGATGAAGCTTGTTGACCCCAACATGCACCGCTACGTATGAGCCGCACTTCAATGTTGTGAAACTGGAAGATCAGGAAAGTAGTCAGTTATACAAAAAAGAAAGGCGTTCGTGCAACCTCGATGATTTGACCATTCCGTCTGCTCTCACTGGTACGTAAGATAATTCTTAGCCACATGGGCCGATCGCTGTGGCAAAATATAGGCGTTTTTTTAACAAGCTCGAGAAAAGAATTCTTTAGGAACAGACGCGGTAAAGTAACGATAGTTTTATAGCCAATAGGGGAGGGAGGTTACGTCCCGCGGACGCCGTAGTGGAGGTCTACGGAGAATTTTGCCCATCTGGGGATCTTTAACGTGCGCTACGATGTACACGGGCGTCTTCGCAGTTTGCCTCCATTCAAGCTGCAATCTCCGGAGCCGGGGATTAGCCCGCAATTTCGAGCCGAGTATACTAGCGCCTTAGGTACTCGGCTACCCCGAAGAGTGACAGAGTAATGTTATACAGGCTTATGAATGTGATGAGTCCAGGTAGGTGTGCAGCGATCCTCCTGCACTGTGGGTCGAAAGTGTATTTGGCCCAGGTTCTCGAGCTAGTAGCTGAACATCTAGTCGTCGTCACGAAAGCGGCGGTTTGACATCATTAGGGCAGTTCGTGGACTTTCTCTGGTTTCTCGCCTACACGAACCGTTGGGTCGTCCACTATCCCCTCACTATATCAATAATGAGGGGCTGTTTTCATGGCGAAACGGAGTTACTAGCCTATAGGCGGAACAGGTTGTGTCCTATGTATGTGGCATTGCATATGCAGCTGTCTTCAGCTCACCCATTTGACGCGAACGTGTTTTACTGGCTACATTTCGTTGATTAGATGTAGATCTTTCATAAAATCAATGTAACCTCACTTTAAATGCGTTGCCGAGACTGGGTGTGTGCCACAATTCAATGAAAGTACATACCAGGAATCAGTGTGACTGAAAAGGAGACAGTTTTCGTGTGCTTTTCTTCAACAAAACGGGCGCCGCCAGACTTGCATGACTCAATAGACGAAAGCAGGCTAGTGCCAGATTCAATGTACATCTTTAACCTGAATGTCGGTCACATCATAGGTGCCACTGCCATGTGCTTTTCTTCGAACAACCTAGCTCACTTAAACTTGCATAAGTGAGTATACAAGACTAGGTGTGTACCAAGCTGCAATGAACTTGCGTGACGAGCGTTTGCGTCACTGGATATGGGCGAGGAGGTTGTGCCCCTCTTTCATGAAGCTTGTTGACCCCAATATGCACCGCTACGTATGAGCCGCACTTCAATGTTGTCAAACTGGAAGATCAGGAAAGTAGTCAGTTATACAAAAAAGAAAGGCGTTCGTGCAACCTCGATGATTTGACCATTCCGTCTGCTCTCACTGGTACGTAAGATAATGCTTAGCCACATGGGCCGATCGCTGCGGCAAAATATAGGCGTTTTTTTAACAAGCTCGAGAAAAGAATTTTTTAGGAACAGACGCGGTAAAGTAACGATAGTTTTATAGCCAATAGGGGAGGGAGGTTACGTCCCGCGGACGCCGTAGTGGAGGTCTACGGAGAATTTTGCCCATCTGGGGATCTTTAACGTGCGCTACGATGCACACGGGCGTCTTCGCAGTTTGCCTCCATTCAAGCTGCAATCTCCGGAGCCGGGGATTAGCCCGCAATTTCGAGCCGAGTATACTAGCGCCTTAGGTACTCGGCTACCCTGAAGGGTGACAGAGTAATGTCATACAGGCTTATGAATGTGATGAGTCCAGGTAGGTGTGCAGCGATCCTCCTGCACTGTGGGTCGAAAGTGTATTTGGCCCAGGTTCTCGAGCTAGTAGCTGAACATCTAGGCGTCGTCGCGAAAGCGGCGGTTTGACATCATTAGGGCAGTTCGTGGACTTTTTCTGCTTTCTCGCCTACACGAACCGTTGGGTCGTCCACTATCGCCTCACTATATCAATAATGAGGGGCTGTTTTCATGGCGAAACAGAGTTACTAGCCTATAGGCGGAACAGGTTGTGTCCTAGGTATGTGGCATTGCATATGCAGCTGTCTTCAGCTGACTCATTTGACGCGAACGTGTTTTACTGGCTACATTTCGCTGATTACATGTAGATCTTTCATAAAATCAATGTAACCTCACTTTAAATGCGTTGCCGAGACTGGGTGTGTGCCACAATTCAATGAAAGTACATACCAGGAATCAGTGTGACTGAAAAGGAGACAGTTTTCGTGTGCTTTTCTTCAAGAAAACGGGCGCGGCCAGACTTGCATGACTCAATAGAGGAAAGCAGGCTAGTGCCAGATTCAATGTACATCTCTAACCTGAATGTCGGTCGCATCATAGGTGCCACTGCCATGTGCTTTTCTTCGAACAACCTAGCTCACTTAAACTTGGATAAGTGAGTATACAAGACTAGGTGTGTACCAAGCTGCAATGAACTTGCGTGACGACCGTTTGCGTCACTGGATATGGGGGAGGAGGTTGTGCCCCTCTTTGATAAAGCTTGTTGACCCCAACATGTACCGCTACGTATGAGCCGCACTTCAATGTTGTGAAACTGGAAGATCAGGAAAGTAATCAGTTATACAAAAAAGAAAGGCGTTCGTGCAACCTCGATGATTTTACCATTCCGTCCGCTCTCACTGGTACGTAAGATAATGCTTAGCCACATGGGCCGATCGCTGCGGCAAAATATAGGCGTTTTTTTAACAAGCTCGAGAAAAGAATTTTTTAGGAACAGACGCGGTAAAGTAACGATAGTTTTATAGCCAATAGAGGAGGGAGGTTACGTCCCGCGGACGCCGTAGTGGAGGTCTACGGAGAATTTTGCCCAGCTGGGGATCTTTAACGTGCGCTATGATGCACACGGGCGTCTTCGCAGTTTGCCTCCATTCAAGCTGCAATCTCCGGAGCCGGGGATTAGCCCGCAATTTCGAGCCGAGTATACTAGCGCCTTAGGTACTCGGCTACCCCGAAGGGTGACAGAGTAATGTTATACAGGCTTATGAATGTGATGAGTCCAGGTAGGTGTGCAGCGATCCTCCTGCACTGTGGGTCGAAAGTGTATTTGGCCCAGGTTCTCGAGCTAGTAGCTGAACATCTAGGCGTCGTCACGAAAGCGGCGGTTTGACATCATTAGGGCAGTTCGTGCAGTTTCTCTGGTTTCTCGCCTACACGAACCGTTGGGTCGTCCACTATCCCCTCACTATATCAAAAATGAGGGGCTGTTTTCATGGCGAAACGGAGTTACTAGCCTATAGGCGGAACAGGTTGTGTCCTAGGTATGTGGCATTGCATATGCAGCTGTCTTCAGCTAACCCATTTGACGCGAACGTGTTTTACTGCCTACATTTCGCTGATTACACGTAGATCTTTCATAAAATCAATGTAACCTCACTTTAAATGCGTTGCCGAGACGGGGTGTGTGCCACAATTCAATGAAAGTACATACCAGGAATCAGTGTGACTGAAAAGGAGACAGTTTTCGTGTGCTTTTCTTCAACAAAACGGGCGCCGCCAGACTTGCATGACTCAATAGAGGAAAGCAGGCTAGTGCCAGATTCAATTTACATCTTTAACCTGAATGTCGGTCGCATCATAGGTGCCACTGCCATGTGCTTTTCTTCAAACAACCTAGCTCAGTTAAACTTGCATAAGTGAGTATACAAGACTAGGTGTGTACCAAGCTGCAATGAACTTGCGTGACGAGCGTTTGCGTCACTGGATATGGGCGACGAGGTTGTGCCCCTCTTTGATAAAGCTTGTTGACCCCAACATGCACCGCTACGTATGAGCCGCACTTCAATGTTGTGAAACTGGAAGATCAGGAAAGTAGTCAGTTATACAAAAAAGAAAGGCGTTCGTGCAACCTCGATGATTTGACCATTCCGTCTGCTCTCACTGGTACGTAAGATAATGCTTAGCCACATGGGCCGATCGCTGCGGCAAAATATAGGCGTTTTTTCAACAAGCTGGAGAAAAGATTTTTTTAGGAACAGACGCGGTAAAGTAACGATAGTTTTATAGCCAATAGAGGAGGGAGGTTACGTCCCGCGGACGCCGTAGTGGAGGTCTACGGAGAATTTTGCCCAGCTGGGGATCTTTAACGTGCGCTATGATGCACACGGGCGTCTTCGCAGTTTGCCTCCATTTAAGCTGCAATCTCCAGAGCCGGGGATTAGCCCGCAATTTCGAGCCGAGTATACTAGCGCCTTAGGTACTCGGCTACCCCGAAGGGTGACAGAGTAATGTTGTACAGGCTTATGAATGTGATGAGTCCAGGTAGGTGTGCAGCGATCCTCCTGCACTGTGGGTCGAAAGTGTATTTGGCCCAGGTTCTCGAGCTAGTAGCTGAACATCTAGGCGTCGTCACGAAAGCGGCGGTTTGACATCATTAGGGCAGTTCGTGGAGTTTCTCTGGTTTCTCGCCTACACGAACCGTTGGGTCGTCCACTATCCCCTCACTATATCAAAAATGAGGGGCTGTTTTCATGGCGAAACGGAGTTACTAGCCTATAGGCGGAACAGGTTGTGTCCTAGGTATGTGGCATTGCATATGCAGCTGTCTTCAGCTGACCCATTTGACGCGAACGTGTTTTACTGCCTACATTTCGCTGATTACACGTAGATCTTTCATAAAATCAATGTAACCTCACTTTAAATGCGTTGCCGAGAAGGGGTGTGTGCCACAATTCACTGAAAGTACATACCAGGAATCAGTGTGACTGAAAAGGAGACAGTTTTCGTGTGCTTTTCTTCAACAAAACGGGCGCCGCCAGACTTGCATGACTCAATAGAGGAAAGCAGGCTAGTGCCAGATTCAATTTACATCTTTAACCTGAATGTCGGTCGCATCACAGGTGCCACTGCCATGTGCTTTTCTTCAAACAACCTAGCTCAGTTAAACTTGCATAAGTGAGTATACAAGACTAGGTGTGTACCAAGCTGCAATGAACTTGCGTGACGAGCGTTTGCGTCACTGGATATGGGCGACGAGGTTGTGCCCCTCTTTGATGAAGCTTGTTGACCCCAACATGCACCGCTACGTATGAGCCGCACTTCAATGTTGTGAAACTGGAAGATCAGGAAAGTAGTCAGTTATACAAAAAAGAAAGGCGTTCGTGCAACCTCGATGATTTGACCATTCCGTCTGCTCTCACTGGTACGTAAGATAATTCTTAGCCACATGGGCCGATCGCTGTGGCAAAATATAGGCGTTTTTTTAACAAGCTCGAGAAAAGAATTCTTTAGGAACAGACGCGGTAAAGTAACGATAGTTTTATAGCCAATAGGGGAGGGAGGTTACGTCCCGCGGACGCCGTAGTGGAGGTCTACGGAGAATTTTGCCCATCTGGGGATCTTTAACGTGCGCTACGATGTACACGGGCGTCTTCGCAGTTTGCCTCCATTCAAGCTGCAATCTCCGGAGCCGGGGATTAGCCCGCAATTTCGAGCCGAGTATACTAGCGCCTTAGGTACTCGGCTACCCCGAAGAGTGACAGAGTAATGTTATACAGGCTTATGAATGTGATGAGTCCAGGTAGGTGTGCAGCGATCCTCCTGCACTGTGGGTCGAAAGTGTATTTGGCCCAGGTTCTCGAGCTAGTAGCTGAACATCTAGTCGTCGTCACGAAAGCGGCGGTTTGACATCATTAGGGCAGTTCGTGGACTTTCTCTGGTTTCTCGCCTACACGAACCGTTGGGTCGTCCACTATCCCCTCACTATATCAATAATGAGGGGCTGTTTTCATGGCGAAACGGAGTTACTAGCCTATAGGCGGAACAGGTTGTGTCCTATGTATGTGGCATTGCATATGCAGCTGTCTTCAGCTCACCCATTTGACGCGAACGTGTTTTACTGGCTACATTTCGTTGATTAGATGTAGATCTTTCATAAAATCAATGTAACCTCACTTTAAATGCGTTGCCGAGACTGGGTGTGTGCCACAATTCAATGAAAGTACATACCAGGAATCAGTGTGACTGAAAAGGAGACAGTTTTCGTGTGCTTTTCTTCAACAAAACGGGCGCCGCCAGACTTGCATGACTCAATAGACGAAAGCAGGCTAGTGCCAGATTCAATGTACATCTTTAACCTGAATGTCGGTCACATCATAGGTGCCACTGCCATGTGCTTTTCTTCGAACAACCTAGCTCACTTAAACTTGCATAAGTGAGTATACAAGACTAGGTGTGTACCAAGCTGCAATGAACTTGCGTGACGAGCGTTTGCGTCACTGGATATGGGCGAGGAGGTTGTGCCCCTCTTTCATGAAGCTTGTTGACCCCAATATGCACCGCTACGTATGAGCCGCACTTCAATGTTGTCAAACTGGAAGATCAGGAAAGTAGTCAGTTATACAAAAAAGAAAGGCGTTCGTGCAACCTCGATGATTTGACCATTCCGTCTGCTCTCACTGGTACGTAAGATAATGCTTAGCCACATGGGCCGATCGCTGCGGCAAAATATAGGCGTTTTTTTAACAAGCTCGAGAAAAGAATTTTTTAGGAACAGACGCGGTAAAGTAACGATAGTTTTATAGCCAATAGGGGAGGGAGGTTACGTCCCGCGGACGCCGTAGTGGAGGTCTACGGAGAATTTTGCCCATCTGGGGATCTTTAACGTGCGCTACGATGCACACGGGCGTCTTCGCAGTTTGCCTCCATTCAAGCTGCAATCTCCGGAGCCGGGGATTAGCCCGCAATTTCGAGCCGAGTATACTAGCGCCTTAGGTACTCGGCTACCCTGAAGGGTGACAGAGTAATGTCATACAGGCTTATGAATGTGATGAGTCCAGGTAGGTGTGCAGCGATCCTCCTGCACTGTGGGTCGAAAGTGTATTTGGCCCAGGTTCTCGAGCTAGTAGCTGAACATCTAGGCGTCGTCGCGAAAGCGGCGGTTTGACATCATTAGGGCAGTTCGTGGACTTTTTCTGCTTTCTCGCCTACACGAACCGTTGGGTCGTCCACTATCGCCTCACTATATCAATAATGAGGGGCTGTTTTCATGGCGAAACAGAGTTACTAGCCTATAGGCGGAACAGGTTGTGTCCTAGGTATGTGGCATTGCATATGCAGCTGTCTTCAGCTGACTCATTTGACGCGAACGTGTTTTACTGGCTACATTTCGCTGATTACATGTAGATCTTTCATAAAATCAATGTAACCTCACTTTAAATGCGTTGCCGAGACTGGGTGTGTGCCACAATTCAATGAAAGTACATACCAGGAATCAGTGTGACTGAAAAGGAGACAGTTTTCGTGTGCTTTTCTTCAAGAAAACGGGCGCGGCCAGACTTGCATGACTCAATAGAGGAAAGCAGGCTAGTGCCAGATTCAATGTACATCTCTAACCTGAATGTCGGTCGCATCATAGGTGCCACTGCCATGTGCTTTTCTTCGAACAACCTAGCTCACTTAAACTTGGATAAGTGAGTATACAAGACTAGGTGTGTACCAAGCTGCAATGAACTTGCGTGACGACCGTTTGCGTCACTGGATATGGGGGAGGAGGTTGTGCCCCTCTTTGATAAAGCTTGTGGACCCCAACATGTACCGCTACGTATGAGCCGCACTTCAATGTTGTGAAACTGGAAGATCAGGAAAGTAGTCAGTTATACAAAAAAGAAAGGCGTTCGTGCAACCTCGGTGATTCCATTCCGTCTGATCTCACTGGTACGTAAGATAATGCTTAGCCACATGGGCCGATCGCTGCGGCAAAATATAGGCGTTTTTTCAACAAGCTGGAGAAAAGAATTTTTTAGGAACAGACGCGGTAAAGTAACGATAGTTTTATAGCCAATAGAGGAGGGAGGTTACGTCCCGCGGACGCCGTAGTGGAGGTCTACGGAGAATTTTGCCCAGCTGGGTATCTTTAACGTGCGCTACGATGCACACGGGCGTCTTCGCAGTTTGCCTCCATTCAAGCTGCAATCTCCGGAGCCGGGGATTAGCCCGCAATTTCGAGCCGAGTATACTAGCGCCTTAGGTACTCGGCTACCCCGAAGATTGACAGAGTAATGTTATACAGGCTTATGAATGTGATGAGTCCAGGTAGGTGTGCAGCGATCCTCCTGCACTGTGGGTCGAAAGTGTATTTGGCCCAGGTTCTCGAGCTAGGAGCTGAACATCTAGGCGTCGTCACGAAAGCGGCGGTTTGACATCATTAGGGCAGTTCGTGGACTTTCTCTGGTTGCTCGCCTACACGAACCGTTGGGTCGTCCACTATCCCCTCACTATATCAATAATGAGGGGCTGTTTTCATGGCGAAACGGAGTTACTAGCCTATAGGCGGAACAGGTTGTGTCCTAGGTATGTGGCATTGCATATGCAGCTGTCTTCAGCTGACCCATTTGACGCGAACGTGTTTTACTGGCTACATTTCGCTGATTACATGTAGATCTTTCATAAAATCAATGTAACCTCACTTTAAATGCGTTGCCGAGACTGGGTGTGTGCCACAATTCAATGAAAGTACATACCAGGAATCAGTGTGACTGAAAAAGAGACAGTTTTCGTGTGCTTTTCTTCAACAAAACGGGCGCCGCCAGACTTGCATGACTCAATAGACGAAAGCAGGCTAGTGCCAGATTCAATGTACATCTTTAACCTGAATGTCGGTCGCATCATAGGTGCCACTGCCATGTGCTTTTCTTCGAACAACCTAGCTCACTTAAACATGGAAAAGTGAGTATACAAGACTAGGTGTGTACCAAGCTGCAATGAACTTGCGTGACGAGCGTTTGCGTCACTGGATATGGGCGACGAGGTTGTGCCCTTCCTTGATAAAGCTTGTGGACCCCAACATGTACCGCTACGTATGAGCCGCACTTCAATGTTGTGAAACTGGAAGATCAGGAAAGTAGTCAGTTATACAAAAAAGAAAGGCGTTCGTGCAACCTCGGTGATTTTACCATTCCGTCTCATCTCACTGGTACGTAAGATAATTCTGAGCCACATGGGCCGATCGCTGCGGCAAAATATAGGCGTTTTTTTAACAAGCTCGAGAAAAGAATTTTTTAGGAACAGACGCGGTAAAGTAACGATAGTTTTATAGCCAATAGAGGAGGGAGGTTACGTCCCGCGGACGCCGTAGTGGAGGTCTACGGAGAATTTTGCCCAGCTGGGGATCTTTAACGTGCGCTATGATGCACACGGGCGTCTTCGCAGTTTGCCTCCATTCAAGCTGCAATCTCCGGAGCCGGGGATTAGCCCGCAATTTCGAGCCGAGTATACTAGCGCCTTAGGTACTCGGCTACCCCGAAGGGTGACAGAGTAATGTTATACAGGCTTATGAATGTGATGAGTCCAGGTAGGTGTGCAGCGATCCTCCTGCACTGTGGGTCGAAAGTGTATTTGGCCCAGGTTCTCGAGCTAGTAGCTGAACATCTAGGCGTCGTCACGAAAGCGGCGGTTTGACATCATTAGGGCAGTTCGTGCAGTTTCTCTGGTTTCTCGCCTACACGAACCGTTGGGTCGTCCACTATCCCCTCACTATATCAAAAATGAGGGGCTGTTTTCATGGCGAAACGGAGTTACTAGCCTATAGGCGGAACAGGTTGTGTCCTAGGTATGTGGCATTGCATATGCAGCTGTCTTCAGCTAACCCATTTGACGCGAACGTGTTTTACTGCCTACATTTCGCTGATTACACGTAGATCTTTCATAAAATCAATGTAACCTCACTTTAAATGCGTTGCCGAGACGGGGTGTGTGCCACAATTCAATGAAAGTACATACCAGGAATCAGTGTGACTGAAAAGGAGACAGTTTTCGTGTGCTTTTCTTCAACAAAACGGGCGCCGCCAGACTTGCATGACTCAATAGAGGAAAGCAGGCTAGTGCCAGATTCAATTTACATCTTTAACCTGAATGTCGGTCGCATCATAGGTGCCACTGCCATGTGCTTTTCTTCAAACAACCTAGCTCAGTTAAACTTGCATAAGTGAGTATACAAGACTAGGTGTGTACCAAGCTGCAATGAACTTGCGTGACGAGCGTTTGCGTCACTGGATATGGGCGACGAGGTTGTGCCCCTCTTTGATAAAGCTTGTTGACCCCAACATGCACCGCTACGTATGAGCCGCACTTCAATGTTGTGAAACTGGAAGATCAGGAAAGTAGTCAGTTATACAAAAAAGAAAGGCGTTCGTGCAACCTCGATGATTTGACCATTCCGTCTGCTCTCACTGGTACGTAAGATAATGCTTAGCCACATGGGCCGATCGCTGCGGCAAAATATAGGCGTTTTTTCAACAAGCTGGAGAAAAGATTTTTTTAGGAACAGACGCGGTAAAGTAACGATAGTTTTATAGCCAATAGAGGAGGGAGGTTACGTCCCGCGGACGCAGTAGTGGAGGTCTACGGAGAATTTTGCCCATCTGGGGATCTTTAACGTGCGCTACGATGTACACGGGCGTCTTCGCAGTTTGCCTCCATTCAAGCTGCAATCTCCGGAGCCGGGGATTAGCCCGCAATTTCGAGCCGAGTATACTAGCGCCTTAGGTACTCGGCTACCCCGAAGAGTGACAGAGTAATGTTATACAGGCTTATGAATGTGATGAGTCCAGGTAGGTGTGCAGCGATCCTCCTGCACTGTGGGTCGAAAGTGTATTTGGCCCAGGTTCTCGAGCTAGTAGCTGAACATCTAGTCGTCGTCACGAAAGCGGCGGTTTGACATCATTAGGGCAGTTCGTGGACTTTCTCTGGTTTCTCGCCTACACGAACCGTTGGGTCGTCCACTATCCCCTCACTATATCAATAATGAGGGGCTGTTTTCATGGCGAAACGGAGTTACTAGCCTATAGGCGGAACAGGTTGTGTCCTATGTATGTGGCATTGCATATGCAGCTGTCTTCAGCTCACCCATTTGACGCGAACGTGTTTTACTGGCTACATTTCGTTGATTAGATGTAGATCTTTCATAAAATCAATGTAACCTCACTTTAAATGCGTTGCCGAGAAGGGGTGTGTGCCACAATTCACTGAAAGTACATACCAGGAATCAGTGTGACTGAAAAGGAGACAGTTTTCGTGTGCTTTTCTTCAACAAAACGGGCGCCGCCAGACTTGCATGACTCAATAGACGAAAGCAGGCTAGTGCCAGATTCAATGTACATCTTTAACCTGAATGTCGGTCACATCATAGGTGCCACTGCCATGTGCTTTTCTTCGAACAACCTAGCTCACTTAAACTTGCATAAGTGAGTATACAAGACTAGGTGTGTACCAAGCTGCAATGAACTTGCGTGACGAGCGTTTGCGTCACTGGATATGGGCGAGGAGGTTGTGCCCCTCTTTGATGAAGCTTGTTGACCCCAATATGCACCGCTACGTATGAGCCGCACTTCAATGTTGTGAAACTGGAAGATCAGGAAAGTAGTCAGTTATACAAAAAAGAAAGGCGTTCGTGCAACCTCGATGATTTGACCATTCCGTCTGCTCTCACTGGTACGTAAGATAATTCTTAGCCACATGGGCCGATCGCTGTGGCAAAATATAGGCGTTTTTTAAACAAGCTCGAGAAAAGAATTCTTTAGGAACAGACGCGGTAAAGTAACGATAGTTTTATAGCCAATAGGGGAGGGAGGTTACGTCCCGCGGATGCCGTAGTGGAGGTCTACGGAGAATTTTGCCCATCTGGGGATCTTTAACGTGCGCTACGATGCACACGGGCGTCTTCGCAGTTTGCCTCCATTCAAGCTGCCATCTCCGGAGCCGGGGATTAGCCCGCAATTTCGAGCCGAGTATACTAGCGCCTTAGGTAGTCGGCTACCCCGAAGGGTGACAGAGTAATGTTATAGAGGCTTATTAATGTGATGAGTCCAGGTAGGTGTGCAGCGATCCTCCTGCACTGTGGGTCGAAAGCGTATTTGGCCCAGGTTGTCGAGCTAGTAGCTGAATATCTAGGCGTCGTAATGAAAGTGGCGGTTTGACATCATTAGGGCAGTTCGTGGACTTTCTCTGCTTTCTCGCCTACACGAACCGTTGGGTCGTCCACTATCCCCTCACTATATCAATAATGAGGGGCTGTTTTCATGGCGAAACGGAGTTACTAGCCCATAGGCGGAACAGGTTGTGTCCTAGGTATGTGGCATTGCATATGCAGCTGTCTTCAGCTGATCCATTTGACGCGAACGTGTTTTACTGGCTACATTTCGCTGATTACATGTAGATCTTTCATAAAATCAATGTAACCTCACTTTAAATGCGTTGCCGAGACTGGGTGTGTGCCACAATTCAATGAAAGTACATACCAGGAAGCAGTGTGACTGAAAAGGAGACAGTTTTCGTGTGCTTTTCTTCAACAAAACGGGCGCCGCCAGACTTGCATGACTCAATAGAGGAAAGCAGGCTAGTGCCAGATTCAATGTACATCTCTAACCTGAATGTCGGTCGCATCATAGGTGCCACTGCCATGTGCTTTTCTTCGAACAACCTAGCTCACTTAAACTTGGATAAGTGAGTATACAAGACTAGGTGTGTACCAAGCTGCAATGAACTTGCGTGACGACCGTTTGCGTCACTGGATATGGGGGAGGAGGTTGTGCCCCTCTTTGATAAAGCTTGTGGACCCCAACATGTACCGCTACGTATGAGCCGCACTTCAATGTTGTGAAACTGGAAGATCAGGAAAGTAGTCAGTTATACAAAAAAGAAAGGCGTTCGTGCAACCTCGGTGATTCCATTCCGTCTGATCTCACTGGTACGTAAGATAATGCTTAGCCACATGGGCCGATCGCTGCGGCAAAATATAGGCGTTTTTTCAACAAGCTGGAGAAAAGAATTTTTTAGGAACAGACGCGGTAAAGTAACGATAGTTTTATAGCCAATAGAGGAGGGAGGTTACGTCCCGCGGACGCCGTAGTGGAGGTCTACGGAGAATTTTGCCCAGCTGGGTATCTTTAACGTGCGCTACGATGCACACGGGCGTCTTCGCAGTTTGCCTCCATTCAAGCTGCAATCTCCGGAGCCGGGGATTAGCCCGCAATTTCGAGCCGAGTATACTAGCGCCTTAGGTACTCGGCTACCCCGAAGATTGACAGAGTAATGTTATACAGGCTTATGAATGTGATGAGTCCAGGTAGGTGTGCAGCGATCCTCCTGCACTGTGGGTCGAAAGTGTATTTGGCCCAGGTTCTCGAGCTAGGAGCTGAACATCTAGGCGTCGTCACGAAAGCGGCGGTTTGACATCATTAGGGCAGTTCGTGGACTTTCTCTGGTTGCTCGCCTACACGAACCGTTGGGTCGTCCACTATCCCCTCACTATATCAATAATGAGGGGCTGTTTTCATGGCGAAACGGAGTTACTAGCCTATAGGCGGAACAGGTTGTGTCCTAGGTATGTGGCATTGCATATGCAGCTGTCTTCAGCTGACCCATTTGACGCGAACGTGTTTTACTGGCTACATTTCGCTGATTACATGTAGATCTTTCATAAAATCAATGTAACCTCACTTTAAATGCGTTGCCGAGACTGGGTGTGTGCCACAATTCAATGAAAGTACATACCAGGAATCAGTGTGACTGAAAAAGAGACAGTTTTCGTGTGCTTTTCTTCAACAAAACGGGCGCCGCCAGACTTGCATGACTCAATAGACGAAAGCAGGCTAGTGCCAGATTCAATGTACATCTTTAACCTGAATGTCGGTCGCATCATAGGTGCCACTGCCATGTGCTTTTCTTCGAACAACCTAGCTCACTTAAACATGGAAAAGTGAGTATACAAGACTAGGTGTGTACCAAGCTGCAATGAACTTGCGTGACGAGCGTTTGCGTCACTGGATATGGGCGACGAGGTTGTGCCCTTCCTTGATAAAGCTTGTGGACCCCAACATGTACCGCTACGTATGAGCCGCACTTCAATGTTGTGAAACTGGAAGATCAGGAAAGTAGTCAGTTATACAAAAAAGAAAGGCGTTCGTGCAACCTCGGTGATTTTACCATTCCGTCTCATCTCACTGGTACGTAAGATAATTCTGAGCCACATGGGCCGATCGCTGCGGCAAAATATAGGCGTTTTTTTAACAAGCTCGAGAAAAGAATTTTTTAGGAACAGACGCGGTAAAGTAACGATGGTTTTATAGCCAATAGAGGAGGGAGGTTACGTCCCGCGGACGCCGTAGTGGAGGTCTACGGAGAATTTTGCCCATCTGGGGATCTTTAACGTGCGCTACGATGCACACGGGCGTCTTCGCAGTTTGCCTCCGTTCAAGCTGCAATCTCCGGAGCCGGGGATTAGCCCGCAATTTCGAGCCGAGTATACTAGCGCCTTAGGTACTCGGCTACCCCGAAGGGTGACAGAGTAATGTTATACAGGCTTATGAATGTGATGAGTCCAGGTAGGTGTGCAGCGATCCTCCTGCACTGTGGGTCGAAAGTGTATGTGGCCCAGGTTGTCGAGCTAGTAGCTGAATATCTAGGCGTCGTAACGAAAGCGGCGGTTTGACATCATTAGGGCAATTCGTGGACTTTCTCTGCTTTCTCGCCTACACGAACCGTTGGGTCGTCCACTATCCCCTCACTATATCAATATTGAGGGGCTGTTTTCATGGCGAAACGGAGTTACTAGCCTATAGGCGGAACAGGTTGTGTCCTAGATATGTGGCATTGCATATGGAGCTGTCTTCAGCTGACCCATTTGACGCGAACGAGTTTTACTGGCTACATTTCGCTGATTACATGTAGATCTTTCATAAAATCAATGTCACCTCACTTTAAATGCGTTGCCGAGACTGGGTGTGTGCCACAATTCAATGAAAGTACATACCAGGAATCAGTGTGACTGAAAAAGAGACAGTTTTCGTGTGCTTTTCTTCAACAAAACGGGCGCCGCCAGACTTGCATGACTCAATAGACGAAAGCAGGCTAGTGCCTGATTCAATGTACATCTTTAACCTGAATGTCGGTCGCATCATAGGTGCCACTGCCATGTGCTTTTCTTCGAACAACCTAGCTCACTTAAACTAGGAAAAGTGAGTATACAAGACTAGGTGTGTACCAAGCTGCAATGAACTTGCGTGACGAGCGTTTGCGTCACTGGATATGGGCGACGAGGTTGTGCCCCTCTTTGATAAAGCTTGTGGACCCCAACATGTACCGCTACGTATGAGTCGCACTTTAATATTGTGAAACTGGAAGATCAGGAAAGTAGTCAGTTATACAAAAAAGAAAGGCGTTGGTGCAACCTCGGTGAAAGGACCATTCCGTCTGATCTCACTGGTACGTAAGATAATTCTGAGCCACATGGGCCGATCGCTGCGGCAAAATATAGGCGTTTTTTTAACAAGCTCGAGAAAAGAATTTTTTAGGAATAGACGCGGTAAAGTAACGATGGTTTTATAGCCAATAGAGGAGGGAGGTTACGTCCCGCGGACGCCGTAGTGGAGGTCTACGGAGAATTTTGCCCATCTGGGGATCTTTAACGTGCGCTACGATGCACACGGGCGTCTTCGCAGTTTGCCTCCATTCAAGCTGCAATCTCCGGAGCCGGGGATTAGCCCGCAATTTCGAGCCGAGTATACTAGCGCCTTAGGTAATCGGCTACCCCGAAGGGTGACAGAGTAATGTTATACAGGCTTATGAATGTGATGAGTCCAGGTAGGTGTGCAGCGATCCTCCTGCACTGTGGGTCGAAAGTGTATGTGGCCCAGGTTGTCGAGCTAGTAGCTGAATATCTAGGCGTCGTAACGAAAGCGGCGGTTTGACATCATTAGGGCAGTTCGTGGACTTTCTCTGCTTTCTCGCCTACACGAACCGTTGGGTCGTCCACTATCCGCTCACTATATCAATAATGAGGGGCTGTTTTCATGACGAAACGGAGTTACTAGCCTATAGGCGGAACAGGTTGTGTCCTAGGTATGTGGCATTGCATATGCAGCTGTCTTCAGCTGACCCATTTGACGCGAACGTGTTTTACTGGCTACATTTCCCTGATTACATGTAGATCTTTCATAAAATCAATGTAACCTCACTTTAAATGCGTTGCCGAGACTGGGTGTGTGCCACAATTCAATGAAAGTACATACCAGGAATCAGTGTGACTGAAAAAGAGACAGTTTTCGTGTGTTTTCTTCAACAAAACCGGCGCCGCCAGACTTGCATGACTCAATAGACGAAAACAGGCTAGTGCCAGATTCAATGTACATCTTTAACCTGAATGTCGGTCGCATCATAGGTGCCACTGCCACGTGCTTTTCTTCGAACAACCTAGCTCACTTAAACTAGGAAAAATGAGTATACAAGACTAGGTGTGTACCAAGCTGCAATGAACTTGCGTGACGAGCGTTTGCGTCACTGGATATGGGCGACGAGTTTGTGCCCCTCTTTGATAAAGCTTGTGGACCCCAACATGTACCGCTACGTATGAGCCGCACTTTAATATTGTGAAACTGGAAGATCAGGAAAGTAGTCAGTTATACAAAAAAGAAAGGCGTTGGTGCAACCTCGGTGATTTGACCATTCCGTCTGATCTCACTGGTACGTAAGATAATTCTGAGCCACATGGGCCGATCGCTGCGGCAAAATGTAGGCGTTTTTTTAACAAGCTCGAGAAAAGAATTCTTTAGGAATAGACGCGGTAAAGTAACGATGGTTTTATAGCCAATAGAGGAGGGAGGTTACGTCCCGCGGCCGCCGTAGTGGAGGTCTACGGAGAATTTTGCCCATCTGGGGATCTTTAACGTGCGCTACGATGCACACGGGCGTCTTCGCAGTTTGCCTCCATTCAAGCTGCGATCTCCGGAGCCGGGGATTAGCCCGCAATTTCGAGCCGAGTATACTACCGCCTTAGGTACTCGGCTACCCCGAAGGGTGACAGAGTAATGTTATACAGGCTTATGAATGTGATGAGTCCAGGTAGGTGTGCAGCGATCCTCCTGCACTGTGGGTCGAAAGTGTATTTGGCCCAGGTTGTCGAGCTAGTAGCTGAATATCTAGGCGTCGTAACGAAAGCGGCGGTTTGACATCATTAGGGCAGTTCGTGGACTTTCTCTGCTTTCTCGCCTACACGAACCGTTGGGTCGTCCACTATCCCCTCACTATATCAATATTGAGGGGCTGTTTTCATGGCGAAACGGAGTTACTAGCCTATAGGCGGAACAGGTTGTGTCCTAGATATGTGGCATTGCATATGGAGCTGTCTTCAGCTGACCCATTTGACGCGAACGTGTTTTACTGGCTACATTTCGCTGATTACATGTAGATCTTTCATAAAATCAATGTAACCTCACTTTAAATGCGTTGCCGAGACTGGGTGTGTGCCACAATTCAATGAAAGTACATACCAGGAATCAGTGTGACTGAAAAAGAGACAGTTTTCGTGTGTTTTCTTCAACAAAACCGGCGCCGCCAGACTTGCATGACTCAATAGACGAAAACAGGCTAGTGCCAGATTCAATGTACATCTTTAACCTGAATGTCGGTCGCATCATAGGTGCCACTGCCACGTGCTTTTCTTCGAACAACCTAGCTCACTTAAACTAGGAAAAATGAGTATACAAGACTAGGTGTGTACCAAGCTGCAATGAACTTGCGTGACGAGCGTTTGCGTCACTGGATATGGGCGACGAGGTTGTGCCCCTCTTTGATAAAGCTTGTTGACCCCAACATGTACCGCTACGTATGAGCCGCACTTCAATGTTGTGAAACTGGAAGATCAGGAAAGTAGTCAGTTATACAAAAAAGAAAGGCGTTCGTGCAACCTCGATGATTTGACCATTCCGTCTGCTCTCACTGGTACGTAAGATAATGCTTAGCCACATGGGCCGATCGCTGCGGCAAAATATAGGCGTTTTTTTAACAAGCTCGAGAAAAGAATTTTTTAGGAACAGACGCCGTAAAGTAACGATAGTTTTATAGCCAATAGAGGAGGGAGGTTACGTCCCGCGGACGCCGTAGTGGAGGTCTACGGAGAATTTTGCCCATCTGGGGATCTTTAACGTGCGCTACGATGCACACGGGGGTCTTCGCAGTTTGCCTCCATTCAAGCTGCAATCTCCGGAGCCGGGGATTAGCCCGCAATTTCGAGACGAGTATACTAGCGCCTTAGGTACTCGGCTACCCCGAAGGGTGACAGAGTAATGTTATACAGGCTTATGAATGTGATGAGTCCAGGTAGGTGTGCAGCGATCCTCCTGCACTGTGGTTCGAAAGTGTATTTGGCCCAGGTTCTCGAGCTAGTAGCTGAACATCTAGGCGTTGTCACGAAAGCGGCGGTTTGACATCATTAGGGAAGTTCGTGGCAGTCCAGGTAGGTATGCAGCGATCATCCTGCACTGTGGGTCGAAAGTGTATTTGGCCCAGGTTCTCGAGCTAGTAGCTGAACATCTAGGCGTCGTCACGAAAGCGGCGGTTTGACATCATTAGGGCAGTTCGTGGACTTTCTCTGGTTTCTCGCCTACACGAACCGTTGGGTCGTCCACTATCCCCTCACTATATCAATAATGAGGGGCTGTTTTCATGGCGAAACGGAGTTACTAGCCTATAGGCGGAACAGGTTGTGTCCTAGGTATGCGGCATTGCATATGCAGCTGTCTTCAGCTGACCCATTTGACGCGAACGTGTTTTACTGGCTACATTTCGTTGATTACATGTAGATCTTTCATAAAATCAATGTAACCTCACTTTAAATGCGTTGCCGAGACTGGGTGTGTGCCACAATTCAATGAAAGTACATGCCAGGAATCAGTGTGACTGAAAAGGAGACAGTTTTCGTGTGCTTTTCTTCAACAAAACGGGCGCCGCCAGAGTTGCATGACTCAATAGACGAAAGCAGGCTAGTGCCAGATTCAATGTACAGCTTTAACCTGAATGTCGGTCACATCATAGGTGCCACTGCCATGTGCTTTTTTTCAAACAACCTAGCTCACTTAAACTTGCATAAGTGAGTATACAAGACTAGGTGTGTACCAAGCTGCAATGAACTTGCGTGACGAGCGTTTGCGTCACTGGATATGGGCGACGAGGTTGTGCCCCTCTTTGATAAAGCTTGTTGACCCCAACATGCACCGCTACGTATGAGCCCCACTTCAATGTTGTGAAACTGGAAGATCAGGAAAGTAGTCAGTTATACAAAAAAGAAAGGCGTTCGTGCAAACTCGATGATTTGACCATTCCGTCTGCTCTCACTGGTACGTAAGATAATTCTTAGCCACATGGGCCGATCGCTGTGGCAAAATATAGGCGTTTTTTTAACAAGCTCGAGAAAAGAATTCTTTAGGAACAGACGCGGTAAAGTAACGATAGTTTTATAGCCAATAGGGGAGGGATGTTACGTCCCGCGGACGCCGTAGTGGAGGTCTACGGAGAATTTTGCCCATCTGGGGATCTTTAACGTGCGCTACGATGCACACGGGCGTCTTCGCAGTTTGCCTCCATTCAAGCTGCAATCTCCGGAGCCGGGGATTAGCCCGCAATTTCGAGTCGAGTATACTAGCGCCTTAGGTACTCGGCTACCCCGAAGGGTGACAGAGTAATGTTATACAGGCTTATGAATGTGATGAGTCCAGGTAGGTGTGCAACGATCCTCCTGCACTGTGGGTCGAAAGTGTATTTGGCCCGGGTTGTCGAGCTAGTAGCTGAATATGTAGGCGTCGTAACGAAAGCGGCGGTTTGAAATCATTAGGGCAGTTCGTGGACTTTCTCTGCTTTCTCGCCTACACGAACCGTTGGGTCGTCCACTATCCCCTCACTATATCAATAATGAGGGGCTGTTTTCATGGCGAAACGGAGTTACTAGCCTATAGGCGGAACAGGTTGTGTCCTAGGTATGTGGCATCGCATATGCAGCTGTCTTCAGCTGGCCCATTTGACGCGAACGTGTTTTACTAGCGACATTTCGCTGATTACATGTAGATCTTTCATAAAATCAATGTAACCTCACTTTAAATGCGTTGCCGAGACTGGGTGTGTGCCACAATTCAATGAAAGTACATACCAGGAATCAGTGTGACTGAAAAGGAGACAGTTTTCGTGTGCTTTTCTTCAACAAAACGGGCGCCGCCAGACTTGCATGACTCAATAGACGAAAGCAGCCTAGTGCCAGATTCAATGTACATCTTTAACCTGATTGTCGGTCACATCATAGGTGTCACTGCCATGTGCTTTTCTTCAAACAACCTAGCTCACTTAAACTTGCATAAGTGAGTATACAAGACTAGGTGTGTACCAAGCTGCAATGAACTTGCGTGACGAGCGTTTGCGTCACTGGATATGGGCGACGAGGTTGTGCCCCTCTTTGATAAAGCTTGTTGACCCCAACATGCACCGCTACGTATGAGCCCCACTTCAATGTTGTGAAACTGGAAGATCAGGAAAGTAGTCAGTTATACAAAAAAGAAAGGCGTTCGTGCAACCTCGATGATTTGACCATTCCGTCTGCTCTCACTGGTACGTAAGTTAATTCTTAGCCACATGGGCTGATCGCTGTGGCAAAATATAGGCGTTTTTTTTAACAAGCTCGAGAAAAGAATTCTTTAGGAACAGACGCGGTAAAGTAACGATAGTTTTATAGCCAATAGAGGAGGGAGGTTACGTCCCGCGGACGCCGTAGTGGAGGTCTACGGAGAATTTTGCCCAGCTGGGGATCTTTAACGTGCGCTACGATGCACACGGGCGTCTTCGCAGTTTGCCTCCATTCAAGCTGCAATCTCCGGAGCCGGGGATTAGCCCGCAATTTCGAGCCGAGTATACTAGCGCCTTAGGTACTCGGCTACCCCGAAGGGTGACAGAGTAATGTTATACAGGCTTATGAATGTGATGAGTCCAGGTAGGTGTGCAGCGATCCTCCTGCACTGTGGTTCGAAAGTGTATGTGGCCCAGGTTGTCGAGCTAGTAGCTGAATATCTAGGCGTCGTAATGAAAGCGGCGGTTTGACATCATTAGGGCAGTTCGTGGACTTTCTCTGCTTTCTCGCCTACACGAACCGTTGCGTCGTCCACTATCCCCTCACTATATCAATAATGAGGGGCTGTTTTCATGGCGAAACGGAGTTACTAGCCTATAGGCGGAACAGGTTGTGTCCTAGGTATGTGGCATTGCATATGCAGCTGTCTTCAGCTGACCCATTTGACGCGAACGTGTTTTACTGGCTACATTTCGCTGATTACATGTAGATCTTTCATAAAATCAATGTAACCTCACTTTAAATGCGTTGCCGAGACTGGGTGTGTGCCACAATTCAATGAAAGTACATACCAGGAAGCAGTGTGACTGAAAAGGAGACAGTTTTCGTGTGCTTTTCTTCAACAAAACGGGCGCCGCCAGACTTGCATGACTCAATAGAGGAAAGCAGGCTAGTGCCAGATTCAATGTACATCTCTAACCTGAATGTCGGTCGCATCATAGGTGCCACTGCCATGTGCTTTTCTTCGAACAACCTAGCTCACTTAAACTTGGATAAGGGAGTATACAAGACTAGGTGTGTACCAAGCTGCAATGAACTTGCGTGACGAGCGTTTGCGTCACTGGATATGGGCGAGGAGGTTGTGCCCCTCTTTGATAAAGCTTGTGGACCCCAACATGTACCGCTACGTATGAGCCGCACTTCAATGTTGTGAAACTGGAAGATCAGGAAAGTAGTCAGTTATACAAAAAAGAAAGGCGTTCGTGCAACCTCCGTGATTTGACCATTCCGTCTGATCTCACTGGTACGTAAGATAATGCTTAGCCACATGGGCCGATCGCTGCGGCAAAATATAGGCGTTTTTTCAACAAGCTCGAGAAAAGAATTTTTTAGGAACAGACGCGGTAAAGTAACGATAGTTTTATAGCCAATAGAGGAGGGAGGTTACGTCCCGCGGACGCCGTAGTGGAGGTCTACGGAGAATTTTGCCCAGCTGGGTATCTTTAACCTGCGCTACGATGCACACGGGCGTCTTCGCAGTTTGTCTCCATTCAAGCTGCAATCTTCGGAGCCGGGGATTAGCCCGCAATTTCGAGCCGAGTATACTAGCGCCTTAGGTACTCGGCTACCCCGAAGGGTGACAGAGTAATGTTATACAGGCTTATGAATGTGATGAGTCCAGGTAGGTGTGCAGCGATCCTCCTGCACTGTGGGTCGAAAGTGTATTTGGCCCAGGTTCTCGAGCTAGGAGCTGAACATCTAGGCGTCGTCACGAAAGCGGCGGTTTGACATCATTAGGGCAGTTCGTGGACTTTCTCTGGTTTCTCGCCTACACGAACCGTTGGGTCGTCCACTATCCCCTCACTATATCAATAATGAGGGGCTGTTTTCATGGCGAAACGGAGTTACTAGCCTATAGGCGGAACAGGTTGTGTCCTAGGTATGTGGCATTGCATATGCAGCTGTCTTCAGCTGACCCATTTGACGCGAACGTGTTTTACTGGCTACATTTCGTTGATTACATGTAGATCTTTCATAAAATCAATGTAACCTCACTTTAAATGCGTTGCCGAGACTGGGTGTGTGCCACAATTCAATGAAAGTACATACCAGGAATCAGTGTGACTGAAAAGGAGACAGTTTTCGTGTGCTTTTCTTCAACAAAACGGGCGCCGCCAGACTTGCATGACTCAATAGACGAAAGCAGGCTAGTGCCAGATTCAATGTACATCTTTAACCTGAATGTCGGTCACATCATAGGTGCCACTGCCATGTGCTTTTCTTCAAACAACCTAGCTCACTTAAACTTGCATAAGTGAGTATACAAGACTAGGTGTGTACCAAGCTGCAATGAACTTGCGTGACGAGCGTTTGCGTCACTGGATATGGGCGACGAGGTTGTGCCCCTCTTTGATAAAGCTTGTTGACCCCAACATGTACCGCTACGTATGAGCCGCACTTCAATGTTGTGAAACTGGAAGATCAGGAAAGCAGTCAGTTATACAAAAAAGAAAGGCGTTCGTGCAACCTCGATGATTTGACCATTCCGTCTGCTCTCACTGGTACGTAAGATAATGCTTAGCCACATGGGCCGATCGCTGCGGCAAAATATAGGCGTTTTTTTAACAAGCTCGAGAAAAGAATTTTTTAGGAACAGACGCGGTAAAGTAACGATAGTTTTATAGCCAATAGAGGAGGGAGGTTACGTCCCGCGGACGCCGTAGTGGAGGTCTACGGAGAATTTTGCCCAGCTGGGGATCTTTAACGTGCGCTACGATGCACACGGGCGTCTTCGCAGTTTGCCTCCATTCAAGCTGCAATCTCCGGAGCCGGGGATTAGCCCGCAATTTCGAGCCGAGTATACTAGCGCCTTAGGTACTCGGCTACCCCGAAGGGTGACAGAGTAATGTTATACAGGCTTATGAATGTGATGAGTCCAGGTAGGTGTGCAGCGATCCTCCTGCACTGTGGGTCGAAAGCGTATTTGGCCCAGGTTGTCGAGCTAGTAGCTGAATATCTAGGCGTCGTAATGAAAGTGGCGGTTTGACATCATTAGGGCAGTTCGTGGACTTTCTCTGCTTTCTCGCCTACACGAACCGTTGGGTCGTCCACTATCCCCTCACTATATCAATAATGAGGGGCTGTTTTCGTGGCGAAACGGAGTTACTAGCCCATAGGCGGAACAGGTTGTGTCCTAGGTATGTGGCATTGCATATGCAGCTGTCTTCAGCTGATCCATTTGACGCGAACGTGTTTTACTGGCTACATTTCGCTGATTACATGTAGATCTTTCATAAAATCAATGTAACCTCACTTTAAATGCGTTGCCGAGACTGGGTGTGTGCCACAATTCAATGAAAGTACATACCAGGAAGCAGTGTGACTGAAAAGGAGACAGTTTTCGTGTGCTTTTCTTCAACAAAACGGGCGCCGCCAGACTTGCATGACTCAATAGAGGAAAGCAGGCTAGTGCCAGATTCAATGTACATCTCTAACCTGAATGTCGGTCGCATCATAGGTGCCACTGCCATGTGCTTTTCTTCGAACAACCTAGCTCACTTAAACTTGGATAAGGGAGTATACAAGACTAGGTGTGTACCAAGCTGCAATGAACTTGCGTGACGAGCGTTTGCGTCACTGGATATGGGCGAGGAGGTTGTGCCCCTCTTTGATAAAGCTTGTGGACCCCAACATGTACCGCTACGTATGAGCCGCACTTCAATGTTGTGAAACTGGAAGATCAGGAAAGTAGTCAGTTATACAAAAAAGAAAGGCGTTCGTGCAACCTCCGTGATTTGACCATTCCGTCTGATCTCACTGGTACGTAAGATAATGCTTAGCCACATGGGCCGATCGCTGCGGCAAAATATAGGCGTTTTTTCAACAAGCTCGAGAAAAGAATTTTTTAGGAACAGACGCGGTAAAGTAACGATAGTTTTATAGCCAATAGAGGAGGGAGGTTACGTCCCGCGGACGCCGTAGTGGAGGTCTACGGAGAATTTTGCCCAGCTGGGTATCTTTAACCTGCGCTACGATGCACACGGGCGTCTTCGCAGTTTGCCTCCATTCAAGCTGCAATCTCCGGAGCCGGGGATTAGCCCGCAATTTCGAGCCGAGTATACTAGCGCCTTAGGTACTCAGCTACCCCGAAGGGTGACAGAGTAATGTTATACAGGCTTATGAATGTGATGAGTCCAGGTAGGTGTGCAGCGATCCTCCTGCACTGTGGGTCGAAAGTGTATTTGGCCCAGGTTCTCGAGCTAGGAGCTGAACATCTAGGCGTCGTCACGAAAGCGGCGGTTTGACATCATTAGGGCAGTTCGTGGACTTTCTCTGGTTTCTCGCCTACACGAACCGTTGGGTCGTCCACTATCCCCTCACTATATCAATAATGAGGGGCTGTTTTCATGGCGAAACGGAGTTACTAGCCTATAGGCGGAACAGGTTGTGTCCTAGGTATGTGGCATTGCTTATGCAGCTGTCTTCAGCTGACCCATTTGACGCGAACGTGTTTTACTGCCTACATTTCGCTGATTACACGTAGATCTTTCATAAAATCAATGTAACCTCACTTTAAATGCGTTGCCGAGACGGGGTGTGTGCCACAATTCACTGAAAGTACATACCAGGAATCAGTGTGACTGAAAAGGAGACAGTTTTCGTGTGCTTTTCTTCAACAAAACGAGCGCCGCCAGACTTGCATGACTCAATAGACGAAAGCAGCCTAGTGCCAGATTCAATGTACATCTTTAACCTGATTGTCGGTCACATCATAGGTGCCACTGCCACGTGCTTTTCTTCAAACAACCTAGCTCACTTAAACTTGCATAAGTGAGTATACAAGACTAGGTGTGTACCAAGCTGCAATGAACTTGCGTGACGAGCGTTTGCGTCACTGGATATGGGCGACGAGGTTGTGCCCCTCTTTGATAAAGCTTGTTGACCCCAACATGTACCGCTACGTATGAGCCGCACTTCAATGTTGTCAAACTGGAAGATCAGGAAAGTAGTCAGTTATACAAAAAAGAAAGGCGTTCGTGCAACCTCGATGATTTGACCATTCCGTCTGCTCTCACTGGTACGTAAGATAATGCTTAGCCACATGGGCCGATCGCTGCGGCAAAATATAGGCGTTTTTTTAACAAGCTCGAGAAAAGAATTTTTTAGGAACAGACGCGGTAAAGTAACGATAGTTTTATAGCCAATAGGGGAGGGAGGTTACGTCCCGCGGACGCCGTAGTGGAGGTCTACGGAGAATTTTGCCCATCTGGGGATCTTTAACGTGCGCTACGATGCACACGGGCGTCTTCGCAGTTTGCCTCCATTCAAGCTGCAATCTCCGGAGCCGGGGATTAGCCCGCAATTTCGAGCCGAGTATACTAGCGCCTTAGGTACTCGGCTACCCTGAAGGGTGACAGAGTAATGTCATACAGGCTTATGAATGTGATGAGTCCAGGTAGGTGTGCAGCGATCCTCCTGCACTGTGGGTCGAAAGTGTATTTGGCCCAGGTTCTCGAGCTAGTAGCTGAACATCTAGGCGTCGTCGCGAAAGCGGCGGTTTGACATCATTAGGGCAGTTCGTGGACTTTTTCTGCTTTCTCGCCTACACGAACCGTTGGGTCGTCCACTATCGCCTCACTATATCAATAATGAGGGGCTGTTTTCATGGCGAAACAGAGTTACTAGCCTATAGGCGGAACAGGTTGTGTCCTAGGTATGTGGCATTGCATATGCAGCTGTCTTCAGCTGACTCATTTGACGCGAACGTGTTTTACTGGCTACATTTCGCTGATTACATGTAGATCTTTCATAAAATCAATGTAACCTCACTTTAAATGCGTTGCCGAGACTGGGTGTGTGCCACAATTCAATGAAAGTACATACCAGGAATCAGTGTGACTGAAAAGGAGACAGTTTTCGTGTGCTTTTCTTCAAGAAAACGGGCGCGGCCAGACTTGCATGACTCAATAGACGAAAGCAGGCTAGTGCCAGATTCAATGTACATCATTAACCTGAATGTCGGTCGCATCATAGGAGACACTGCCATGTGCTTTTCTTCGAACAACCTAGCTCACTTAAACTTGCATAAGTGAGTATACAAGACTAGGTGTGTACCAAGCTGCAATGAACTTGCGTGACGAGCGTTTGCGTCACTGGATATGGGCGACGAGGTTGTGCCCCTCTTTGATAAAGCTTGTTGACCCCAACATGTACCGCTACGTATGAGCCGCACTTCAATGTTGTGAAACTGGAAGATCAGGAAAGTAGTCAGTTATACAAAAAAGAAAGGCGTTCGTGCAACCTCGATGATTTGACCATTCCGTCCGCTCTCACTGGTACGTAAGATAATGCTTAGCCACATGGGCCGATCGCTGCGGCAAAATATAGGCGTTTTTTTAACAAGCTCGAGAAAAGAATTTTTTAGGAACAGACGCGGTAAAGTAACGATAGTTTTATAGCCAATAGAGGAGGGAGGTTACGTCCCGCGGACGCCGTAGTGGAGGTCTACGGAGAATTTTGCCCAGCTGGGGATCTTTAACGTGCGCTACGATGTACACGGGCGTCTTCGCAGTTTGCCTCCATTCAAGCTGCAATCTCCAGAGCCGGGGATTAGCCCGCAATTTCGAGCCGAGTATACTAGCGCCTGAGGTACTCGGCTACCCCGAAGGGTGAGAGAGTAATGTTATACAGGCTTATGAATGTGATGAGTCCAGGTAGGTGTGCAGCGATCCTCCTGCACTGTGGGTCGAAAGTGTATTTGGCCCAGGTTCTCGAGCTAGTAGCTGAACATCTAGGCGTCGTCACGAAAGCGGCGGTTTGACATCATTAGGGCAGTTCGTGGACTTTCTCTGGTTTCTCGCCTACACGAACCGTTGGGTCGTCCACTATCCCCTCACTATATCAATAATGAGGGGCTGTTTTCATGGCGAAACGGAGTTACTAGCCTATAGGCGGAACAGGTTGTGTCCTAGGTATGTGGCATTGCATATGCAGCTGTCTTCAGCTCACCCATTTGACGCGAACGTGTTTTACTGGCTACATTTCGTTGATTACATGTAGATCTTTCATAAAATCAATGTAACCTCACTTTAAATGCGTTGCCGAGACTGGGTGTGTGCCACAATTCAATGAAAGTACATACCAGGAATCAGTGTGACTGAAAAGGAGACAGTTTTCGTGTGCTTTTCTTCAACAAAACGGGCGCCGCCAGACTTGCATGACTCAATAGACGAAAGCAGGCTAGTGCCAGATTCAATGTACATCTTTAACCTGAATGTCGGTCACATCATAGGTGCCACTGCCATGTGCTTTTCTTCAAACAACCTAGCTCACTTAAACTTGCATAAGTGAGTATACAAGACTAGGTGTGTACCAAGCTGCAATGAACTTTCGTGACGAGCGTTTGCGTCACTGGATATGGGCGACGAGGTTGTGCCCCTCTTTGATAAAGCTTGTTGACCCCAACATGTACCGCTACGTATGAGCCGCACTTCAATGTTGTGAAACTGGAAGATCAGGAAAGTAGTCAGTTATACAAAAAAGAAAGGCGTTCGTGCAACCTCGATGATTTGACCATTCCGTCTGCTCTCACTGGTACGTAAGATAATGCTTAGCCACATGGGCCGATCGCTGCGGCAAAATATAGGCGTTTTTTTAACAAGCTCGAGAAAAGAATTTTTTAGGAACAGACGCGGTAAAGTAACGATAGTTTTATAGCCAATAGAGGAGGGAGGTTACGTCCCGCGGACGCCGTAGTGGAGGTCTACGGAGAATTTTGCCCAGCTGGGGATCTTTAACGTGCGCTACGATGCACACGGGCGTCTTCGCAGTTTGCCTCCATTCAAGCTGCAATCTCCGGAGCCGGGGATTAGCCCGCAATTTCGAGCCGAGTATACTAGCGCCTTAGGTACTCGGCTACCCCGAAGGGTGACAGAGTAATGTTATACAGGCTTATGAATGTGATGAGTCCAGGTAGGTGTGCAGCGATCCTCCTGCACTGTGGGTCGAAAGTGTATTTGGCCCAGGTTCTCGAGCTAGTAGCTGAACATCTAGGCGTCGTCACGAAAGCGGCGGTTTGACATCATTAGGGCAGTTCGTGGACTTTTTCTGCTTTCTCGCCTACACGAACCGTTGGGTCGTCCACTATCGCCTCACTATATCAATAATGAGGGGCTGTTTTCATGGCGAAACAGAGTTACTAGCCTATAGGCGGAACAGGTAGTGTCCTAGGTATGTGGCATTGCATATGCAGCTGTCTTCAGCTGACTCATTTGACGCGAACGTGTTTTACTGGCTACATTTCGCTGATTACATGTAGATCTTTCATAAAATCAATGTAACCTCACTTTAAATGCGTTGCCGAGACTGGGTGTGTGCCACAATTCAATGAAAGTACATACCAGGAATCAGTGTGACTGAAAAGGAGACAGTTTTCGTGTGCTTTTCTTCAAGAAAACGGGCGCGGCCAGACTTGCATGACTCAATAGACGAAAGCAGGCTAGTGCCAGATTCAATGTACATCATTAACCTGAATGTCGGTCGCATCATAGGTGACACTGCCATGTGCTTTTCTTCGAACAACCTAGCTCACTTAAACTTGCATAAGTGAGTATACAAGACTAGGTGTGTACCAAGCTGCAATGAACTTGCGTGACGAGCGTTTGCGTCACTGGATATGGGCGACGAGGTTGTGCCCCTCTTTGATAAAGCTTGTTGACCCCAACATGTACCGCTACGTATGAGCCGCACTTCAATGTTGTGAAACTGGAAGATCAGGAAAGTAATCAGTTATACAAAAAAGAAAGGCGTTCGTGCAACCTCGATGATTTTACCATTCCGTCCGCTCTCACTGGTACGTAAGATAATGCTTAGCCACATGGGCCGATCGCTGCGGCAAAATATAGGCGTTTTTTTAACAAGCTCGAGAAAAGAATTTTTTAGGAACAGACGCGGTAAAGTAACGATAGTTTTATAGCCAATAGAGGAGGGAGGTTACGTCCCGCGGACGCCGTAGTGGAGGTCTACGGAGAATTTTGCCCAGCTGGGGATGTTTAACGTGCGCTATGATGCACACGGGCGTCTTCGCAGTTTGCCTCCATTCAAGCTGCAATCTCCGGAGCCGGGGATTAGCCCGCAATTTCGAGCCGAGTATACTAGCGCCTTAGGTACTCGGCTACCCCGAAGGGTGACAGAGTAATGTTATACAGGCTTATGAATGTGATGAGTCCAGGTAGGTGTGCAGCGATCCTCCTGCACTGTGGGTCGAAAGTGTATTTGGCCCAGGTTCTCGAGCTAGTAGCTGAACATCTAGGCGTCGTCACGAAAGCGGCGGTTTGACATCATTAGGGCAGTTCGTGCAGTTTCTCTGGTTTCTCGCCTACACGAACCGTTGGGTCGTCCACTATCCCCTCACTATATCAATAATGAGGGGCTGTTTTCATGGCGAAACGGAGTTACTAGCCTATAGGCGGAACAGGTTGTGTCCTATGTATGTGGCATTGCATATGCAGCTGTCTTCAGCTCACCCATTTGACGCGAACGTGTTTTACTGGCTACATTTCGTTGATTAGATGTAGATCTTTCATAAAATCAATGTAACCTCACTTTAAATGCGTTGCCGAGACTGGGTGTGTGCCACAATTCAATGAAAGTACATACCAGGAATCAGTGTGACTGAAAAGGAGACAGTTTTCGTGTGCTTTTCTTCAACAAAACGGGCGCCGCCAGACTTGCATGACTCAATAGACGAAAGCAGGCTAGTGCCAGATTCAATGTACATCTTTAACCTGAATGTCGGTCACATCATAGGTGCCACTGCCATGTGCTTTTCTTCGAACAACCTAGCTCACTTAAACTTGCATAAGTGAGTATACAAGACTAGGTGTGTACCAAGCTGCAATGAACTTGCGTGACGAGCGTTTGCGTCACTGGATATGGGCGAGGAGGTTGTGCCCCTCTTTGATGAAGCTTGTTGACCCCAATATGCACCGCTACGTATGAGCCGCACTTCAATGTTGTGAAACTGGAAGATCAGGAAAGTAGTCAGTTATACAAAAAAGAAAGGCGTTCGTGCAACCTCGATGATTTGACCATTCCGTCTGCTCTCACTGGTACGTAAGATAATTCTTAGCCACATGGGCCGATCGCTGTGGCAAAATATAGGCGTTTTTTAAACAAGCTCGAGAAAAGAATTCTTTAGGAACAGACGCGGTAAAGTAACGATAGTTTTATAGCCAATAGGGGAGGGAGGTTACGTCCCGCGGATGCCGTAGTGGAGGTCTACGGAGAATTTTGCCCATCTGGGGATCTTTAACGTGCGCTACGATGCACACGGGCGTCTTCGCAGTTTGCCTCCATTCAAGCTGCCATCTCCGGAGCCGGGGATTAGCCCGCAATTTCGAGCCGAGTATACTAGCGCCTTAGGTAGTCGGCTACCCCGAAGGGTGACAGAGTAATGTTATAGAGGCTTATTAATGTGATGAGTCCAGGTAGGTGTGCAGCGATCCTCCTGCACTGTGGGTCGAAAGCGTATTTGGCCCAGGTTGTCGAGCTAGTAGCTGAATATCTAGGCGTCGTAATGAAAGTGGCGGTTTGACATCATTAGGGCAGTTCGTGGACTTTCTCTGCTTTCTCGCCTACACGAACCGTTGGGTCGTCCACTATCCCCTCACTATATCAATAATGAGGGGCTGTTTTCATGGCGAAACGGAGTTACTAGCCCATAGGCGGAACAGGTTGTGTCCTAGGTATGTGGCATTGCATATGCAGCTGTCTTCAGCTGATCCATTTGACGCGAACGTGTTTTACTGGCTACATTTCGCTGATTACATGTAGATCTTTCATAAAATCAATGTAACCTCACTTTAAATGCGTTGCCGAGACTGGGTGTGTGCCACAATTCAATGAAAGTACATACCAGGAAGCAGTGTGACTGAAAAGGAGACAGTTTTCGTGTGCTTTTCTTCAACAAAACGGGCGCCGCCAGACTTGCATGACTCAATAGAGGAAAGCAGGCTAGTGCCAGATTCAATGTACATCTCTAACCTGAATGTCGGTCGCATCATAGGTGCCACTGCCATGTGCTTTTCTTCGAACAACCTAGCTCACTTAAACTTGGATAAGTGAGTATACAAGACTAGGTGTGTACCAAGCTGCAATGAACTTGCGTGACGACCGTTTGCGTCACTGGATATGGGGGAGGAGGTTGTGCCCCTCTTTGATAAAGCTTGTGGACCCCAACATGTACCGCTACGTATGAGCCGCACTTCAATGTTGTGAAACTGGAAGATCAGGAAAGTAGTCAGTTATACAAAAAAGAAAGGCGTTCGTGCAACCTCGGTGATTCCATTCCGTCTGATCTCACTGGTACGTAAGATAATGCTTAGCCACATGGGCCGATCGCTGCGGCAAAATATAGGCGTTTTTTCAACAAGCTGGAGAAAAGAATTTTTTAGGAACAGACGCGGTAAAGTAACGATAGTTTTATAGCCAATAGAGGAGGGAGGTTACGTCCCGCGGACGCCGTAGTGGAGGTCTACGGAGAATTTTGCCCAGCTGGGTATCTTTAACGTGCGCTACGATGCACACGGGCGTCTTCGCAGTTTGCCTCCATTCAAGCTGCAATCTCCGGAGCCGGGGATTAGCCCGCAATTTCGAGCCGAGTATACTAGCGCCTTAGGTACTCGGCTACCCCGAAGATTGACAGAGTAATGTTATACAGGCTTATGAATGTGATGAGTCCAGGTAGGTGTGCAGCGATCCTCCTGCACTGTGGGTCGAAAGTGTATTTGGCCCAGGTTCTCGAGCTAGGAGCTGAACATCTAGGCGTCGTCACGAAAGCGGCGGTTTGACATCATTAGGGCCGTTCGTGGACTTTCTCTGGTTGCTCGCCTACACGAACCGTTGGGTCGTCCACTATCCCCTCACTATATCAGTAATGAGGGGCTGTTTTCATGGCGAAACGGAGTTACTAGCCTATAGGCGGAACAGGTTGTGTCCTAGGTATGTGGCATTGCATATGCAGCTGTCTTCAGCTGACCCATTTGACGCGAACGTGTTTTACTGGCTACATTTCGCTGATTACATGTAGATCTTTCATATAATCAATGTAACCTCACTTTAAATGCGTTGCCGAGACTGGGTGTGTGCCACAATTCAATGAAAGTACATACCAGGAATCAGTGTGACTGAAAAAGAGACAGTTTTCGTGTGCTTTTCTTCAACAAAACGGGCGCCGCCAGACTTGCATGACTCAATAGACGAAAGCAGGCTAGTGCCAGATTCAATGTACATCTTTAACCTGAATGTCGGTCGCATCATAGGTGCCACTGCCATGTGCTTTTCTTCGAACAACCTAGCTCACTTAAACATGGAAAAGTGAGTATACAAGACTAGGTGTGTACCAAGCTGCAATGAACTTGCGTGACGAGCGTTTGCGTCACTGGATATGGGCGACGAGGTTGTGCCCCTCTTTGATAAAGCTTGTGGACCCCAACATGTACCGCTACGTATGAGCCGCACTTCAATGTTGTGAAACTGGAAGGTCAGGAAAGTAGTCAGTTATACAAAAAAGAAAGGCGTTCGTGCAACCTCGGTGATTTGACCATTCCGTCTGATCTCCCTGGAACGTCAGATAATTCTGAGCCACATGGGCCGATCGCTGCGGCAAAATATAGGCGTTTTTTTTAACAAGCTCGAGAAAAGAATTTTTTAGGAACAGACGCGGTAAAGTAACGATGGTTTTATAGCCAATAGAGGAGGGAGGTTACGTCCCGCGGACGCCGTAGTGGAGGTCTACGGAGAATTTTGCCCAGCTGGGGATCTTTAACGTGCGCTACGATGCACACGGGCGTCTTCGCAGTTTGCCTCCATTCAAGCTGCAATCTCCGGAGCCGGGGATTAGCCCGCAATTTCGAGCCGAGTATACTAGCGCCTTAGGTACTCGGCTACCCCGAAGGGTGACAGAGTAATGTTATACAGGCTTATGAATGTGATGAGTCCAGGAAAGTGTGCAGCGATCCTCCTGCACTGTGGGTCGAAAGTGTATTTGGCCCAGGTTCTCGAGCTAGTAGCTGAACATCTAGGCGTCGTCACGAAAGCGGCGGTTTGACATCATTAGGGCAGTTCGTGGCAGTCCAGGTAGGTGTGCAGCGATCCTCCTGCACTGTGGGTCGAAAGTGTATTTGGCCCAGGTTCTCGAGCTAGTAGCTGAACATCTAGGCGTCGTCACGAAAGCGGCGGTTTGACATCATTAGGGCAGTTTGTGGACTTTCTCTGGTTTCTCGCCTACACGAACCGTTGGGTCGTCCACTATCCCCTCACTATATCAATAATGAGGCGCTGTTTTCATGGCGAAACGGAGTTACTAGCCTATAGGCGGAACAGGTTGTGTCCTAGGTATGTGGCATTGCATATGCAGCTGTCTTCAGCTGACCCATTTGACGCGAACGTGTTTTACTGGCTACATTTCGTTGATTACATGTAGATCTTTCATAAAATCAATGTAACCTCACTTTAAATGTGTTGCCGAGACTGGGTGTGTGCCGCAATTCAATGAAAGTACATACCAGGAATCAGTGTGACTGAAAAGGAGACAGTTTTCGTGTGCTTTTCTTCAACAAAACGGGCGCCGCCAGACTTGCATGACTCAATAGACGAAAGCAGGCTAGTGCCAGATTCAATGTACATCTTTAACCTGAATGTCGGTCACATCATAGGTGCCACTGCCATGTGCTTTTTTTCAAACAACCTAGCTCACTTAAACTTGCATAAGTGAGTATACAAGACTAGGTGTGTACCAAGCTGCAATGAACTTGCGTGACGAGCGTTTGCGTCACTGGATATGGGCGACGAGGTTGTGCCCCTCTTTGATAAAGCTTGTTGACCCCAACATGTACCGCTACGTATGAGCCGCACCTCAATGTTGTGAAACTGGAAGATCAGGAAAGTAGTCAGTTATACAAAAAAGAAAGGCGTTCGTGCAACCTCGGTGATTTGACCATTCCGTCTGATCTCGCTGGTACGTAAGATAATTCTGAGCCACATGGGCCGATCGCTGCGGCAAAATATAGGCGTTTTTTCAACAAGCTCGAGAAAAGAATTTTTTAGGAACAGACGCGGTAAAGTAACGATGGTTTTATAGCCAATAGAGGAGGGAGGTTACGTCCCGTGGACGCCGTAGTGGAGGTCTACGGAGAATTTTGCCCATCTGGGGATCTTTAACGTGCGCTACGATGCACACGGGCGTCTTCGCAGTTTGCCTCCATTCAAGCTGCAATCTCCGGAGCCGGGGATTAGCCCGCAATTTCGAGCCGAGTATACTAGCGCCTTAGGTACTCGGCTACCCCGAAGGGTGACAGAGTAATGTTATACAGGCTTATGAATGTGATGAGTCCAGGTAGGTGTGCAGCGATCCTCCTGCACTGTGGGTCGAAAGTGTATTTGGCCCAGGTTGTCGAGCTAGTAGCTGAATATCTAGGCGTCGTAACGAAAGCGGCGGTTTGACATCATTAGGGCAGTTCGTGGACTTTCTCTGCTTTCTCGCCTACACGAACCGTTGGGTCGTCCACTATCCCCTCACTATATCAATATTGAGGGGCTGTTTTCATGGCGAAACGGAGTTACTAGCCTATAGGCGGAACACGTTGTGTCCTAGGTATGTGGCATTGCATATGCATCTGTCTTCAGCTGACCCATTTGACGCGAACGTGTTTTACTGGCTACATTTCGCTGATTACATGTAGATCTTTCATAAAATCAATGTAACCTCACTTTAAATGCGTTGCCGAGACTGGGTGTGTGCCACAATTCAATGAAAGTACATACCAGGAATCAGTGTGACTGAAAAGGAGACAGTTTTCGTGTGCTTTTCTTCAACAAAACGGGCGCCGCCAGACTTGCATGACTCAATAGACGAAAGCAGGCTAGTGCCAGATTCAATGTACATCTTTAACCTGAATGTCGGTCGCATCATAGGTGCCACTGCCATGTGCTTTTCTTCGAACAACCTAGCTCACTTAAACTTGCATAAGTGAGTATACAAGACTAGGTGTGTACCAAGCTGCAATGAACTTGCGTGAGGAGCGTTTGCGTCACTGCATATGGGCGACGAGGTTGTGCCCCTCTTTGATAAAGCTTGTTGACCCCAACATGTACCGCTACGTATGAGCCGCACTTCAATGTTGTGAAACTGGAAGATCAGGAAAGTAGTCAGTTATACAAAAAAGAAAGGCGTTCGTGCAACCTCGGTGATTTGACCATTCCGTCTGATCTCGCTGGTACGTAAGATAATTCTGAGCCACATGGGCCGATCGCTGCGGCAAAATATAGGCGTTTTTTTCAACAAGCTCGAGAAAAGAATTTTTTAGGAACAGACGCGGTAAAGTAACGATGGTTTTATAGCCAATAGAGGAGGGAGGTTACGTCCCGCGGACGCCGTAGTGGAGGTCTACGGAGAATTTTGCCCATCTGGGGATCTTTAACGTGCGCTACGATGCACACGGGCGTCTTCGCAGTTTGCCTCCATTCAAGCTGCAATCTCCGGAGCCGGGGATTAGCCCGCAATTTCGAGCCGAGTATACTAGCGCCTTAGGTACTCGGCTACCCCGAAGGGTGACAGAGTAATGTTATACAGGCTTATGAATGTGATGAGTCCAGGAAAGTGTGCAGCGATCCTCCTGCACTGTGGGTCGAAAGTGTATTTGGCCCAGGTTCTCGAGCTAGTAGCTGAACATCTAGGCGTCGTCACGAAAGCGGCGGTTTGACATCATTAGGGCAGTTCGTGGCAGTCCAGGTAGGTGTGCAGCGATCCTCCTGCACTGTGGGTCGAAAGTGTATTTGGCCCAGGTTCTCGAGCTAGTAGCTGAACATCTAGGCGTCGTCACGAAAGCGGCGGTTTGACATCATTAGGGCAGTTCGTGGACTTTCTCTGGTTTCTCGCCTACACGAACCGTTGGGTCGTCCACTATCCCCTCACTATATCAATAATGAGGCGCTGTTTTCATGGCGAAACGGAGTTACTAGCCTATAGGCGGAACAGGTTGTGTCCTAGGTATGTGGCATTGCATATGCAGCTGTCTTCAGCTGACCCATTTGACGCGAACGTGTTTTACTGGCTACATTTCGTTGATTACATGTAGATCTTTCATAAAATCAATGTAACCTCACTTTAAATGTGTTGCCGAGACTGGGTGTGTGCCGCAATTCAATGAAAGTACATACCAGGAATCAGTGTGACTGAAAAGGAGACAGTTTTCGTGTGCTTTTCTTCAACAAAACGGGCGCCGCCAGACTTGCATGACTCAATAGACGAAAGCAGGCTAGTGCCAGATTCAATGTACATCTTTAACCTGAATGTCGGTCACATCATAGGTGCCACTGCCATGTGCTTTTTTTCAAACAACCTAGCTCACTTAAACTTGCATAAGTGAGTATACAAGACTAGGTGTGTACCAAGCTGCAATGAACTTGCGTGACGAGCGTTTGCGTCACTGGATATGGGCGACGAGGTTGTGCCCCTCTTTGATAAAGCTTGTTGACCCCAACATGTACCGCTACGTATGAGCCGCACTTCAATGTTGTGAAACTGGAAGATCAGGAAAGTAGTCAGTTATACAAAAAAGAAAGGCGTTCGTGCAACCTCGGTGATTTGACCATTCCGTCTGATCTCGCTGGTACGTAAGATAATTCTGAGCCACATGGGCCGATCGCTGCGGCAAAATATAGGCGTTTTTTCAACAAGCTCGAGAAAAGAATTTTTTAGGAACAGACGCGGTAAAGTAACGATGGTTTTATAGCCAATAGAGGAGGGAGGTTACGTCCCGTGGACGCCGTAGTGGAGGTCTACGGAGAATTTTGCCCATCTGGGGATCTTTAACGTGCGCTACGATGCACACGGGCGTCTTCGCAGTTTGCCTCCATTCAAGCTGCAATCTCCGGAGCCGGGGATTAGCCCGCAATTTCGAGCCGAGTATACTAGCGCCTTAGGTACTCGGCTACCCCGAAGGGTGACAGAGTAATGTTATACAGGCTTATGAATGTGATGAGTCCAGGTAGGTGTGCAGCGATCCTCCTGCACTGTGGGTCGAAAGTGTATTTGGCCCAGGTTGTCGAGCTAGTAGCTGAATATCTAGGCGTCGTAACGAAAGCGGCGGTTTGACATCATTAGGGCAGTTCGTGGACTTTCTCTGCTTTCTCGCCTACACGAACCGTTGGGTCGTCCACTATCCCCTCACTATATCAATATTGAGGGGCTGTTTTCATGGCGAAACGGAGTTACTAGCCTATAGGCGGAACACGTTGTGTCCTAGGTATGTGGCATTGCATATGCATCTGTCTTCAGCTGACCCATTTGACGCGAACGTGTTTTACTGGCTACATTTCGCTGATTACATGTAGATCTTTCATAAAATCAATGTAACCTCACTTTAAATGCGTTGCCGAGACTGGGTGTGTGCCACAATTCAATGAAAGTACATACCAGGAATCAGTGTGACTGAAAAGGAGACAGTTTTCGTGTGCTTTTCTTCAACAAAACGGGCGCCGCCAGACTTGCATGACTCAATAGACGAAAGCAGGCTAGTGCCAGATTCAATGTACATCTTTAACCTGAATGTCGGTCGCATCATAGGTGCCACTGCCATGTGCTTTTCTTCGAACAACCTAGCTCACTTAAACTTGCATAAGTGAGTATACAAGACTAGGTGTGTACCAAGCTGCAATGAACTTGCGTGAGGAGCGTTTGCGTCACTGCATATGGGCGACGAGGTTGTGCCCCTCTTTGATAAAGCTTGTTGACCCCAACATGTACCGCTACGTATGAGCCGCACTTCAATGTTGTGAAACTGGAAGATCAGGAAAGTAGTCAGTTATACAAAAAAGAAAGGCGTTCGTGCAACCTCGGTGATTTGACCATTCCGTCTGATCTCGCTGGTACGTAAGATAATTCTGAGCCACATGGGCCGATCGCTGCGGCAAAATATAGGCGTTTTTTTCAACAAGCTCGAGAAAAGAATTTTTTAGGAACAGACGCGGTAAAGTAACGATGGTTTTATAGCCAATAGAGGAGGGAGGTTACGTCCCGCGGACGCCGTAGTGGAGGTCTACGGAGAATTTTGCCCATCTGGGGATCTTTAACGTGCGCTACGATGCACACGGGCGTCTTCGCAGTTTGCCTCCATTCAAGCTGCAATCTCCGGAGCCGGGGATTAGCCCGCAATTTCGAGCCGAGTATACTAGCGCCTTAGGTACTCGGCTACCCCGAAGGGTGACAGAGTAATGTTATACAGGCTTATGAATGTGATGAGTCCAGGTAGGTGTGCAGCGATCCTCCTGCACTGTGGGTCGAAAGTGTATTTGGCCCAGGTTCTCGAGCTAGTAGCTGAACATCTAGGCGTCGTCACGAAAGCGGCGGTTTGACATCATTAGGGCAGTTCGTGGACTTTCTCTGGTTTCTCGCCTACACGGACCGTTGGGTCGTCCACTATCCCCTCACTATATCAATAATGAGGGGCTGTTTTCATGGCGAAAGGGAGTTACTAGCCTATAGGCGGAACAGGTTGTGTCCTAGGTATGTGGCATTGCATATGCAGCTGTCTTCAGCTGACCCATTGACGCGAACGTGTTTTACTGGCTACATTTCGCTGATTACATGTAGATCTTTCATAAAATCAATGTAACCTCACTTTAAATGCGTTGCCGAGACTGGGTGTGTGCCACAATTCAATGTAAGTACATACCACGAATCAGTGTGACTGAAAAGGAGACAGTTTTCGTGTGCTTTTCTTCAACAAAACGGGCGCCGCCAGACTTGCATGACTCAATAGACGAAAGCAGACTAGTGCCAGATTCAATGTACATCTTTAACCTGAATGTCGGTCGCATCATAGGTGCCACTGCCATGTGCTTTTCTTCGAACAACCTAGCTCACTTAAACTTGCATAAGTGAGTATACAAGACTAGGTGTGTACCAAGTTGCAATGAACTTGCGTGAGGAGCGTTTGCGTCACTGCATATGGGCGACGAGGTTGTGGCCCCTCTTTGATAAAGCTTGTTGACCCCAACATGTACCGCTACGTATGAGCCGCACTTCAATGTTGTGAAACTGGAAGATCAGGAAAGTAGTCAGTTATACAAAAAAGAAAGGCGTTCGTGCAACCTCGGTGATTTGACCATTCCGTCTGATCTCGATGGTGCGTAAGATAATTCTGAGCCACATGGGCCGATCGCTGCGGCAAAATATAGGCGTTTTTTCAACAAGCTCGAGAAAAGAATTTTTTAGGAACAGACGCGGTAAAGTAACGATGGTTTTATAGCCAATAGAGGAGGGAGGTTACGTCCCGCGGACGCCGTAGTGGAGGTCTACGGAGAATTTTGCCCATCTGAGGATCTTTAACGTGCGCTACGATGCACACGGGCGTCTTCGCAGTTTGCCTCCATTCAAGCTGCAATCTCCGGAGCCGGGGATTAGCCCGCACTTTCGAGCCGAGTATACTAGCGCCTTAGGTACTCGGCTACCCCGAAGGGTGACAGAGTAATGTTATACAGGCTTATGAATGTGATGAGTCCAGGTAGGTGTGCAGCGATCCTCCTGCACTGTGGGTCGAAAGTGTATGTGGCCCAGGTTGTCGAGCTAGTAGCTGAATATCTAGGCGTCGTAACGAAAGCGGCGGTTTGACATAATTAGGGCAGTTCGTGGACTTTCTCTGCTTTCTCGCCTACGCGAACCGTTGGGTCGTCCACTATCCCCTCACTATATCAATAATGAGGGGCTGTTTTCATGGCGAAACGGAGTTACTAGCCTATAGGCGGAACAGGTTGTGTCCTAGGTATGTGGCATTGCATATGCAGCTGTCTTCAGCTGACCCATTTGACGCGAACGTGTTTTACTGGCTACATTTCGCTGATTACATGTAGATCTTTCATAAAATCAGTGTAACCTCACTTTAAATGCGTTGCCGAGACTGGGTGTGTGCCACAATTCAATGAAAGTACATACCAGGTATCAGTGTTACTGAAAAGGAGACAGTTTTCGTGTGCTTTTCTTCAACAAAACGGGCGCCGCCAGACTTGCATGACTCAATAGACGAAAGCAGGCTAGTGCCAGATTCAATGTACATCTTTAACCTGAATGTCGGTCGCATCATAGGTGCCACTGCCATGTGCTTTTCTTCGAACAACCTAGCTCACTTAAACTAGGAAAAGTGAGTATACAAGACTAGGTGTGTACCAAGCTGCAATGAACTTGCGTGACGAGCGTTTGTATCACTGGATATGGGCGACGAGGTTGTGCCCCTCTTTGATAAAGCTTGTGGACCCCAACATGTACCGCTACGTATGAGCCGCACTTCAATGTTGTGAAACTGGAAGGTCAGGAAAGTAGTCAGTTATACAAAAAAGAAAGGCGTTCGTGCAACCTCGGTGATTTGACCATTCCGTCTGATCTCACTGGTACGTCAGATAATTCTGAGCCACATGGGCCGATCGCTGCGGCAAAATATAGGCGTTTTTTTAACAAGCTCGAGAAAAGAATTTTTTAGGAACAGACGCGGTAAAGTAACGATGGTTTTATAGCCAATAGAGGAGGGAGGTTACGTCCCGCGGACGCCGTAATGGAGGTCTACGGAGAATTTTGCCCATCTGGGGATCTTTAACGTGCGCTACGATGCACACGGGCGTCTTCGCAGTTTGCCTCCTTTCAAGCTGCAATCTCCGGAGCCGGGGATTAGCCCGCAATTTCGAGCCGAGTATACTAGCGCCTTAGGTACTCGGCTACCCCGAAGGCTGACAGAGTAATGTTATACAGGCTTATGAATGTGATGAGTCCAGGTAGGTGTGCAGCGATCCTCCTGCACTGTGGGTCGAAAGTGTATGTGGCCCAGGTTGTCGAGCTAGTAGCTGAATATCTAGGCGTCGTAACGAAAGCGGCGGTTTGACATCATTAGGGCAGTTCGTGGACTTTCTCTGCTTTCTCGCCTACACGAACCGTTGGGTCGTCCACTATCCCCTCACTATATCAATAATGAGGGGCTGTTTTCATGGCGAAACGGAGTTACTAGCCTATAGGCGGAACAGGTTGTGTCCTAGGTATGTGACATTGCATATGCAGCTGTCTTCAGCTGACCCATTTGACGCGAACGTGTTTTACTGGCTACATTTCGCTGATTACATGTACATCTTTCATAAAATCAATGTAACCTCACTTTAAATGCGTTGCCGAGACTGTGTGTTCCACAATTCAATGAAAGTACATACCAGGAATCAGTGTGACTGAAAAGGAGACAGTTTTCGTGTGCTTTTCTTCAACAAAACGGGCGCCGCCAGACTTGCATGACTCAATAGACGAAAGCAGGCTAGTGCCAGATTCAATGTACATCTTTAACCTGAATGTCGGTCACATCATAGGTGCCACTGCCATGTGCTTTTCTTCAAACAACCTAGCTCACTTAAACTTGCATAAGTGAGTATACAAGACTAGGTGTGTATCAAGCTGCAATGAACTTGCGTGACGAGCGTTTGCGTCACTGGATATGGGCGAAGAGGTTGTGCCCCTCTTTGATAAAGCTTGTTGACTCCAACATGTACCGCTACGTATGAGCCGCACTTCAATGTTGTGAAACTGGAAGATCAGGAAAGTAGTCAGTTATACAAAAAAGAAAGGCGTTCGTGCAACCTCGATGATTTGACCATTCCGTCTGCTCTCACTGGTACGTAAGATAATGCTTAGCCACATGGGCCGATCGCTGCGGCAAAATATAGGCGTTTTTTTAACAAGCTCGAGAAAAGAATTTTTTAGGAACAGACGCGGTAAAGTAACGATGGTTTTATAGCCAATAGAGGAGGGAGGTTACGTCCCGCGGACGCCGTAGTGGAGGTCTACGGAGAATTTTGCCCATCTGGGGATCTTTAACGTGCGCTACGATGCACACAGGCGTCTTCGCAGTTTGCCTCCATTCAAGCTGCAATCTCCGGAGCCGGGGATTAGCCCGCAATTTCGAGTCGAGTATACTAGCGCCTTACGTACTCGGCTACCCCGAAGGGTGACAGAGTAATGTTATACAGGCTTATGAATGTGATGAGTCCAGGTAGGTGTGCAGCGATCCTCCTGCACTGTGGGTCGAAAGTGTATTTGGCCCAGGTTGTCGAGCTAGTAGCTGAATATCTAGGCGTCGTAACGAAAGCGGCGGTTTGACATCATTAGGGCAGTTCGTGGACTTTCTCTGCTTTCTCGCCTACACGAACCGTTGGGTCGTCCACTATCCCCTCACTATATCAATATTGAGGGGCTGTTTTCATGGCGAAACGGAGTTACTAGCCTATAGGCGGAACACGTTGTGTCCTAGGTATGTGGCATTGCATATGCATCTGTCTTCAGCTGACCCATTTGACGCGAACGTGTTTTACTGGCTACATTTCGCTGATTACATGTAGATCTTTCATAAAATCAATGTAACCTCACTTTAAATGCGTTGCCGAGACTGGGTGTGTGCCACAATTCAATGAAAGTACATACCAGGAATCAGTGTGACTGAAAAGGAGACAGTTTTCGTGTGCTTTTCTTCAACAAAACGGGCGCCGCCAGACTTGCATGACTCAATAGACGAAAGCAGGCTAGTGCCAGATTCAATGTACATCTTTAACCTGAATGTCGGTCGCATCATAGGTGCCACTGCCATGTGCTTTTCTTCGAACAACCTAGCTCACTTAAACTTGCATAAGTGAGTATACAAGACTAGGTGTGTACCAAGCTGCAATGAACTTGCGTGAGGAGCGTTTGCGTCACTGCATATGGGCGACGAGGTTGTGCCCCTCTTTGATAAAGCTTGTTGACCCCAACATGTACCGCTACGTATGAGCCGCACTTCAATGTTGTGAAACTGGAAGATCAGGAAAGTAGTCAGTTATACAAAAAAGAAAGGCGTTCGTGCAACCTCGGTGATTTGACCATTCCGTCTGATCTCGCTGGTACGTAAGATAATTCTGAGCCACATGGGCCGATCGCTGCGGCAAAATATAGGCGTTTTTTTCAACAAGCTCGAGAAAAGAATTTTTTAGGAACAGACGCGGTAAAGTAACGATGGTTTTATAGCCAATAGAGGAGGGAGGTTACGTCCCGCGGACGCCGTAGTGGAGGTCTACGGAGAATTTTGCCCATCTGGGGATCTTTAACGTGCGCTACGATGCACACGGGCGTCTTCGCAGTTTGCCTCCATTCAAGCTGCAATCTCCGGAGCCGGGGATTAGCCCGCAATTTCGAGCCGAGTATACTAGCGCCTTAGGTACTCGGCTACCCCGAAGGGTGACAGAGTAATGTTATACAGGCTTATGAATGTGATGAGTCCAGGTAGGTGTGCAGCGATCCTCCTGCACTGTGGGTCGAAAGTGTATTTGGCCCAGGTTCTCGAGCTAGTAGCTGAACATCTAGGCGTCGTCACGAAAGCGGCGGTTTGACATCATTAGGGCAGTTCGTGGACTTTCTCTGGTTTCTCGCCTACACGGACCGTTGGGTCGTCCACTATCCCCTCACTATATCAATAATGAGGGGCTGTTTTCATGGCGAAAGGGAGTTACTAGCCTATAGGCGGAACAGGTTGTGTCCTAGGTATGTGGCATTGCATATGCAGCTGTCTTCAGCTGACCCATTGACGCGAACGTGTTTTACTGGCTACATTTCGCTGATTACATGTAGATCTTTCATAAAATCAATGTAACCTCACTTTAAATGCGTTGCCGAGACTGGGTGTGTGCCACAATTCAATGTAAGTACATACCACGAATCAGTGTGACTGAAAAGGAGACAGTTTTCGTGTGCTTTTCTTCAACAAAACGGGCGCCGCCAGACTTGCATGACTCAATAGACGAAAGCAGACTAGTGCCAGATTCAATGTACATCTTTAACCTGAATGTCGGTCGCATCATAGGTGCCACTGCCATGTGCTTTTCTTCGAACAACCTAGCTCACTTAAACTTGCATAAGTGAGTATACAAGACTAGGTGTGTACCAAGTTGCAATGAACTTGCGTGAGGAGCGTTTGCGTCACTGCATATGGGCGACGAGGTTGTGGCCCCTCTTTGATAAAGCTTGTTGACCCCAACATGTACCGCTACGTATGAGCCGCACTTCAATGTTGTGAAACTGGAAGATCAGGAAAGTAGTCAGTTATACAAAAAAGAAAGGCGTTCGTGCAACCTCGGTGATTTGACCATTCCGTCTGATCTCGATGGTGCGTAAGATAATTCTGAGCCACATGGGCCGATCGCTGCGGCAAAATATAGGCGTTTTTTCAACAAGCTCGAGAAAAGAATTTTTTAGGAACAGACGCGGTAAAGTAACGATGGTTTTATAGCCAATAGAGGAGGGAGGTTACGTCCCGCGGACGCCGTAGTGGAGGTCTACGGAGAATTTTGCCCATCTGAGGATCTTTAACGTGCGCTACGATGCACACGGGCGTCTTCGCAGTTTGCCTCCATTCAAGCTGCAATCTCCGGAGCCGGGGATTAGCCCGCACTTTCGAGCCGAGTATACTAGCGCCTTAGGTACTCGGCTACCCCGAAGGGTGACAGAGTAATGTTATACAGGCTTATGAATGTGATGAGTCCAGGTAGGTGTGCAGCGATCCTCCTGCACTGTGGGTCGAAAGTGTATGTGGCCCAGGTTGTCGAGCTAGTAGCTGAATATCTAGGCGTCGTAACGAAAGCGGCGGTTTGACATAATTAGGGCAGTTCGTGGACTTTCTCTGCTTTCTCGCCTACGCGAACCGTTGGGTCGTCCACTATCCCCTCACTATATCAATAATGAGGGGCTGTTTTCATGGCGAAACGGAGTTACTAGCCTATAGGCGGAACAGGTTGTGTCCTAGGTATGTGGCATTGCATATGCAGCTGTCTTCAGCTGACCCATTTGACGCGAACGTGTTTTACTGGCTACATTTCGCTGATTACATGTAGATCTTTCATAAAATCAGTGTAACCTCACTTTAAATGCGTTGCCGAGACTGGGTGTGTGCCACAATTCAATGAAAGTACATACCAGGTATCAGTGTTACTGAAAAGGAGACAGTTTTCGTGTGCTTTTCTTCAACAAAACGGGCGCCGCCAGACTTGCATGACTCAATAGACGAAAGCAGGCTAGTGCCAGATTCAATGTACATCTTTAACCTGAATGTCGGTCGCATCATAGGTGCCACTGCCATGTGCTTTTCTTCGAACAACCTAGCTCACTTAAACTAGGAAAAGTGAGTATACAAGACTAGGTGTGTACCAAGCTGCAATGAACTTGCGTGACGAGCGTTTGTATCACTGGATATGGGCGACGAGGTTGTGCCCCTCTTTGATAAAGCTTGTGGACCCCAACATGTACCGCTACGTATGAGCCGCACTTCAATGTTGTGAAACTGGAAGGTCAGGAAAGTAGTCAGTTATACAAAAAAGAAAGGCGTTCGTGCAACCTCGGTGATTTGACCATTCCGTCTGATCTCACTGGTACGTCAGATAATTCTGAGCCACATGGGCCGATCGCTGCGGCAAAATATAGGCGTTTTTTTAACAAGCTCGAGAAAAGAATTTTTTAGGAACAGACGCGGTAAAGTAACGATGGTTTTATAGCCAATAGAGGAGGGAGGTTACGTCCCGCGGACGCCGTAATGGAGGTCTACGGAGAATTTTGCCCATCTGGGGATCTTTAACGTGCGCTACGATGCACACGGGCGTCTTCGCAGTTTGCCTCCTTTCAAGCTGCAATCTCCGGAGCCGGGGATTAGCCCGCAATTTCGAGCCGAGTATACTAGCGCCTTAGGTACTCGGCTACCCCGAAGGCTGACAGAGTAATGTTATACAGGCTTATGAATGTGATGAGTCCAGGTAGGTGTGCAGCGATCCTCCTGCACTGTGGGTCGAAAGTGTATGTGGCCCAGGTTGTCGAGCTAGTAGCTGAATATCTAGGCGTCGTAACGAAAGCGGCGGTTTGACATCATTAGGGCAGTTCGTGGACTTTCTCTGCTTTCTCGCCTACACGAACCGTTGGGTCGTCCACTATCCCCTCACTATATCAATAATGAGGGGCTGTTTTCATGGCGAAACGGAGTTACTAGCCTATAGGCGGAACAGGTTGTGTCCTAGGTATGTGACATTGCATATGCAGCTGTCTTCAGCTGACCCATTTGACGCGAACGTGTTTTACTGGCTACATTTCGCTGATTACATGTACATCTTTCATAAAATCAATGTAACCTCACTTTAAATGCGTTGCCGAGACTGTGTGTTCCACAATTCAATGAAAGTACATACCAGGAATCAGTGTGACTGAAAAGGAGACAGTTTTCGTGTGCTTTTCTTCAACAAAACGGGCGCCGCCAGACTTGCATGACTCAATAGACGAAAGCAGGCTAGTGCCAGATTCAATGTACATCTTTAACCTGAATGTCGGTCACATCATAGGTGCCACTGCCATGTGCTTTTCTTCAAACAACCTAGCTCACTTAAACTTGCATAAGTGAGTATACAAGACTAGGTGTGTATCAAGCTGCAATGAACTTGCGTGACGAGCGTTTGCGTCACTGGATATGGGCGAAGAGGTTGTGCCCCTCTTTGATAAAGCTTGTTGACTCCAACATGTACCGCTACGTATGAGCCGCACTTCAATGTTGTGAAACTGGAAGATCAGGAAAGTAGTCAGTTATACAAAAAAGAAAGGCGTTCGTGCAACCTCGATGATTTGACCATTCCGTCTGCTCTCACTGGTACGTAAGATAATGCTTAGCCACATGGGCCGATCGCTGCGGCAAAATATAGGCGTTTTTTTAACAAGCTCGAGAAAAGAATTTTTTAGGAACAGACGCGGTAAAGTAACGATGGTTTTATAGCCAATAGAGGAGGGAGGTTACGTCCCGCGGACGCCGTAGTGGAGGTCTACGGAGAATTTTGCCCATCTGGGGATCTTTAACGTGCGCTACGATGCACACAGGCGTCTTCGCAGTTTGCCTCCATTCAAGCTGCAATCTCCGGAGCCGGGGATTAGCCCGCAATTTCGAGTCGAGTATACTAGCGCCTTACGTACTCGGCTACCCCGAAGGGTGACAGAGTAATGTTATACAGGCTTATGAATGTGATGAGTCCAGGTAGGTGTGCAGCGATCCTCCTGCACTATGGGTCGAAAGTGTATTTGGCCCAGGTTGTCGAGCTAGTAGCTGAATATCTAGGCGTCGTAACGAAAGCGGCGGTTTGACATCATTAGGGCAGTTCGTTGACTTTCTCTGCTTTCTCGCCTACACGAACCGTTGGGTCGTCCACTATCCCCTCACTATATCAATAATGAGGGGCTGTTTTCATGGCGAAACGGAGTTACTAGCCTATAGGCGGAACAGGTTGTGTCCTAGGTATGTGGCATTGCATATGCAGCTGTCTTCAGCTGACCCATTTGACGCGAACGTGTTTTACTGGCTACATTTCGCTGATTACATGTAGATCTTTCATAAAATCAATGTAACCTCACTTTAAATGCGTTGCCGAGACTGGGTGTGTGCCACAATTCAATGAAACTACATACCAGGAATCAGTGTGACTGAAAAAGAGACAGTTTTCGTGTGCTTTTCTTCAACAAAACGGGCGCCGCCAGACTTGCATGACTCAATAGACGAAAGCAGGCTAGTGCCAGATTCAATGTACATCTTTAACCTGAATGTCGGTCGCATCATAGGTGCCACTGCCATGTGCTTTTCTTCGAACAACCTAGCTCACTTAAACTAGGAAAAGTGAGTATACAAGACTAGGTGTGTACCAAGCTGCAATGAACTTGCGTGACGAGCGTTTGTATCACTGGATATGGGCGACGAGGTTGTGCCCCTCTTTGATAAAGCTTGTGGACCCCAACATGTACCGCTACGTATGAGCCGCACTTCAATGTTGTGAAACTGGAAGGTCAGGAAAGTAGTCAGTTATACAAAAAAGAAAGGCGTTCGTGCAACCTCGGTGATTTGACCATTCCGTCTGATCTCACTGGTACGTCAGATAATTCTGAGCCACATGGGCCGATCGCTGCGGCAAAATATAGGCGTTTTTTTAACAAGCTCGAGAAAAGAATTTTTTAGGAACAGACGCGGTAAAGTAACGATGGTTTTATAGCCAATAGAGGAGGGAGGTTACGTCCCGCGGACGCCGTAATGGAGGTCTACGGAGAATTTTGCCCATCTGGGGATCTTTAACGTGCGCTACGATGCACACGGGCGTCTTCGCAGTTTGCCTCCTTTCAAGCTGCAATCTCCGGAGCCGGGGATTAGCCCGCAATTTCGAGCCGAGTATACTAGCGCCTTAGGTACTCGGCTACCCCGAAGGGTGACAGAGTAATGTTATACAGGCTTATGAATGTGATGAGTCCAGGTAGGTGTGCAGCGATCCTCCTGCACTGTGGGTCGAAAGTGTATGTGGCCCAGGTTGTCGAGCTAGTAGCTGAATATCTAGGCGTCGTAACGAAAGCGGCGGTTTGACATCATTAGGGCAGTTCGTGGACTTTCTCTGCTTTCTCGCCTACACGAACCGTTGGGTCGTCCACTATCCCCTCACTATATCAATAATGAGGGGCTGTTTTCATGGCGAAACGGAGTTACTAGCCTATAGGCGGAACAGGTTGTGTCCTAGGTATGTGACATTGCATATGCAGCTGTCTTCAGCTGACCCATTTGACGCGAACGTGTTTTACTGGCTACATTTCGCTGATTACATGTACATCTTTCATAAAATCAATGTAACCTCACTTTAAATGCGTTGCCGAGACTGTGTGTTCCACAATTCAATGAAAGTACATACCAGGAATCAGTGTGACTGAAAAGGAGACAGTTTTCGTGTGCTTTTCTTCAACAAAACGGGCGCCGCCAGACTTGCATGACTCAATAGACGAAAGCAGGCTAGTGCCAGATTCAATGTACATCTTTAACCTGAATGTCGGTCACATCATAGGTGCCACTGCCATGTGCTTTTCTTCAAACAACCTAGCTCACTTAAACTTGCATAAGTGAGTATACAAGACTAGGTGTGTATCAAGCTGCAATGAACTTGCGTGACGAGCGTTTGCGTCACTGGATATGGGCGAAGAGGTTGTGCCCCTCTTTGATAAAGCTTGTTGACTCCAACATGTACCGCTACGTATGAGCCGCACTTCAATGTTGTGAAACTGGAAGATCAGGAAAGTAGTCAGTTATACAAAAAAGAAAGGCGTTCGTGCAACCTCGATGATTTGACCATTCCGTCTGCTCTCACTGGTACGTAAGATAATGCTTAGCCACATGGGCCGATCGCTGCGGCAAAATATAGGCGTTTTTTTAACAAGCTCGAGAAAAGAATTTTTTAGGAACAGACGCGGTAAAGTAACGATGGTTTTATAGCCAATAGAGGAGGGAGGTTACGTCCCGCGGACGCCGTAGTGGAGGTCTACGGAGAATTTTGCCCATCTGGGGATCTTTAACGTGCGCTACGATGCACACAGGCGTCTTCGCAGTTTGCCTCCATTCAAGCTGCAATCTCCGGAGCCGGGGATTAGCCCGCAATTTCGAGTCGAGTATACTAGCGCCTTACGTACTCGGCTACCCCGAAGGGTGACAGAGTAATGTTATACAGGCTTATGAATGTGATGAGTCCAGGTAGGTGTGCAGCGATCCTCCTGCACTATGGGTCGAAAGTGTATTTGGCCCAGGATGTCGAGCTAGTAGCTGAATATCTAGGCGTCGTAACGAAAGCGGCGGTTTGACATCATTAGGGCAGTTCGTTGACTTTCTCTGCTTTCTCGCCTACACGAACCGTTGGGTCGTCCACTATCCCCTCACTATATCAATAATGAGGGGCTGTTTTCATGGCGAAACGGAGTTACTAGCCTATAGGCGGAACAGGTTGTGTCCTAGGTATGTGGCATTGCATATGCAGCTGTCTTCAGCTGACCCATTTGACGCGAACGTGTTTTACTGGCTACATTTCGCTGATTACATGTAGATCTTTCATAAAATCAATGTAACCTCACTTTAAATGCGTTGCCGAGACTGGGTGTGTGCCACAATTCAATGAAACTACATACCAGGAATCAGTGTGACTGAAAAAGAGACAGTTTTCGTGTGCTTTTCTTCAACAAAACGGGCGCCGCCAGACTTGCATGACTCAATAGACGAAAGCAGGCTAGTGCCAGATTCAATGTACATCTTTAACCTGAATGTCGGTCGCATCATAGGTGCCACTGCCATGTGCTTTTCTTCGAACAACCTAGCTCACTTAAACTAGGAAAAGTGAGTATACAAGACTAGGTGTGTACCAAGCTGCAATGAACTTGCGTGACGAGCGTTTGTATCACTGGATATGGGCGACGAGGTTGTGCCCCTCTTTGATAAAGCTTGTGGACCCCAACATGTACCGCTACGTATGAGCCGCACTTCAATGTTGTGAAACTGGAAGGTCAGGAAAGTAGTCAGTTATACAAAAAAGAAAGGCGTTCGTGCAACCTCGGTGATTTGACCATTCCGTCTGATCTCACTGGTACGTCAGATAATTCTGAGCCACATGGGCCGATCGCTGCGGCAAAATATAGGCGTTTTTTTAACAAGCTCGAGAAAAGAATTTTTTAGGAACAGACGCGGTAAAGTAACGATGGTTTTATAGCCAATAGAGGAGGGAGGTTACGTCCCGCGGACGCCGTAATGGAGGTCTACGGAGAATTTTGCCCATCTGGGGATCTTTAACGTGCGCTACGATGCACACGGGCGTCTTCGCAGTTTGCCTCCTTTCAAGCTGCAATCTCCGGAGCCGGGGATTAGCCCGCAATTTCGAGCCGAGTATACTAGCGCCTTAGGTACTCGGCTACCCCGAAGGGTGACAGAGTAATGTTATACAGGCTTATGAATGTGATGAGTCCAGGTAGGTGTGCAGCGATCCTCCTGCACTGTGGGTCGAAAGTGTATGTGGCCCAGGTTGTCGAGCTAGTAGCTGAATATCTAGGCGTCGTAACGAAAGCGGCGGTTTGACATCATTAGGGCAGTTCGTGGACTTTCTCTGCTTTCTCGCCTACACGAACCGTTGGGTCGTCCACTATCCCCTCACTATATCAATAATGAGGGGCTGTTTTCATGGCGAAACGGAGTTACTAGCCTATAGGCGGAACAGGTTGTGTCCTAGGTATGTGACATTGCATATGCAGCTGTCTTCAGCTGACCCATTTGACGCGAACGTGTTTTACTGGCTACATTTCGCTGATTACATGTACATCTTTCATAAAATCAATGTAACCTCACTTTAAATGCGTTGCCGAGACTGTGTGTTCCACAATTCAATGAAAGTACATACCAGGAATCAGTGTGACTGAAAAGGAGACAGTTTTCGTGTGCTTTTCTTCAACAAAACGGGCGCCGCCAGACTTGCATGACTCAATAGACGAAAGCAGGCTAGTGCCAGATTCAATGTACATCTTTAACCTGAATGTCGGTCACATCATAGGTGCCACTGCCATGTGCTTTTCTTCAAACAACCTAGCTCACTTAAACTTGCATAAGTGAGTATACAAGACTAGGTGTGTATCAAGCTGCAATGAACTTGCGTGACGAGCGTTTGCGTCACTGGATATGGGCGAAGAGGTTGTGCCCCTCTTTGATAAAGCTTGTTGACTCCAACATGTACCGCTACGTATGAGCCGCACTTCAATGTTGTGAAACTGGAAGATCAGGAAAGTAGTCAGTTATACAAAAAAGAAAGGCGTTCGTGCAACCTCGATGATTTGACCATTCCGTCTGCTCTCACTGGTACGTAAGATAATGCTTAGCCACATGGGCCGAACGCTGCGGCAAAATATAGGCGTTTTTTTAACAAGCTCGAGAAAAGAATTTTTTAGGAACAGACGCGGTAAAGTAACGATGGTTTTATAGCCAATAGAGGAGGGAGGTTACGTCCCGCGGACGCCGTAGTGGAGGTCTACGGAGAATTTTGCCCATCTGGGGATCTTTAACGTGCGCTACGATGCACACAGGCGTCTTCGCAGTTTGCCTCCATTCAAGCTGCAATCTCCGGAGCCGGGGATTAGCCCGCAATTTCGAGTCGAGTATACTAGCGCCTTACGTACTCGGCTACCCCGAAGGGTGACAGAGTAATGTTATACAGGCTTATGAATGTGATGAGTCCAGGTAGGTGTGCAGCGATCCTCCTGCACTATGGGTCGAAAGTGTATTTGGCCCAGGTTGTCGAGCTAGTAGCTGAATATCTAGGCGTCGTAACGAAAGCGGCGGTTTGACATCATTAGGGCAGTTCGTTGACTTTCTCTGCTTTCTCGCCTACACGAACCGTTGGGTCGTCCACTATCCCCTCACTATATCAATAATGAGGGGCTGTTTTCATGGCGAAACGGAGTTACTAGCCTATAGGCGGAACAGGTTGTGTCCTAGGTATGTGGCATTGCATATGCAGCTGTCTTCAGCTGACCCATTTGACGCGAACGTGTTTTACTGGCTACATTTCGCTGATTACATGTAGATCTTTCATAAAATCAATGTAACCTCACTTTAAATGCGTTGCCGAGACTGGGTGTGTGCCACAATTCAATGAAACTACATACCAGGAATCAGTGTGACTGAAAAAGAGACAGTTTTCGTGTGCTTTTCTTCAACAAAACGGGCGCCGCCAGACTTGCATGACTCAATAGACGAAAGCAGGCTAGTGCCAGATTCAATGTACATCTTTAACCTGAATGTCGGTCGCATCATAGGTGCCACTGCCATGTGTTTTTCTTCGAACAACCTAGCTCACTTAAACTTGCATAAGTGAGTATACAAGACTAGGTGTGTACCAAGCTGCAATGAACTTGCGTGAGGAGCGTTTGCGTCACTGGATATGGGCGACGAGGTTGTGCCCCTCTTTGATAAAGCTTGTTGACCCCAACATGTACCGCTACGTATGAGCCGCACTTCAATGTTGTGAAACTGGAAGATCAGGAAAGTAGTCAGTTATACAAAAAAGAAAGGCGTTCGTGCAACCTCGGTGATTGGACCATTCCGTCTGATCTCGCTGGTACGTAAGATAATTCTGAGCCACATGGGCCGATCGCTGCGGCAAAATATAGGCGTTTTTTCAACAAGCTCGAGAAAAGAATTTTTTAGGAACAGACGCGGTAAAGTAACGATGGTTTTATAGCCAATAGAGGAGGGAGGTTACGTCCCGCGGACGCCGTAGTGGAGGTCTACGGAGAATTTTGCCCATCTGGGGATCTTTAACGTGCGCTACGATGCACACGGGCGTCTTCGCAGTTTGCCTCCATTCAAGCTGCAATCTCCGGAGCCGGGGATTAGCCCGCAATTTCGAGCCGAGTATACTAGCGCCTTAGGTACTCGGCTACCCCGAAGGGTGACAGAGTAATGTTATACAGGCTTATGAATGTGATGAGTCCAGGTAGGTGTGCAGCGATCCTCCTGCACTGTGGGTCGAAAGTGTATTTGGCCCAGGTTGTCGAGCTAGTAGCTGAATATCTAGGCGTCGTAACGAAAGCGGCGGTTTGACATCATTAGGGCAGTTCGTGGACTTTCTCTGCTTTCTCGCCTACACGAACCGTTGGGTCGTCCACTATCCCCTCACTATATCAATATTGAGGGGCTGTTTTCATGGCGAAACGGAGTTACTAGCCTATAGGCGGAACACGTTGTGTCCTAGGTATGTGGCATTGCATATGCAGCTGTCTTCAGCTGACCCATTTGACGCGAACGTGTTTTACTGGCTACATTTCGCTGATTACATGTAGAGCTTTCATAAAATCAATGTAACCTCACTTTAAATGCGTTGCCGAGACTGGGTGTGTGCCACAATTCAATGAAAGTACATACCAGGAATCAGTGTGACTGAAAAAGAGACTGTTTTCGTGTGCTTTTCTTCAACAAAACGGGCGCCGCCAGACTTGCATGAGACAATAGACGAAAGCAGGCTAGTGCCAGATTCAATGTACATCTTTAACCTGAATGTCGGTCGCATCATAGGTGCCACTGCCATGTGCTTTTCTTCGAACAACCTAGCTCACTTAAACTTGGAAAAGTGAGTATACAAGACTAGGTGTGTACCAAGCTGCAATGAACTTGCGTGACGAGCGTTTGCGTCACTGGATATGGGCGACGAGGTTGTGCCCCTCTTTGATAAAGCTTGTGGACCCCAACATGTACCGCTACGTATGAGCCGCACTTCAATGTTGTGAAACTGGAAGGTCAGGAAAGTAGTCAGTTCTACAAAAAAGAAAGGCGTTCGTGCAACCTCGGTGATTTGACCATTCCGTCTGATCTCACTGGTACGTAAGATAATTCTGAGCCACGTGGGCCGATCGCTGCGGCAAAATATAGGCGTTTTTTTAACAAGCTCGAGAAAAGAATTTTTTAGGAACAGACGCGGTAAAGTAACGATGGTTTTATAGCCAATAGAGGAGGGAGGTTACGTCCCGCGGACGCCGTAGTGGAGGTCTACGGAGAATTTTGCCCATCTGGGGATCTTTAACGTGCGCTACGATGCACACGGGCGTCTTCGCAGTTTGCCTCCATTCAAGCTGCAATCTCCGGAGCCGGGGATTAGCCTGCAATTTCGAGCCGAGTATACTAGTGCCTTAGGTACTCGGCTACCCCGAAGGGTGACAGAGTAATGTTATACAGGCTTATGAATGTGATGAGTCCAGGTAGGTGTGCAGCGATCCTCCTGCACTGTGGGTCGAAAGTGTATGTGGCCCAGGTTGTCGAGCTAGTAGCTGAATATCTAGGCGTCGTAACGAAAGCGGCGGTTTGACATCATTAGGGCAGTTCGTGGACTTTCTCTGCTTTCTCGCCTACACGAACCGTTGGGTCGTCCACTATCCCCTCACTATATCAATAATGAGGGGCTGTTTTCGTGACGAAACGGAGTTACTAGCCTATAGGCGGAACAGGTTGTGTCCTAGATATGTGGCATTGCATATGCAGCTGTCTTCAGCTGACCCATTTGACGCGAACGTGTTTTACTGGCTACATTTCGCTGATTACATGTAGATCTTTCATAAAATCAATGTAACCTCACTTTAAATGCGTTGCCGAGACTGGGTGTGTGCCACAATTCAATGAAAGTACATACCAGGAATCAGTGTGACTGAAAAAGAGACAGTTTTCGTGTGCTTTTCTTCAACAAAACGGGCGCCGCCAGACTTGCATGACTCAATAGACGAAAGCAGGCTAGTGCCAGATTCAATGTACATCTTTAACCTGAATGTCGGTCGCATCACAGGTGCCACTGCCATGTGCTTTTCTTCGAACAACCTAGCTCACTTAAACTTGGAAAAGTGAGTATACAAGACTAGGTGTGTACCAAGCTGCAATGAACTTGCGTGACGAGCGTTTGCGTCACTGGATATGGGCGACGAGGTTGTGCCCCTCTTTGATAAAGCTTGTGGACCCCAACATGTACCGCTACGTATGAGCCGCACTTCAATGTTGTGAAACTGGAAGGTCAGGAAAGTAGTCAGTTCTACAAAAAAGAAAGGCGTTCGTGCAACCTCGGTGATTTGACCATTCCGTCTGATCTCACTGGTACGTAAGATAATTCTGAGCCACGTGGGCCGATCGCTGCGGCAAAATATAGGCGTTTTTTTAACAAGCTCGAGAAAAGAATTTTTTAGGAACAGACGCGGTAAAGTAACGATGGTTTTATAGCCAATAGAGGAGGGAGGTTACGTCCCGCGGACGCCGTAGTGGAGGTCTACGGAGAATTTTGCCCATCTGGGGATCTTTAACGTGCGCTACGATGCACACGGGCGTCTTCGCAGTTTGCCTCCATTCAAGCTGCAATCTCCGGAGCCGGGGATTAGCCTGCAATTTCGAGCCGAGTATACTAGTGCCTTAGGTACTCGGCTACCCCGAAGGGTGACAGAGTAATGTTATACAGGCTTATGAATGTGATGAGTCCAGGTAGGTGTGCAGCGATCCTCCTGCACTGTGGGTCGAAAGTGTATGTGGCCCAGGTTGTCGAGCTAGTAGCTGAATATCTAGGCGTCGTAACGAAAGCGGCGGTTTGACATCATTAGGGCAGTTCGTGGACTTTCTCTGCTTTCTCGCCTACACGAACCGTTGGGTCGTCCACTATCCCCTCACTATATCAATAATGAGGGGCTGTTTTCGTGACGAAACGGAGTTACTAGCATATAGGCGGAACAGGTTGTGTCCTAGATATGTGGCATTGCATATGCAGCTGTCTTCAGCTGACCCATTTGACGCGAACGTGTTTTACTGGCTACATTTCGCTGATTACATGTAGATCTTTCATAAAATCAATGTAACCTCACTTTAAATGCGTTGCCGAGACTGGGTGTGTGCCACAATTCAATGAAAGTACATACCAGGAATCAGGGTGACTGAAAAAGAGACAGTTTTCGTGTGCTTTTCTTCAACAAAACGGGCGCCGCCAGACTTGCATGACTCAATAGACGAAAGCAGGCTAGTGCCAGATTCAATGTACATCTTTAACCTGAATGTCGGTCGCATCACAGGTGCCACTGCCATGTGCTTTTCTTCGAACAACCTAGCTCACTTAAACTAGGAAAAGTGAGTATACAAGACTAGGTGTGTACCAAGCTGCAATGAACTTGCGTGACGAGCGTTTGCGTCACTGGATATGGGCGACGAGGTTGTGCCCCTCTTTGATAAAGCTTGTGGACCCCAACATGTACCGCTACGTATGAGCCGCACTTCAATGTTGTGAAACTGGATGATCAGGAAAGTAGTCAGTTATACAAAAAAGAAAGGCGTTCGTGCAACCTCGGTGATTTGACCATTCCGTCTGATCTCACTGGTACGTAAGATAATTCTGAGCCACATGGGCCGATCGCTGCGGCAAAATATAGGCGTTTTTTTAACAAGCTCGAGAAAAGAATTTTTTAGGAACAGACGCGGTAAAGTAACGATGGTTTTATAGCCAATAGAGGAGGGAGGTTACGTCCCGCGGACGCCGTAGTGGAGGTCTACGGAGAATTTTGCCCATCTGGGGATCTTTAACGTGCGCTACGATGCACACGGGCGTCTTCGCAGTTTGCCTCCATTGAAGCTGCAATCTCCGGAGCCGGGGATGAGCCCGCAATTTCGAGCCGAGTATACTAGCGCCTTAGGTACTCGGCTACCCCGAAGGGTGACAGAGTAATGTTATACAGGCTTATGAATGTGATGAGTCCAGGTAGGTGTGCAGCGATCCTCCTGCACTGTGGGTCGAAAGTGTATGTGGCCCAGGTTGTCGAGCTAGTAGCTGAATATCTAGGCGTCGTAACGAAAGCGGCGGTTTGACATCATTAGGGCAGTTCGTGGACTTTCTCTGCTTTCTCGCCTACACGATCCGTTGGGTCGTCCACTATCCCCTCACTATATCAATAATGAGGGGCTGTTTTCATGGCGAAACGGAGTTACTAGCCTATCGGCGGAACAGGTTGTGTCCTAGGTATGTGACATTGCATATGCAGCTGTCTTCAGCTGACCCATTTGACGCGAACGTGTTTTACTGGCTGCATTTCGCTGATTACATGTAGATCTTTCATAAATTCAATGTAACCTCACTTTAAATGCGTTGCCGAGACTGGGTGTGTGCCACAATTCAATGAAAGTACATACCAGGAATCAGTGTGACTGAAAAAGAGACAGTTTTCGTGTGCTTTTCTTCAACAAAACGGGCGCCGCCAGATTTGCATGACTCAATAGACGAAAGCAGGCTAGTGCCAGATTCAATGTACATCTTTAACCTGAATGTCGGTCGCATCATAGGTGCCACTGCCATGTGCTTTTCTTCGAACAACCTAGCTCACTTAAACTTGCATAAGTGAGTATACAAGACTAGGTGTGTACCAAGCTGCAATGAACTAGCGTGACGAGAGTTTGCGTCACTGGATATGGGCGACGAGGTTGTGCCCCTCTTTGATAAAGCTTGTGGACCCCAACATGTACCGCTACGTATGAGCCGCACTTCAATGTTGTGAAACTGGATGATCAGGAAAGTAGTGAGTTATACAAAAAAGAAAGGCGTTCGTGCAACCTCGGTGATTTGACCATTCCGTCTGATCTCACTGGTACGTAAGATAATTCTGAGCCACATGGGCCGATCGCTGCGGCAAAATATAGGCGTTTTTTTAACAAGCTCGAGAAAAGAATTTTTTAGGAACAGACGCGGTAAAGTAGCGATGGTTTTATAGCCAATAAAGGAGGGAGGTTACGTCCCGCGGACGCCGTAGTGGAGGTCTACGGAGAATTTTGCCCATCTGGGGATCTTTAACGTGCGCTACGATGCACACGGGCGTCTTCGCAGTTTGCCTCCATTCAAGCTGCAATCTTCGGAGCCGGGGATTAGCCCGCAATTTCGAGCTGAGTATACTAGCGCCTTAGGTACTCGGCTACCCCGAAGGGTGACAGAGTAATGTTATACAGGCTTATGAATGTGATGAGTCCAGGTAGGTGTGCAGCGATCCTCCTGCACTGTGGTTCGAAAGTGTATGTGGCCCAGGTTGTCGAGCTAGTAGCTGAATATCTAGGCGTCGTAATGAAAGCGGCGGTTTGACATCATTAGGGCAGTTCGTGGACTTTCTCTGCTTTCTCGCCTACACGAACCGTTGCGTCGTCCACTATCCCCTCACTATATCAATAATGAGGGGCTGTTTTCATGGCGAAACGGAGTTACTAGCCTATAGGCGGAACAGGTTGTGTCCTAGGTATGTGGCATTGCATATGCAGCTGTCTTCAGCTGACCCATTTGACGCGAACGTGTTTTACTGGCTACATTTCGCTGATTACATGTAGATCTTTCATAAAATCAATGTAACCTCACTTTAAATGCGTTGCCGAGACTGGGTGTGTGCCACAATTCAATGAAAGTACATACCAGGAATCAGTGTGACTGAAAAGGAGACAGTTTTCGTGTGCTTTTCTTCAACAAAACGGGCGCCGCCAGACTTGCATGACTCAATAGACGAAAGCAGGCTAGTGCCAGATTCAATGTACATCTTTAACCTGAATGTCGGTCACATCATAGGTGCCACTGCCATGTGCTTTTCTTCAAACAACCTAGCTCACTTAAACTTGCATAAGTGAGTATACAAGACTAGGTGTGTACCAAGCTGCAATGAACTTGCGTGACGAGCGTTTGCGTCACTGGATATGGGCGACGAGGTTGTGCCCCTCTTTGATAAAGCTTGTTGACCCCAACATGTACCGCTACGTATGAGCCGCACTTCAATGTTGTGAAACTAGAAGATCAGGAAAGTAGTCAGTTATACAAAAAAGAAAGGCGTTCGTGCAACCTCGGCGATTTGACCATTCCGTCTGATCTCACTGGTACGTAAGATAATTCTGAGCCACATGGGCCGATCGCTGCGGCAAAATATAGGCGTTTTTTTAACAAGCTCGAGAAAAGAATTTTTTAGGAACAGACGCGGTAAAGTAACGATGGTTTTATAGCCAATAGAGGAGGGAGGTTACGTCCCGCGGACGCCGTAGTGGAAGTCTACGGAGAATTTTGCCCATCTGGGGATCTTTAACGTGCGCTACGATGCACACGGGCGTCTTCGCAGTTTCCCTCCATTCAAGCTGCAATCTCCGGAGCCGGGGATTAGCCCGCAATTTCGACCCGAGTATACTAGCGCCTTAGGTACTCGGCTACCCCGAAGGGTGACAGAGTAATGTTATACAGGCTTATGAATGTGATGAGTCCAGGTAGGTGTGCAGCGATCCTCCTGCACTGTGGGTCGAAAGTGTATGTGGCCCAGGTTGTCGAGCTAGTAGCTGAATATCTAGGCGTCGTAACGAAAGCGGCGGTTTGACATCATTAGGGCAGTTCGTGGACTTTCTCTGCTTTCTCGCCTACACGAACCGTTGGGTCGTCCACTATCCCCTCACTATATCAATAATGAGGGGCTGTTTTCATGGCGAAACGGAGTTACTAGCCTATAGGCGGAACAGGTTGTGTCCTAGGTATGTGGCATTGCATATGCAGCTGTCTTCAGCTGACCCATTTGACGCGAACGTGTTTTACTGGCTACATTTCGCTGATTACATGTAGATCTTTCATAAAATCAATGTAACCTCACTTTAAATGCGTTGCCGAGACTGGGTGTGTGCCACAATTCAATGAAAGTACATACCAGGAATCAGTGTGACTGAAAAGAAGACAGTTTTCGTGTGCTTTTCTTTAACAAAACGGGCGCCGCCAGACTTGCATGACTCAATAGACGAAAGCAGGCTAGTGCCAGATTCAATGTACATCTTTAACCTGAATGTCGGTCACATCATAGGTGCCACTGCCATGTGCTTTTCTTCAAACAACCTAGCTCACTTAAACTTGCATAAGTGAGTATACAAGACTAGGTGTGTACCAAGCTGCAATGAACTTGCGTGACGAGCGTTTGCGTCACTGGATATGGGCGACGGGGTTGTGCCCCTCTTTGATAAAGCTTGTTGACCCCAACATGTACCGCTACGTATGAGCCGCACTTCAATGTTGTGAAACTGGAAGATCAGGAAAGTAATCAGTTATACAAAAAAGAAAGGCGTTCGTGCAACCTCGGTGATTTGACCATTCCGTCTGATCTCGCTGGTACGTAAGATAATTCTGAGCCACATGGGCCGATCGCTGCGGCAAAATATAGGCGTTTTTTCAACAAGCTCGAGAAAAGAATTTTTTAGGAACAGACGCGGTAAAGTAACGATGGTTTTATAGCCAATAGAGGAGGGAGGTTACGTCCCGCGGACGCCGTAGTGGAGGTCTACGGAGAATTTTGCCCATCTGGGGATCTTTAACGTGTGCTACGATGCACACGGGCGTCTTCGCAGTTTGCCTCCATTCAAGCTGCAATCTCCGGAGCCGGGGATTAGCCCGCAATTTCGAGCCGAGTATACTAGCGCCTTAGGTACTCGGCTACCCCGAAGGGTGACAGAGTAATGTTATACAGGCTTATGAATGTGATGAGTCCAGGTAGGTGCGCAGCGATCCTCCTGCACTGTGGGTCGAAAGTGTATGTGGCCCAGGTTGTCGAGCTAGTAGCTGAATATCTAGGCGTCGTAACGAAAGCGGCGGTTTGACATCATTAGGGCAGTTCGTGGACTTTCTCTGCTTTCTCGCCTACACGAACCGTTGCGTCGTCCACTATCCCCTCACTATATCAATAATGAGGGGCTGTTTTCATGACGAAACGGAGTTACTAGCCTATAGGCGGAACAGGTTGTGCCCTAGGTATGTGGCATTGCATATGCAGCTGCCTTCAGCTGACCCATTTGACGCGAACGTGTTTTACTGGCTACATTTCGCTGATTACATGTAGATCTTTCATAAAATCAATGTAACCTCACTTTAAATGCGTTGCCGAGACTGGGTGTGGGCCACAATTCAATGAAAGTACATACCAGGAATCAGTGTGACTGACAAAGAGACAGTTTTCGTGTGCTTTTCTTCAACAAAACGGGCGCCGCCAGACTTGCATGACTCAATAGACGAAAGCAGGCTAGCGCCAGATTCAATGTACATCTCTAACCTGAATGTCGGTCGCATCATAGGTGCCACTGCCATGTGCTTTTCTTCGAACAACCTAGCTCACTTAAACTAGGAAAAGTGAGTATACAAGACTAGGTGTGTACCAAGCTGCAATGAACTTGCGTGACGAGCGTTTGCGTCACAGGATATGGGCGACGAGGTTGTGCCCCTCTTTGATAAAGCTTGTGGACCCCAACATGTACCGCTACGTATGAGCCGCACTTCAATGTTGTGAAACTGGAAGATCAGGAAAGTAGTCAGTTATACAAAAAAGAAAGGCGTTCGTGCAACCTCGGTGATTTGACCATTCCGTCTGATCTCACTGGTACGTAAGATAATTCTGAGCCACATGGGCCGATCGCTGCGGCAAAATATAGGCGTTTTTTTAACAAGCTCGAGAAAAGAATTTTTTAGGAACAGACGCGGTAAAGTAACGATGGTTTTATAGCCAATAGAGGAGGGAGGTTACGTCCCGCGTACGCCGTAGTGGAGTTCAAGATGCACACGGGCGTCTTCGCAGTTTGCCTCCATTCAAGCTGCAATCTCCGGAGCCGGGGATTAGCCCGCAATTTCGAGCCGAGTATACTAGCGCCTTAGGTACTCGGCTACCCCGAAGGGTGACAGAGTAATGTTATACAGGCTTATGAATGTGATGAGTCCAGGTAGGTGTGCAGCGATCCTCCAGCACTGTGGGTCGAAAATATATTTGGCCCATGTTGTCGAGCTAGTAGCTGAACATCTAGGCGTCGTCACGAAAGCGGCGGTTTGACATCATTAGGGCAGTTCGTGGACTTTCTCTGCTTTCTCGCCTACACGAACCGTTGGGTCGTCCACTATCCCCTCACTATATCAATAATGAGGGGCTGTTTTCATGGCGAAACGGAGTTACTAGCCTATAGGCGGAACAGGTTGTGTCCTAGGTATGTGGCATTGCATATGCAGCTGTCTTCAGCTGACCCATTTGACGCGAACGTGTTTTACTGGCTACATTTCGCTGATTACATGTAGATCTTTCATAAAATCAAGGTAACCTCACTTTAAATGCGTTGCCGAGACTGGGTGTGTGCCACAATTCAATGAAAGTACATACCAGGAATCAGTGTGACTGAAAAGGAGACAGTTTTCCTGTGCTTTTCTTCAACAAAACGGGCGCCGCCAGACTTGCATGACTCAATAGACGAAAGCAGCCTAGTGCCAGAATCAATGTACATCTTTAACCTGATTGTCGGTCACATCATAGGTGCCACTGCCACGTGCTTTTCTTCAAACAACCTAGCTCACTTAAACTTGCATAAGTGAGTATACAAGACTAGGTGTGTACCAAGCTGCAATGAACTTGCGTGACGAGCGTTTGCGTCACTGGATATGGGCGACGAGGTTGTGCCCCTCTTTGATAAAGCTTGTTGACCCCAACATGCACCGCTACGTATGAGCCCCACTTCAATGTTGTGAAACTGGAAGATCAGGAAAGTAGTCAGTTATACAAAAAAGAAAGGCGTTCGTGCAAACACGATGATTTGACCATTCCGTCTGCTCTCACTGGTACGTAAGATAATTCTTAGCCATATGGGCCGATCGCTGTGGCAAAATATAGGCGTTTTTTTAACAAGCTCGAGAAAAGAATTCTTTAGGAACAGACGCGGTAAAGTAACGATAGTTTTATAGCCAATACGGGAGGGATGTTACGTCCCGCGGACGCCGTAGTGGAGGTCTACGGAGAATTTTGCCCATCTGGGGATCTTTAACGTGCGCTACGATGCACACGGGCGTCTTCGCAGTTTGCCTCCATTCAAGCTGCAATCTCCGGAGCCGGGGATTAGCCCGCAATTTCGAGTCGAGTATACTAGCGCCTTAGGTACTCGGCTACCCCGAAGGGTGACAGAGTAATGTTATACAGGCTTATGAATGTGATGAGTCCAGGTAGGTGTGCAGCGATCCTCCTGCACTGTGGGTCGAAAGTGTATTTGGCCCGGGTTGTCGAGCTAGTAGCTGAATATCTAGGCGTCGTAACGAAAGCGGCGGTTTGAAATCATTAGGGCAGTTCGTGGACTTTCTCTGCTTTCTCGCCTACACGAACCGTTGGGTCGTCCACTATCCCCTCACTATATCAATAATGAGCTGCTGTTTTCATGGCGGAACGGCGTTACTAGCCTATAGGCGGAACAGGTTGTGTCCTAGGTATGTGGTGGCATTGCATATGCAGCTGTCTTCAGCTGACCCATTTGACGCGAACGTGTTTTACTCGCTATATTTCGCTGATTACATGTAGATCTTTCATAAAATCAACGTAACCTCACTTTAAATGCGTTGCCGAGACTGGGTGTGTGCCACAATTCAATGAAAGTACATACCAGGAATCAGTGTGACTGAAAAGGGGACAGTTTTCGTGTGCTTTTCTTCAACAAAACGGGCGCCGCCAGACTTGCATGACTCAATAGACGAAAGCAGGCTAGTGCCAGATTCAATGTACATCTTTAATCTGAATGTCGGTCGCATCATAGGTGCCACTGCCATGTGCTTTTCTTCGAACAACCTAGCTCACTTAAACTTGGATAAGTGAGTATACAAGACTAGGTGTGTACCAAGCTGCAATGAACTTGCGTGACGAGCGTTTGCGTCACTGGATATGGGCGACGAAGTTGTGCCCCTCTTTGATAAAGCTTGTGGACCCCAACATGTACCGCTACGTATGAGCCGCACTTCAATGTTGTGAAACTGGAAGATCAGGAAAGTAGTCAGTTATACAAAAAAGAAAGGCGTTCGTGCAAGCTCGGTGATTTGACCATTCCGTCTGATCTGAGTGGTACGTAAGATAATTCTGAGCCACATGGGCCGATCGCTGCGGCAAAATATAGGCGTTTTTTTAACAAGCTCGAGAAAAGAATTTTTTAGGAACAGACGCGGTAAAGTAACGATAGTTTTATAGCCAATAGAGGAGGGAGGTTACGTCCCGCGGACGCCGTAGTGGAGGTCTACGGAGGATTTTGCCCATCTGGGGATCTTTAATGTGCGCTACGATGCACACGGGCGTCTTCGCAGTTTGCCTCCATTCAAGCTGCAATCTCCGGAGCCGGGGATTAGCCCGCAATTTCGAGCCGAGTATACTAGCGCCTTAGGTACTCGGCTACCCCGAAGGGTGACAGAGTAATGTTATAATGGCTTATGAATGTGATGAGTCCAGGTAGGTGTGCAGCGATCCTCCTGCACTGTGGGTCGAAAATGTATTTGGCCCATGTTGTCGAGCTAGTAGCTGAACATCTAGGCGTCGTCACGAAAGCGGCGGTTTGACATCATTAGGGCAGTTCGTGGACTTTCTCTGCTTTCTCGCCTACACGAACCGTTGGGTCGTCCACTATCCCCTCACTATATCAATAATGAGGGGCTGTTTTCATGGCGAAACGGAGTTACTAGCCTATAGGCGGAACAGGTTGTGTCCTAGGTATGTGGCATTGCATATGCAGCTGTCTTCAGCTGACCCATTTGACGCGAACGTGTTTTACTGGCTACATTTCGCTGATTACATGTAGATCTTTCATAAAATCAAGGTAACCTCACTTTAAATGCGTTGCCGAGACTGAATGTGTGCCACAATTAAATGAAAGTATATACCAGGAATCAGTGTAACTGAAAAGGAGACAGTTTTCGTGTGCTCTTCTTCAACAAAACGGGCTCCGCCAGACTTGCATGACTCAATAGATGAAAGCAGGCTAGTGCCAGATTCAATGTACATCTTTAACGTGAATGTCGTTCACATCATAGGTGCCACTGCCATGTGCTTTTCTTCAAAAAACCTAGCTCACTTAAACTTGCATAAGTGAGTATACAAGACTAGGTGTGTACCAAGCTGCAATGAACTTGCGTAACGAGCGTTTGCGTCACTGGATATGGGCGACGAGGTTGTGCCCCTCTTTGATAAAGCTTGTGGACCCCAACATGTACCGCTACGTATGAGCCGCACTTCAATGTTGTGAAACTGGAAGATCAGGAAAGTAGTCAGTTATACAAAAAAGAAAGGCGTTCGTGCAACCTCGGTGATTTGACCATTCCGTGTGATCTCACTGGTACGTAAGATAATTCTGAGCCACATGGGCCGATCGCTGCGGCAAAATATAGGCGTTTTTTTAACAAGCTCGAGAAAAGAATTTCTTAGGAACAGACGCGGTAAAGTAACGATAGTTTTATAGCCAATAGAGGAGGGAGGTTACGTCCCGCGGACGCCGTAGTGGAGGTCTACGGAGAATTTTGCCCATCTGGGGATCTTTAACGTGCGCTACGATGCACACGGGCGTCTTCGCAGTTTGCCTCCATTCAAGCTGCAATCTCCGGAGCCGGGGATTAGCCCGCAATTTCGAGTCGAGTATACTAGCGCCTTAGGTACTCGGCTACCCCGAAGGGTGACCCGAATGACAGAAGTATACTAGCGCCTTAGGTACTCGGGTACCCCGAAGGGTGACAGAGTAATGTTATACAGGCTTATGAATGTGATGAGTCCAGGTAGGTGTGGAGCGATCCTCCTGCACTGTGGGTCGAAAGTGTATTTGGCCCGGGTTGTCGAGCTAGTAGCTGAACATCTAGGCGTCGTAACGAAAGCGGCGGTTTGACATCATTAGGGCAGTTCGAGGACTTTCTCTGCTTTCTCGCCTACACGAACCGTTGGGTCGTCCACTATCCCCTCACTATATTGCTACGGGGTATGTTCCCACTGACGAAGAGCTGAGCAGGAAGAAGACGACGACAACGATTAGATGCTAGCGCGGGCTGTTGCCTCTTGGCCTAGCGCAGCGTATTTTCCTTGGAAATATATTTGTACATAGCTTTCCGTCTGCGTCACCCTACGTAACATATCTGGTGGAGGTGGACGTTCCCTGTACCTCGTCACGGAGCTTCGCAGTGGACGGTACGTCGAGCCTTCCGTCATGGCTCCCGGCGACGACAACCCGACTCCGCCGGCTCCGACACCTGCTGCCCCTTCGACGACCTACATCACTCTCCCCGCTACCCGTGATCCTGGCGTCTTCTCGGGCCACGATGGGGAAGACGTCGATGACTGGATCAGCCTCTATGAACACGTCAGCCGCAATAACCGGTGGGACCCTACTATCATGCTCGCCAACCTAGTCTTTTACCTCGGTGGCACACCTCGAGTTTGGTTTCGGACGCACGAAGAGGAGCTCACCAGTTGGGATTCGTTCAAGCAAAAGCTCCGAGACTTGTTCGGCAACGCCTACGGTCACAAACTTGCCGCACAGAAGGCGCTTTCCGGCCGTGTGCAGACGTCAACAGAGCCCTATGTCACGTACATTCAGGACGTCCTGGCTCTGTGCCGCAAAGTTGATGCACACACGCCTGAGTCAGACAAGGTATCCCACATCCTCAAAGGCATTGCCGATGACGCCTTCAACTTGCTCGTATTCAACAACGTCGCGACGGTGGATGCTGCTATCAAAGAGTGCCGCCGCCTGGAACTCGCTAAAAGCAGACGTATCGATCAGCAGTTTGCCCGTCTGCCCAACACCCCAGCGACTTCTTCCTGTGCCGACGCTCCTCGTCCCAACAACACCGGCGATATTACCAAGATCGTTCGGCGTGAGCTTGAGGCCGCCTATCCGGCTGCCTTCGACTCCAGCCCCACCAACGCACCGGCAGTCACGGTTTCCCTGATCCAGGCAGTTGTCCGCCAGGAGTTCGAAAACATGGGCCTTCACACCATCTGCTCGGCCCATCACCCTGATACCCATCCGGCTTCTTCGATTCCGCCCCGTCCCGCATCGTCTTACCCACCACGTTTCCGCAACCCAGCTGAATGGCGCACTGCTGACGACAAGCCCATTTGTTTTCACTGCCGTCGCATCGGGCACATTTCTCGGCACTGTCGAAGTCGCTGGATTTCCGCGACCCGGTCTGCTTATACTGCCTATTCTCGCCCCTCGGGTGGCCCTTCTCGTCCTTATGCCGCACGCTCCGATAATGCCGCCACTGACACTCCTGCGCCGAACCGCCCCTATTCTCGTTCACCTTCGCCCCAAAGACGACAATCTCGCTCTCTCCAGCCCCGTCGCTCCTTTTCGCCGACTCCCTTCGAACGCCGCTCCCAGCCAGAAAACTGAATGATGCAGCGCCTCGAGGTGACGCTGCATTGCTCCCTACGCCGCCAAATCCTCCACTGACGTTGCCCACTCATCTGAACCTTCTTGACGTGCAAGTCGACGGTGTTCCTGTATCTGCTCTTATAGACACTGGGGCGCATTTGTCGGTAATGAGCGCGGACTTTCGTACCCGCCTGAAAAAAATAATCACGCCCGCCACGACGCTTGTTGTCCGTGTCGCCGATGGTGGAACAGCCCCCGTAATTGGTATGTGTGCCGCCCGCGTCTCCTTCGCCGATCGCTCAACAGTCGTGCTATTCACAGTCATCGCCCACTGTCCCCACGACATCATCCTCGGCTTAGACTTCCTCTCCGCACATTCTGCTCTCATTGATTGTTCCGCCAGTACGCTCCGCCTTGACCTGCCTGTTCTGGATCCCGCTGAACCACACCCCAGTCGCCTCAGTTCCGTCGACTTTGTTGGCTTGCCACCTACGGCACTGACTTACGTTGACCTAGTGTCATCCCCACCAGTGCCCGACGGTCACTATATCGCGGCTCCTATACAAGACGTCCTCCTTACACACGGGATCACGGTACCTCATACCGTTTTATCTATTACGGCTAATTGCGTCTGCCTGCCAGTGGTCAATTTTGGCTTGACGACACAAGTGCTGCCACGCGGGATGTCTCTGGCCCAGCTTTGCTCATTCGAAGATCACTCAATAGCATCTATTGAGGTAGACAGCAATTCAGCCGATCTTCCTCTACCATCTCAGTCGACAACTTGCACCATCGCCGACTTACAGAAAATGATTGCGCCCGACATGCCGTCCGAGCACGCTCGTGAGCTCTACCGCGTTCTGCTTTCCTACAACGATATTTTTGACTTTAACGATCGTCCTTTGGCCCAAACTACAACTGTTAAACATCGCATTAATACCGGCGATGCCCCTCCTATTCATCGCCGCCCGTATCGAGTGTCACCGGTTGAGCGTCAAGTTATTCACACTGAAGTTCGCAAAATGCTTGCCAATAACATCATAGAACCTTCATGTAGTCCATGGGCGTCACCGGTTGTACTGGTAAAAAAGAAGGATGGTTCATGGCGCTTTTGCGTGGATTATCGGCACCTTAACAGGGTTACCAAAAAGGACGTGTATCCCCTACCTCGGATCGATGACGCCCTTGACTGCCTCCATGGTGCTCGCTACTTCTCTTCTATTGACCTCCGCTCCGGCTACTGGCAGATTGCTGTGGACGATCTCGACCGCGAGAAGACTGCTTTTGTAACTCCGGACGGTCTTTATCAATTCAAAGTAATGCCGTTTGGTCTATGTAACGCTCCTGCCACTTTTGAACGCATGATGGACTCCCTTCTTCACGGTTTCAAATGGTCCACATGCCTGTGCTACTTGGACGACGTCATAGTATTCTCCCCAACGTTCGCTACGCACCTCGGGCGCCTCTCGGCATTCCTGGACGTTTTTCGTCGCGCCGGTCTGCAACTGAACGCATCGAAGTGCCAATTCGGCCGTCGCCAGATTACCGTCCTTGGGCATCTCGTTGACGCGAACGGAGTGCAACCGGACCCAGGCAAGATCCATGCTGTTACGCACTTTCCTGTTCCGAAGTGTGTCAAGGATGTGCGCAGCTTCATCGGCCTTTGTTCCTACTTCCGCCGTTTCGTGAAAAATTTCGCGGCCGTAGCACGACCACTAACCGAGCTTTTGAAAAAAGACGCCCCTTTCCAGTGGGGCGTTAGCGAGGCCTCTGCATTCTCGCATCTAATCGACGTTCTCACAACGCCTCCCGTTCTGGCCCATTTCGATCCGTCTGCGCCTACCGAAGTTCGTAGTGATGCCAGCGGTCACGGAATTGGCGCAGTACTGGCACAACGCCAGCGCGGCAACGACCGTGTTATCGCTTACGCCAGCAGGCTCCTCTCACCCGCGGAGCGCAACTATTCCATCACTGAGCGTGAGTGTCTGGCCCTAGTTTGGGCGGTTGCGAAGTTCCGCCCATACTTATATGGCCGACCCTTTTCCGTTATCACAGACCATCACGCGCTTTGTTGGTTATGCTCATTGAAAGACCCTTCAGGAAGACTTGGTCGCTGGGCCCTACGCCTCCAAGAATATTCGTTCTCTGTCACCTACAAATCTGGCCGACTACACAAGGACGCTGACTGCCTGTCTCGCTACCCGGTAGACGAGCCTGACGACGCCGACAGTAGTACTGCCGACGGCATTTTCTCTGTGTCTGCCTTCGTTAACATCGCCGATGAGCAGTACCGAGACCTATCGCTGCGAGTACTCATCGAGCGTCTGCGCTCTACACCTAC